>NC_069792.1:48723420-49048926 GCF_027406575.1 Nycticebus coucang | reverse complement strand
GCAGCTCAATTTACAATCGCCAAAATGTGGAAACAGCCTAAATGCCCACCAACCCAGGAATGGATTAACAAGCTGTGGTATATGTATACAATGGAATACTATTTAGCCATTAAAAAAATGGAGACTTTAAATCCTTCGTATTAACCTGGATGGAAGTGGAAGACATTATTCTTAGTAAAGTATCACAAGAATGGAGAAGCATGAATCCTATGTACTCAATTTTGATATGAGGACAATTAATGACAATTAAGGTTATGGGGGGGGAGCAGAAATAGGGATGGAGGGAGGGTGTGGGGCCTTGGTGTGTGTCACAATTTATGGGGGCAGGACATGATTGCAAGAGGGACTTTACCTAACAATTGCAATCAGTGTAACCTGGCTTATTGTACCCTCAATGAATCCCGAACAATAAAAAGAAAAGAAAGAAAAGAAAGAAACTTTAAATATCCTTTGCCGGCAACCCTGAACCCCCAACACCTTCCTTCCACTCACAATGATATCTGGAGGCCTGTCACCCAGGAGTTAGGATTGTTGGGTGATTTCTCAAGGGGAGTGGACAGTCCCCGAGCTGCAACTGGTCAGAGCTGACTCTGAGGCATGCGAGTGAGGAGAGGGCACCTGGCTAAGGGGTAGTCCCACCTCGGCGGCACTTCCCTGCGGTGCGGTGCAGTAGCCCTCCCCAGGCAACAATACGGCCAGGCATAAAACTGAATAAAACTCTAGCTTCCCCGCTGAGCTCCCAGCACTCCCCCACACTCTCACGCAGGTTCTAGGGGCTGTCCCCCAGTAATTCGGATCCTTGGGAGATCTCTCGAGGGGTGTGGCCAGAGCATAAATCGCGGCCTGTCAGTGCTGACTGTGGGGTTGAGACAGAGGAGAAAATCGTTGGCTGGGTGCCCACACCAGAGCGGTAGTTCCTGGAGGCAAATCAACAGCCATTTTTTCATTTATTTATTTATTTATATTGTGGCTCAGTTGGTAATGCGCTGGCCCCATATACGGAGGGTGGCGGGTTCAAACCGGGCCCCGGCTGAACTGCAACCAGAAAAAAAAAAAAAAAACTCATCCGTTTTTTCTTTAACAGCGAAATGGCTCACTTTTGGATATTCTAAAGCCACACCCCCTGTCTCCCTGGGCAACCAGAGGAGGCCAGCAGTGAGCAAAGGATTTGCCTGACGCTGCTCACAAACCTGAGAAGCTTCCAGGGCAGGGCCAACTCAGAGAGGTATTCAGACACAAACCTCCAGCAGCAAAGTCATTTGAACTCAGAACAGCCTGTCTTCTGCAGGTGATTTTAGCAGAAACAGAGACAGAATCCCGCAATGTTGCTTATTCTGTTCTGTTCTGTTAGCAACATCAATCAGGGATGAGGCTAAGCCTGAGTAAACACCTCCCCCCACCACCTGCATCAAGCACTCAAAGATGTCAAGCCCCACCTCCTCCTGCTAGATAGCAGCGGACTACAGGGGCCTGGCAGATTTCCTTGCAATTCAGGCAGGTGCAAACCCCTGGAGTATCTGTTCACTACAGGCAACTGGGTTAGCCGTCTGCAGAGATACCAGTGACTGGGTCTGACAGAGGGGCAAAGTGGGGAAGGAGACATCAACCTTCCCAGACTGATCTATTTGCTAGGTGGCTCCTCCTGACTCCATGCAGCACTGAAGTAAGCCATATCAGAGTAGTCACCAGACCCCTGTGATCCAGTTCCCAGAGACCTCTTGAACTCTCCCACCCCAGACAGGTGCCAATTGAGACAAACGATTTGGACCTTTTGAACTGAATTAACAGACGGAGGACATTTCAGGTGGTGCCCTGGGTATGCGGTTGTAGGAAGGTTTGATTTTCTTTTCCCAATTGGTGCCAGAGGTGGGCGGGCGGGGTGACTTAATTGCTGGTTTTTCCACACAGCTGAGACTTCAAGCCAGAGTAAATGTTACAATAGGATTCAATAGAAACCAACTGAAAACAAGACAGAACCACTTCGCCCCACCACACAAGATAGGGCCACAGATTCTCAGTCCACAACACTGTACTACGGGCCCTCAATAAAGCCCCAGGGGAATAATCAAAGGGAGTAAAATAACCATGGGGCGGAATCAGTGGAAAAATTCTGGTAACATGAATAACCAGAATAGATCAACCCCCCCAAGAAAAGATACAGCAGATGTAATTAAAGATCCCATTCATAAACAACTGGCTGAGATGTCATAAATCGAATTCAGAATTTGGATTGGAGACAAGATTAATAAAATGCAATTAGGAATTCGAGGAGAAATTCAAAAGTTGTCTCAGGAATTTAACGAAGTTAAAGACAAAACAACCAAAGACTTAGACACACTGAAGCAAGAATTTACAGCCCTCAAAGATACGAAAAATACAGTAGAATCCCTCAGCAACAGAATGGAGCAAGCAGAAGAGAGGATTTCTGACATTGAAGACAACACATCAAACAAATTATACACCATGACCAAGTTGGTTTTATCCCAGGGTCTCAAGGCTGGTTCAATATCCGTAAATCTATAAATGTAATCCAGCACATAAACAAATTAAAAAACAAAGACCATATGATTCTTTCAATTGATGCAGAAAAAGCTTTTGATAATATCCAGCATCCCTTCATGATCAGAACACTCAAGAAAATTGGTCTAGAAGGGACTTTTCTTAAACTGAAAGAGGCCATCTACAGCAAACCCACAGCCAATATCATATTGAATGGAGTTAAATTGGAATCATTTCCACTTAGATCAGGAACCAGACAAGGCTGCCCATTGTCTCCATTGCTTTTTAACACTGTAATGGAAGTTTTAGCCACCACAATTAGGGAAGAAAAGGCGATTAAGGGTATCCATATAGGGTCAGAAGAGATCAAACTTTCGCTCTTCGCAGATGATATGATTGTGTATTTGGAAAACACTAGGGACTCTACTACAAAACTCCTAGAAGTGATCAAGGAATACAGCAGCATCTCAGGTTACAAAATCAACATCCATAAATCGGTAGCCTTTATATACACCAACAACAGTCACATTGAAAAAGCAGTTAAGGACTCTATCCCACTCACAGTAGTTCCAAAGAAGATGAAATATTTTGGAATTTACCTAACAAAAGACTTGAAAGATCTCTATAAAGAGAACTATGAAACTCTAAGAAAAGAAATACCTGAAAATGTTAACAAATGGAAAAACATACCATGCTCATGGCTGGGAAGAATCAACATTATTAAAATGTCCATACTACCCAAAGCAATATATAATTTCAATGCACACCCTGTTAAAGCTCCACTGTCATACTTTAAAGATCTTGAAAAAACAATACTTCATTTTATATGGAATCAGAAAAAACCTCGAATAGCGAAGATATTACTCAGAAATAAAAACAAAACAGGAGGAATCACACTGCCAGACCTCAGACTTTACTACAAATCGATAGTGATCAAAACAGTATGGTATTGGCACAAAAACAGAGAAGTAGATATCTGGAACAGAATAGAGAACCAAGAGATGAATCCAGCTACTTACCGTTATTTGATCTTTGACAAGCCAATTAAAAAGTGGGGAAAAGATTCCCTATTTAACAAATGGTGCTGGGTGAACTGGCTGGCAACCTGCAGAAGACAGGGATTGGACCCACACCTTTCACCATTAACTAAGATAGACTCTCATTGGATTAAAGATTTAAACTTAAGAAATGAAACTATAAAAATACTACAGGAGAGTGCAAGGAAAACCCTTGAAGAAAACAGTCTGGGTGAGTATTTTATGAGGAGGACCCCCCAGGCAATTGAAGCAGCTTTAAAAATACACTACTGGGACTTGATCAAACTAAAAAGCTTCTGCACAGCCAAGAACACAGTAAGTAAAGCAAGCAAACAGCCCTTAGACTGGGAGAAGATATTTGCAGGTTATATCTCTGACAAAGATTCCACAGAGAACTCAAATGCATCAGCAAGAAAAAAAAAAAAAAAAAAAAAAAAAACAAGGGATCCCATCGCAGGATGGGCAAGGGATTTGAAGAGAAACTTCTCTGAAGAAGACAGGCGCACGGCCTTCAGACATATGAAAAAATGCTCATCATCTTTAATCATCAGAGAAATGCAAATCAAAACTACTTTGAGATATCGTCTAACTCCAGTGAGAGTAGCCTATATCACAAAATCTCAAGACCAGAGATGTTGGCGTGGATGTGGAGAAAAGGGAACACTTCTGCCCTGCTGGTGGGAATGCAAATTAATACATTCCTTTTGGAAAGATATATGGAGATCACTCAGAGATCTAAAAATAGATCTGCCATTCAATCCTGTAATTCCTCTGCTGGGCATATACCCAGAAGACCAAAAATCACAACATAACAAAGATATTTGTACCAGAATGTTTATTGCAGCCCAATTCATAATTGCTAAGTCCTGGAAAAAGCCCAAGTGCCCATCGATCCACGAATGGATTAATAAATTGTGGTATATGTACATCATGGAATATTATGCAGTCTTAACAAAAGATGGAGACTTTACCTCTTTCATGTTTACATGGATGGAGCTGGAACTTATTCTTCTTAGTAAAGTATCTCAAGAATGGAAGAAAAAGTACCCAATGTACTCAGCCCTACTATGAAACTAATTTGGGGCTTTCACATGAAAGCTATAACCCAGTTACAATCTAACAATAGGGGGAAGTGAGAAAGGGAGGGGAGGGAGGGGTGTGGTGGGTAGAGGGAGAGGGATTGGTGGGATTATACCTGTGGTGCATCTTACAGGCTATTTGCGAAACTTGGTAAATGTAGAATGTAAATGTTTTGGCACAGTAACTGAGATAATGCCAGGAAGGCTATGTTAACCATTGTGATGAAAATGTGTCAAATGGTCTATGAATTGAGTGTATGATGCCCCATGAATCATATCAATGTACACAGCTATGATTTAATGAAGAAAAATAAATAAAAATTGTACCGTGATGATCTTCTCCGAAGGAAGGTGGACACCTTGAGCATGGACAACTGTAAGGAATTACAGCGGCCAACCAGTCTTTATAAAGGAGACTGAACTGGAATTTTTATGTATACCTTTTTTGTTTTTTCAGTAAGTTTAGTATCATCATGAGAGATGAAGAAAAAGATTTGATATGAAAAACTGAGCTGTTAGTTCCCAAATCTTGGACGGTTTATGACCCACTGGTTCCTTTAAATAGTAAGAATTGAAAACTAGAATTAATATTTTAGTTATGCTTCTGCAATTATTTTCATTTTTGAAGCTTATATGATTCCTAACTAAAAATGTATGGATTGTCACAACTGTAGCAAATGATTGTCACACCTGTAGCAATTTCTAGTTTTAGTGATTCTCTATGTTTCCTTTGTCATGTAAATATTTATGGAATGATCATTTTGTGTACGTAAAGATTATTGCCTTTTTATTTAAATTCTTTAATGTTTAGCTCCATGAGACACTTCAGTTTAAATTGTTGGAATAAATTTTACATGACACAATTATATTTTTCTTGTCAAAGTGTCAAATACATGGAGTTTAAACCATAAAACTTTTTCAAAAATAAAAAAAAACTGTTTAAAGTTATATAAAATCTTATATCATTATCAGCTTAGAAGGAATTGATATTTTTATTATTGCCGTTATATTCCAAAATATATATTGAGATAAATAAACTGGTGTAGAGTATCAGTTTACTAGTTTTATGAATTGGTATACATATACATGCATAGAAATGAAAAGCTATACCGGTAGATTTTAAGAGAAAAATGAGGGAATGGCTATACATGTTAAATTAAAAGGGTCTTCAACAGTAAAGTGCAGTTATGCCATTTGCAACTTCAGTAATTAAAAGGCTCCCAAATTGTTCATGTATATTTCTTTGGAGGCTGCTAAAATGTATTCTTTATAGAGGACCACCTATTTTTCTCCCCACAGAAATTGCAGTTTGTTAGTCATCATTTAAGCAGGATCCAAAAGTAAATGGATTTTTTTTGCAAGTAAGTAATAAGAATTATTACTAAAATACAGCTTTGTGCCTTTAACCCTATGTCAACTTTTAAACATATAAGTAGATTACAGTACACTTACTGGATCAGAGCATGATCTGTTTGGCCACATGCAACAGTAAACAGAAATACAGCAGCAGGTAGAATAGTGATTTAAAGCAAGTCATCCTTAAAAATTCTGAGCTAAAAATCTATTCATCATTGAATAATTTTATTAATCCTATAGGAACTAGAAAAAACAACCTATAAATTGAAGTTTTTGGTTCTTATGTATCGGATGCAAAAGTTTTGATTTCTTGTCTTCTGTGTTTTAATTGTGATTTTTTAATGATTTTACTTCATACTCAGTTAATGGAAGAAGAACATATCTTTGGTGGATTTTTGGTAGCAAGACAATGCTACATAGTGGCTTTTTCCTTGTTTAAAGAGTTTTCTTTGAATTTAGTTAATTTATGCCATTTGTTGAATATAACTGCTGAAACGATCTCTTAAAAATGCTCTCTTGAAACCCCTTTTCTGGGTAAATCAGTAGAAATTCCTGATTGAATTAGGAGGTTAAACTAAGCAACATGCTATATTAGGAAAACTGGACACATTAACCAACTGGTTTATGGAAATCTGACCTTTAAGAGAAAATAGCAGTGCTTCAAAGAAAATCCAATTTTAAATATTTTCTTGAACCCATAGAGTCAAGATTTTTTTAAAAAAATGGCATAGCATTCTAATAAATTTTGAAAGTTAATATATATCAGAAACTTCATAAAAATTTAAATGAAAATTTCAACTATTTATTTTTCCAGTTTTAATGGGAAATTTACATTATGGTTGATAACTATGCCAACTTACGTTTCTGTTGCCTATGTTCTTTTTTTCTTAATTTCACCTTTAAGGGGAACAGTGAAGTTAGTTACCAAGTAAAGTAATATAAAGTGTGTATCATAAAAGTCATACATGACTTTTGCAAAGTATTATATGTCATTTGCTGGGCTGAATTCCGTTACATTTTATAAAATGCTATGGAAATCATCATTAATAAATAAAATTTTCAAACAACTGTGGAAAGCAACTCGTCGAGTGCCTGACCACACAAGACACAAAAATGTTAAGTAGAGTCCTTAATGTCACCTAAACCTGGTGTAAAGGAGTAACAAATGTCTAAGAATTTTGGGTTAACTTTACCAAGTAAGAAGACTAGATATCTTGAGATGTAAAATGTTCATGTTTACAACTCTTTCATTAATAAAAATCTCAATATTTTCCATCTTATTTTTAGCTACATGAGTGAAGCTATTTCATTGCATCATTTGAATCAGCACCTATAAATCCTCAGTTTTTTGAGTTTGGTTTTACTAGTTTCTCTAACTAGTATTTTGAGTTTTGTTTTACTAGTTTGTCTAACTGGTATAAGTTTGGCAGAGTTATATTTATTATGCTTTACATTTTTATCTCTTTTTATATATACACACATATATGTATACAAACATTATTGTCCTTCTGAGGGTTTGTGGGGAAAAGAAATAGTACCTTTTCTCCTTTTGATTCCTTAGTTCCTGAATAGATTAGTGCTAGTCATTTAGTCATTTCTAAGTTTCAGAATTTATTTTGATCAAATAAGAAAAATGAATTCCCATCAATGAAAAATGTCCATTTGTTACAAATTGAGGAAGTGAAAATGCTGTGAGCTGTGCTGCAACAGCACTATACTAACAGTGACATAGCGAGACTGTGTCTCAAAAAAAAAAAAGAAAAAAAAAAGGTTCCAAACTTGGAAACTTCCAAATGTGGGGGTTGGGAGGGCGGGCGGGAAGAGAGATTTAAAAGAAGTTCCCAGATTCATGAAGTACAATTTTTAACAGGATACAAACAGCAGGGGTCAGTAAAATACAGTCATATCCACTCAGTTAAATATTACTATTACATATGGCTAATTCCAGGCAGAGTACACAAAGACTATAGACCCCCATGAAGCCAAAAATATTTACTATCTGGCTCTTATAGAGTTTGCCTGCCCCCTCTGGCTTAGATTGTTAACTTCTTTTTGCAGCTTTTGACCGGGGCTGGGTTTGAACCCGCCACCTCCAGCACTTGGGGCCAGTGCCCTACTCCTTTGAGCCATAGGTGCTGCCCCAGATCATTAACATTTAAAGCAATTATTGATGTGGTTGGATTTAGTATACCGTCTTATTTTTTCCATTTGTCCCTGTGGTGGTTTTGTTTTTGCTTCCCTCCTTTTTGGGAATTGAGTAATTTTTAGTATTCCATTTTAATTTATCTAATATGTATTTTTTTTAATTCATTTATTCATGTGTACTTTTAAAAAATGGTTGCTCTTGCGATTACAACATTCACACCTAACTCGTCATGGTTAGTATTATTTCTAATGCTACACTTGAATAAATAATCTGTTCTCATTTATTTTCACAACTTCATTAATTTTTGCAACTCAAATGCTCACCAATAGCACAACAAATGATATAATCATATAATGGATCACAGTGTAGAAATAAACATAAGCTACAGCTACATACAATCTGAATTGTACAAATGTAAGTAGAGTGCAAGAGAAAATGGCAAACAATACATACAGCATTTCATTTGATTTCCTTAAATGTCATGAGTCCAAAATAACAGAACAAAAGATACTCTCCCAGGCTTTACAGACTGGCTCCTGGCCAGGCACATACAACTCTGCCTTAGCCTTCACCTCCTGCTTACACGAACATATAAAGATCAGTTAGAGGTACAGGGATAGCTCTCTTCTGAAAATGTGTGTGGATTGAGTCTCCCTAACACACAAGAGAGCCCTAACAATCTTCCTCCCCAGAACTTTCCTTCCCAGCGTTTTGGTTTGATTGCTGCATGCCCCACCTGCTGAACCTGGCCCCAGGTAGCCGCAGTGTTTTGAAATGCTTTTGAAAAATGCTGCTTGTGAGGTTGGTACAGCCTAGAGAGGGCAAAACAAAGGCAAACCACTGAAATGAACCTCAGGAAACTGCCAGGTCAAACGCACACCTACATTTCTGTGAGAACATGATATCTATTTCCCCCTCTACCACCATCAAGCTGTATCAGGAATGCTGGCCAGTAAGCCTGCAGCTGCTGCCCAGGTGGGGAATGAGAAATGGCAGGTGGGTCAGTAAAAACACCAAGACCCATTTACCACAATTTAATAGCCCCTTCATTAGGCATTTCACTGGTTGTTGTTTTCACTAGATCTCAGGGTTTCAAAAAGTTTTTGCCAGATTATTAGTTGCTTCAGTGGAAATACAAGATCTTTGGAATCCCGTGCTGTGCCATTTTTGGTTACATCACTCTCTAACGTTTTTAAATATTTAGATTTTATAAAGAGGTGATAGGGTGGTGGTTGGGAGAAGGATGCAGGAGGGAGGTGAGTATCACTATTAGAAAAAGCAATGAGAGGGATCCTTGTGTTGCTGGAACTTTTCAGTATCTTGCCTGTGGTGGTAAATATATAAACATAAAAGATTTTATCACTAAATATATGCAGTATAAAACTGGAAATAAGAAGATGGATTATATCAGTATCAAAATACTGGTAGTGATAGTTTTTACAAAACATTAAAATTGGAGGAAACTGGGCCAAGTGTGTAAGGAATCTCTATATTTCTTACAAGTGCATGTGATCCTTCAATTATCTCAATAAAAATTCAAATTTTAAAAAAGTAATTCTGGGCCAAGCATGGTGGCTCACATCTGTAATCGTAGTACTCTGGGAGGCTGAGGTAGAAGAATCACCTTAGCTTTGGAATTCAAGACCAGCCTGAGAAAGAGTGAGACCTTATCTCTAATAGCAATAGAAAAATTAGCCAGGCATAGTAGTGCACGACTGCAGTCCCAGCAGCTCAAGAGGCTGAAGCAGAAGGATCTCTTGTGTCCAGAAGTCTGAGGCTGCAGTGACCTAGGCTGACACCACCAAATTATACCCCCAAGCAGCAGAGGAAGACTTTGTCTTGAATAATGGAAAAGAATTCAGAAGATTCAGGTTGGAGATGAAGTTTTAGGAATATATTACCCAATTTATCTGGTTTATAATTTCCTTTTTATGTTCCACAAGTTACATATAAAAAGCCTTGAATGCAGAAAGTTCAGAACCAGAAAAAAAAATCTGTTTTTAATTAAAAAACAAGAACACTTGCGTTAAAGCTGGACATGGTGCCTCACCCATAATCCCAGCATTTTGGGAGGCCAAGGCAGGGGGATCATTTGAGGCCAGCATGGCCAACATAACAAGACCCCATCTCTACCCACAACAAATCATTAACAAAATCTTATGTTTAAATAAATAGCTCTTTTAATAAGTAGAGTAAAATTCTAAATGAGAAAGCACCACAATGAAACACATGTTTATGTAATAATGATTTTTCTTTTTTAGTGGTATGTGAAATAACATCTTAAAATTAATGGCAACTTAGATTTGGTGATTTATAGTATGTGTGTGAAATGAGGAAACTGACTTACAAGTCTATACTGACTCATGATGCCAGCTTTGGTGCTAATTATCAAAATGCCTATAATAAACAGGGACAGTATCATGTGGTAGAACAGAACAAGACTCGGTTAGGAAGCACGGAGTAATTATGCACGTTTCTGCTTACTGTATCCATAGAAAAATATAAATTCAGGAACAAGAGAAACGTCATGCATAATACTTTAATAGGAAATGGAATAGACATTTAAAAATACTACCATTTGAGTTTTCATGCAAACACTTCAATATTTTCACTCACGTCTTAAATAAAACACAGAACTCAAAATGCTAACTAATTCCTGTTAGTGTGACTAAATCTTCTAAAAAAATGTTGAGGAAAACTCAAAATTATATGGTACATAAGGTCTACTGAACCTTATTTATTATTTATCATACATGTCAAGATGCTCATGTTTAATACCAACTTAAGCATTTGGAGAATATTATTTAGGCCCAATATATATTAAACTAAGGTATCAGAGAACCTGGTATTGATGGCATCAGGTTACAAAGACATTTTATTGAAAATCATCTTTCTCAAAGTGAACACTGGAAGCAAAATTTGAATTATTCCAGAATGAGACACAAAGCTCTTCTTGTTAATAGGAAAAAAATTTGTCCTATGGGTATTACTATTTTCTAGTTTTTCTTTTGTATTTCTTTTGAAAGAGATTAAAAGGAAAATTTAAGTATGTTAGAAATTACTTTGCAAATTTATAACTTAAAGGTTCATAAACATTCAAATACAATAAAAATAAATACCTGTTTTTTTCTAGATTGATGTTTCTCAGGAGTTACTGCTTGACTCTTTGAAACATGTGATATCCTGCTTTCCGTTGCTCTTCTCTCTCTTATCTTTCTTTTACCTGAAAATAGAAAGAATGTCATCAAAAATTATTTCACATGAAAGAAAAAACAAATTGTTTCCAAAGATTATCCAAAATTCCTATTTATTTATTTATTACCTATTCTAAGAAAAAGAACACTTTCTACCTGTTTAATTTTTTTCCTTCAAAACTGCAAGCAGCATGGCACAGTGCAAAGATCACAGTCTTTGAAAATCAAGAGGGAGTGGTGGTTTGAGTCTTGACTTTTTTATGACTTTAAAAAGTCATCTCACCTACCTGAGCCTGTCTTCTCATCATCTTTTACAGAATGGAAAAATAGTTATCATACAGGATTGCTGTGAAATTTTCTTTTTTTTTTTTTATTAAACCATAGCTGTGTACATTAGTATGATCATGGGGCACCATACGCTTGGTTCATATATCGTTTGACACATTTTCATCACATTAGTTAACATAGCTTTTGTAGCATTTTCTTAGTTATTTTGCTAAGACCTTTACATTCCACATTTACTAGGATTCACATATACCCTTGTAAGATGCACCGCAGGTGTAATCCCATTAGTCCCCCTTCTTCCGCCTCCCTCCCCCCTCCCTTCCCTCCCTTTCCCCTTTCTCCCTATTCCTCAGTTAGGTTATAACTGGGATATAGCTTTCATGTGAAGGTCCTACATTAGTTTCATAATAAGGGTGAGTACATTGGGTACCTTTTCTTTCATTCTTGAGACATTTTACTAAGAAGAATGTTTAAGGGCCGGGGGGGTGGCTCATGCCTATAATCCTAACACTCTGGGAGGCCAAGGAAGGTAAATTGCCTCAGCTCACAGGTTCGAGACCAGCCTAAGCAAAGCGATACCACGTCTCTAAAAATAACCAGGCGATGTGGTGGGTGCCTGTAGTCCCAGCTACTTGGGAGGCTGAGGCAAAAGAATCATCTGAACCCAAGAGTTTGAGGTTGCTGTGAGCTATGATGCCAGAGCACTGTACTGAGAGTGACAAATTGAGACTGTCTCAAAAAAAAAAATATATATACTTGGCGATTTCATCACTCTTCCCTCAGCAATTGGTAGAAGAAGTAGACAGGAAATGAGTAAGGATATAGAACACCTGATCAGCACTATTAACAACTTGACCTAATTAAAACATTTTCAACAATTGCAGAATTCAAATATTTTCTTAAGTGCATATCCACAATCACCAAGAGAGACCATATTGTGGGCAACACACCAAATCTTTACCAAAAAACAAAGAACAATTCTACATCGCATCTTACACTAAAATAGAAACTGAAAATCAATAACAAAAAGATATGTAGGAGTTAAAACAAACTTCCAAATAGCCCATAGGTCAATTAAAGTCTCAAGGGAAATGAAAATATTATTTTGACCTGAAAATCCAACATAAAATGTGTAGAATACAGCTAGAGCAGTAAAGAACTGCTGGATACATAGACTGCTTTCAATCTATCCATTTTTCTAAATTCTAATATGGTCATGCTTTTAAATGAACATATTAGAAAAACCTGAGCATCTACAAAGAAAAAGCAACTTGTATAAAGGTGGAAAGAGGTCAGGGTAATGTCAGACTTCTCCACAGCAGCGTCCAAAATCAGACACAAAGCTGTGATGACAAAATATTTCCAAAGATTATATTTAATCAAATATCCTTTTAAGTAAAATAGAATAAACATTCTTTGGCATGTAAGAGTTTAGAAATTATAAAGCCTATATATAAAACAAGAAATAAATCCAAATGAAGAGCTAACGAATGAGGGAATTCAGCTCAGTGCCCGTAGCCCAGTGGTTAGGGTGCCGGCCACATACACCGGGGCTGTGGGTTCGAATCCATCTAGGCCTGCTAAACAGCAATGACAACAACAATAGAAAAGATACCTGGGGCGGCGCCTGTGGCTCAAGGAGTAGGGCGCCGGTCCCATATGCTGGAGGTGGCAGGTTCAAACCTAGCCCCGGCCAAAAAAAAAAAAAAGAAAAGATACCTGGGTATTGTGGCAGGTGCCTATAATCCCAGCTACTTGGGAAGCTGAGGCAAGAGAATCACTTAAGCCCAAGAGTTTGAGGTTGCTATGAGCTGTGATGCCACAGCACTCTACCAAGGGCAACATAATGAGACTCTGTCTCAAAAAAATAAATAAATAAATAAAATGAAATAAACAAATAAATAAATAATAAATTTAAATAAAGATCAAAGTACTTTGGAAATTATGGTTAGAAAACCATGTTATAAATCTTGATTATATAAAATATAACAGAAAAACAAGGGATTAGTAAGCCATATTTTTGGTAAAATCAATCAACGGTATAAAGTGTTACTGTATAGTTATAGAACAAACCAGACCCAGCTTCTCAAAACATTTCATTCTCTCTTGCCACAAGTTACCAAGTAAAGCATTTCATTATTTTGGAGGGATCATACAGGGTACTGATATTATTTCTTGTGAACAACATTTCTATAAAACTCAGTAAGTCCTTCAGTTTACTTTTTAACCTTAAATGCAAACACATTTTCAAGTAATATATTTATAACCTGATCACATTTTTCTAAATTTTTATTTTATTTGCTTTCAATCTACCCATTCTTCTATTGAGGCAGTCTATCTAGCAGTTAAGGAATGGGCTCTGGAATGAGAATGTCTGATTTCTAATCCTGGCTCTGGTTCTGTTTTATACTGTGAAAATGAAGGCATTTTACTTCTTTTTGTTTCAGCTTCCCTGTCTGTAAGATGAGGATGATAAAAAGCATTGATCTCTTAAGACTGAGAATTAAATGAGTTTACATATAAAAATCTTTTAACTCTAATACTGATAATAATTTTGCTCAATGCTAGTGAGTTTCCTACATAGAAGGAATTTGAGTAATTGTTTATACTTATAATTTTTCTGAATTACTTGATGTTCTCCCAAGCATATCTCAATTTTACAAAACAAAAATTTGTTTTTGAAAAAATGTTTTCAAAAAAAGGTTTAGCACAAACAAAACTAATATCATCTAATAATAAAACATCTAAAAACAATCAGAGTGTATTTACACAAACCTAGATGATACACGTACGTACATTTTAATGTGGAAAACCAGAACCACTATTGAATAGCAATCATTTCCCCAACTTGATCTGCAATACTAAAATCAAGTGCCATGTATCAGATGTCTTTATATGCTCCATTATACTCCTATGGGGCCAGTGTCATTGACAAAATTACTGAAGTGTCATTATGCAGCACATGGTTGTATTTGAAGCTGTCAAATACAGAGAGAGCACCTGGGTACCATTTAAGTAAACTGAATTTTTAAAAGAATGTTCATATTACTGATATCTAACAAAAAGTCAAGAAACATGCCAAAACTCACAAGACTTTATAGATTCAACAGCTATAGTCATTGGCAAGCTGCTCTGCAAAGAGGTTATGATCTTCATCAAAGTTGAATCACTGATATACCTTGTGGATAGAGCATGAACAAGCTAATGTCTCCTTTTCTTTCAACTTGGACTGTAAAATTAGAAGTCCAGAAAAATATTCTAACTATTCTAGTCTAGAATTATGATTCATAGCCGTCTTGCAGCAACAGATATAAAAAACAATTCTGGGCCAGGCATGGTGGCTCACACATGTAATCCTAGCACACTGGGTAGTTGAGGAAGGTGCATTGTCTGAGCTCAGGAGTTTGCAACCAGACTGAGTAAGAAGAGTGAGAAACCATTGCTACAAAAAAAAAAAAAAATAGTGGGTGCCTGCCTGTAGTTCCTGCTTCTTGGGAGGCAGGAGGATTGCTTGAGCCCAGGAGTTTGAGGTTGCTGTGAACTATGACACCATGGCACTCTACCAAGGGTGACAAAGTGAGACTCTCCCTCCAAAAAAAAAAAAAAAAATCAATTCTGGAATTCCAACATTAGGCAAATAACTTAAGAACTTCAGTTTTCTCACTTTAAAATGAAAGTGATAATAATACCTATGAATATAAATGTTTTAGAGCTGTATTTCATATATTAGCTAATAGTGTGCACGTCATCAGTTATCAGGTATGAATAAAATTATTCAATAATATTTATTGCAGGCCTACTATATGCCTGGCATCAAGTTAGTACCTTATGACTATAAAATAAATCTAATTTCAGGCCAGGCACGATGGCTCACACCTGTATCCTCATGGAGTATAAGCATTCTGGGAGGCCAAGGTGGGTAGATTACTTGAGCTCATTGATGCAAGACCAACCTGAGTCAGAGACTCAGTCTCTACTAAAAAATTCAAAAAACTGAGGCAGGAGAATTGGTTGAGCCCAAGAGTTGGAGGTTGCTGTGAGCTGAGGTTTTGCTTATGTTGCTTTGAATTTATAAGGACAGGTCAGTGAATCCCTTAGCCTGAGCAGAAACCACACTTTCCCTCTATAGTTTACTAATCACAACCTGATTAGAGGAGGCTTTAGCCGCATCTGAAGTAGAGCCTCTGGCATCCACTGCTCTTTATATCACAGACTATTTGGTTCTACTCTCAGGATTGGCAAATTCACAAGACAGTTCACAATTCTAATGCATACTTCAGGTTACTTAACCAAGCAATATGCTCTGTCAAAGAATTCATTTCAAGTCAAAGCAAAAAAGGACTTAATATGGAACAAAGAAAAAGTACTATCCAAATAAAAAATTCCTAAGAGAAACAAGATTATTCTCTTCCCCACCCCTTTTCCCACTCGGTGGACCCAAGTTTGGTTGAATGTAATTTGTGGTTACCTCAGAACACAGCTAAAAGTTTAAATGACAAATCACAGCCCTACACGAATGATCTAAACACATCAGTTCTTATGAGACTGGTGTGTTCCTGGAAGTCTAATACAGCCACAGCCTACTACAGAGTGCGCTTGCTGAACTTGTTTCTTGGCTCAGGTCTCCACCACTGGCTTCATAGCATCCGATTCTGTCCACTTTTCCTTCCTCTGGTCAGGAGCCTCTGCCGAGGTTTGCTACCAGTCAGGCATCTTCCTGAGCAGTAATCTTTATTCTTACACCTTCATTGACTCCAGTGGCCAATTAAGGGAACAACTCCTAGATTTTCCTAGAGTACAAAAATTAGTGTCTCTGTAGAAGAAATGACTCCCCTGAACCCTCTGCCACATTCAGCCCTACTGATACGGGATAATAAAAGTCTCCTGAGACTGTGCGAGAGCCCAGCTGGATCCTGGGCTCACTCCACTCTACCCTTTCTCTCTCCTGTCTCTGCTAATAAAGTGTTCCCAATCCATGAACTGGCCTCCTCCTCCTTTTACAGACCCTTCCCCCCAGCTCTAACCCTGGTCCCTTCAATAATTTTTTGAGGTGGTATTTCAGAAAAAGGCGCTGTTATTGTAGGAGACGTCTGCGTGTATGTTGTTTTCCCTGAAGACCTTCCAGTGGGACATGTGGTGCTGAAAAGGTGGTAGCAATGATCCTGACCCTGTGTAGCACTAGGCTAATGTGTGTGCCTGCATCTGAGTATTTAACAAAAGAAAATTGTTGTTATTGTTTTGAGCCCAAGTCTCACTCATTCGCCTTGGGGTTGAGTGCTTTGGAGTCCTAGCTCACAGCAACCTCAAACTTCAAACTCTCGGGCTCTAGGGATCTTCTTACCTCAGCTTCCCAAGTAGCAGGGACTACAGATGCCTGCTACAATGCCTGGCTAGTTTTTTCTATTTTTAGTAGCGATGGAGTCTCACTCTTGCTTAGGCTGCTCTTGAACTCCTGAGTTCAAGCGATCCACCAGCTTCAGCCTCCCAGAGTGTTAGAATTACAAGCATGAGCCCCTGCATCCAGTCAGAAAAAAGCTTTAAAGGTCAAAAGAAAATCCTTTTTTAAGTTTTAAATGCTGCCTCTATTAGCCACGTTCTGTTGGAACTTGGCAAATAACTTTGCCATTGATTACTTTCTTCAATTTTTTTTTAATTAAAATGACTTTCATTTTGAATTCTATGAAATCATGACTGTGTATATTAATGCATTTATAGGGTACATTGTCCTAAACAGATATACAGGTTGCAAAGCTCACATCAAACTTGTTAACATAAACAGCACCTGACTTGCTTGTTTTTCATGGTAAGACATTTATGCTCCGCACTTCATAGTTTTAAAATGTACCATTGCATTATGTACAATAGATGAAGAAAATCATAAAAATAGAAAAAGCTTACAGAATTAGGATATAAAGAAAGAAAATACTTTTGGACAATTGGGCTATGTAAACTTTTATTACAAAAAGGTAAGAATGTTCACAAAATTCAAAGATGTACAAAGTAAAAAAATACAGGAAGGTAAGGTTAATTTATTACTGAAGAAAGAATAACTTTTAATATAAATATAGTGTAGCTAAGTGTACAGTATTTATAAAATCTACAACAGTATATGGTAATCCCCTAACCCTTCACATGTACTCAACCCTTAACTCGCTGACTTACCCAGAGACTTACTTCTAATTTTGTAAGCTTCCTTCATGGTGAGTGTCCTGTGCTGGGATACCATTGAAAACAATCTTTTATACTGTACTTTCAGTATACCTTTTCAAAGTTTAGACATCTTCAGACACACAAATACTTACTGTCACGGTTGCCTGTTATGTTCAAAACGTGCTGTACAGATTTGTAGTCCAAAATCGTTAGGCCATGTCAGACAGCCTAGGTGTGCAGCATGCAGTACCATCCAGATTTGAAAGACGGGGAAACCGGTCTCAGGCCAATATGGCCCTTCAAAACCCCAAGTATGGTCCCTTGACCAAATCCAAATTTCACAGAATAAATCTCATTTGTTGTTGTTGTTGTTTTTTGCAGTTTTTGGCCGGGGCCGGGTTTGAACCACCACCTCTGGTACATGGGGCCGGTGCCCTACTCCTTTGAGCCACAGGCACTGCCAGAGAATACATCTCTTTATGAAAAGGATTGGCTCTGTAAAATTTGGACTCATTTAAAAGGTTGCATACAAGGATCAAGAAGGCCACAGGTTTCCCACCATATGAACATATGTGTGTGTATAGAACCCTCATTGTCTAAGAAAATGCCATGAAGGCTACGTTCAACAGTTTGATGAGAATATTTCAGACTGTATATGAAACCAGCACCTTGTACCCCTTGACTGCACTAATGTATACAACTATGATTTAACAATTAAAAAATAAATAAATAAATAAAAGAAAAAGAAAAAGAACCCTAATTGTGCTAATACACATTTATTTTATTAGTTCTGGTAAGAAAACTGTTCAAGGAAGGCTCATGTGGCCAACTGCAGGCTCCTGATTCCTGCTCGTTTCTACTTGACCATTAGTGAGCAGGTCATGCTGCAAACTTCCCACGTGCTTTCAGCTTTCTCACAGCATCTTTCTTTAGCTCAGATTGAGAAAAGTGATTTAAATGTTTAGATATTTCTGCTGGGTGCAGTGGCTCACACCTGTAATCTCAGCACTCCGGGAGGCCGAGGTGGGTGGATTGCTTGATCTCATGAGTTGGAAAACAGCCTGAGAAGGATCAAGACCCCATCGCTACTAAAAATAGAAAAATTAATGGGTACAGGCGATTGCACTAATGTACACAGCTATGATTTAACAATAAAAAATAAAAAACAAAAAACAAAAAAAGAAAAATTAGCCCGGTGTCCTTGCAGGCGCCTGTAATCTCAGCTACTAGGGAGGCTGAGGTAGGAGGATAGCGTAAGCCCCAGTTTAAGGTTGCTGTGACCTATAATGCTACAGCCCTCTACCCAGGGTGATAGAGTGTGATCCTGTCTAAGACATGAACAAATGAATAAATAAATAAATATTGACATATTTTAAACATATGAAACCAAATAATAACAATTTGCCGGCTGAACAAGATATAGTTCCCTAAAGTAAAATTTTAGGAGTTTCTATTTTTAATACATTCATATTGGCTTTTGTTTGTTTCTCTGTTTTTGTAGAATAATTTATTCTGTTGCCTGGTGCCTGTAGCTCAGCAGCTACACTGCGCTACATACACCAGGTCTGGTAGGTTTGAATACAGCCCAGGCCTGCAAAATAACAATGACAACTCCACCCAAAAAATCGCTGGGCTGGGCACTGTGGCAGGCTCCTGAAGTCCCAGCTACTTGGGAGCCTGAAACAAGAGAATCGCTTAAGCCCAAAAGTTAGAGAACGCTGTGAGCTGTGATGCCGTGGCACACTTCTGGGCAACATAGTGAGACTCTGTCATGAAAAAAGAAATCATTTATTTTGTAAGATCATTACATATTTTAAAAATTAACTTTAATAAAAATTAGAGTAGAAAACTTGACATGGTATATAGCAAGTTTCACTACTTGCTCATGCATTTTCTGGTCCCTTTAGGACACTTTTTGCTTTATGATCTTGTCAAAAGAAAAAAATAAAACATGCCTGTGGCTCAAAGGAGTAGGGTACCAGCCCCATATGCCAGAGGTGGTGGGTTCAAACCCAGCCCCGACCAAAAAAAAAAAAACTACAAAAAAAATAAATAAAACAAGAAGGAATTAAGAGAGAAATCTAAAACTTATTAGAGCAAATAATCTGCTGTCAGTGGTATCATGGAAGGTGTATTCTTATTTTCTTTGAGGGATTTTCTTCATCATCATCATTTCAACCAATCATTACACCAAGGCTACATCAAAACACCTTCCTTGTTTATCCTACACATGACCATTTTTGAATTGGAGACATTCTCATTAAATATGGAAATTTTTCTTAGGGAACTTTTTCCTAAGTTCTGCAGTAAAATATCCTAGAAGGCTATCTTGCTTCATAGTTTAATAGAGTGAATACGTAGAATGTCTATCAGAATTGAGTAAATCTTCTATACTGTTCATTGGTCCACTTGAGATACATGTGTACTTTCCAATGGGACAATTTCTGCATGTACACTATAATACATGTACATATTGTTGGGCTCCAGATTTGTATAATCTCCCTTTACAATCTGCTTCTCAGTTTCTCTCTAGAATGCTCTGCAGTTAGAGAGATGGTTAGAAGACGATCTTGTTCTCTCCATGTCCCTGGGTTATTTGTAAAGTGATTGACTTACACTTCTACTATCCCTGCTTTGAAGTGACGGGGAATCACAATTATATGAAACCCAGACAATGACAGTCTAGGGAAGGTGGAGACTCACACCTGTGCAGTTGCATTCCCCTGCCTCAGAGTGCTCTCAGGGATTAGAGCAGATGTGTTTAGTTTTTCCCCCAAGGAATTCATATCGCTTTAATACCAGAACATGGTAAACTTGTAGCTGTTTCAAATATCTGGTGGGCTTTTTGAATAGCCTCATCAACTGGTACCCTTCAGTGTTCTGTCTCCACCCCTTCTTGTGATTCTTCCACCCACAAGTCTGTGTGTTATCCAGAGGTGACAAGACACTGTGAGCTTTCTACGTTGTTTTCAAGTACACTTGATGAATTCCCTAGGATATAGAGGATAGCACGATCCCCACTGTGCACGTATTCAACTGGGGGACAGAATGGAAAAACACACAGGACTTGTCTAGGGTGACCTTCAAGGTCAGGAAGGGAGATTGAGAGCCAGCCCTGTCTCCACAGTGTGGGGGACCGTGCACTGAGGGGGCTGTGTTTGTATAACAGTGTACAAGTGATGAGTAGACATAGTGAAGAGGGTGAGGGCCAAATGTGGAATCTTGGAAAAGTGACTTCACTTCCTTGGTGACAGACTCCAATGGAACTTACAACCCTTGGTAGCCAGGCACCCACATTCTAGACACAGACCTGTGTCTGGCTCATTTGGTGGGAGACGCTCAAGAGAGCAAGATGTTCTCCTGTTGTGTTGCACCTTCTCGGGATTCTGACATCTGGAACACCCCAAGTGGGTGCCTTATCCGATTTGGACGATGTTTGCGCTCCCTCTACTCCCGTTGTCTGCGGAGACCTGGCAGGGGGCATCTACAGGTAACACAGGGCAGCCCCATGTAGTCTCTTGCAGGCACGGTCTCACCTGTGAGCCCATCTGGGAAGGTCCACACGCCTCATATCACTATGTTTGGGGAAGGAAGAGAGAAGGGGACCCCTAGTGAACAGGAGCAGGGTGTCACTAATGGGAATCCTGGTGGGGCTATCAGGTTGATATCCCAGAACTCCAGGTCCTGGCTGTTGGGACAGAAAGGTGAGTGTCAAGGACAAGTTTGTCTAATGAGATGTCATCGCTAGACATCCAGCTGTTATCTGTCTTCTTCCCTGGTGGGAGGTCTGTTCAGATGTCCCACTGTGTGTGTTCTAGGGAGCAGAATCTCCCAGGGGATTTCCCCTGTGGAGAGCACCAGGCAGCCATCGATGCCTCTCGCCCCGGCATGGGGCCTTCTGTTTACAGAGGTGCGTGGGGATGCAGGACCTCCATGAGGAGCCTCTGGAGGACTCCACACAATCTCTGATCTCAGATGAAGAACAGGTGCACCAGTCTACCGACTATGTCCAGCGCCAGACTGGGGTGAGAATGGGCACAGAGGGGGTCCCCAAAGACCCAAAGAGGGATGCCCCAGGCTCTATCCTGGGCAGTTTTCCCGCTTGAGGGATCCACAATCCCCTCCCTAAAGAATCCAGCCTTCGTGTGTGCCCAATGGCAACTTGCTAAGATGCATCAAAACTGCTCACATACTTGCGGGGATGACAGAGAAAATGGTTCCTGTAGTTTTCACTTTACACAAGTCCAGGAATAGTTCGCAATGTGGCTGCTGCTCTCACAGTTTAACCCGGCCCAGGGGTCTCCCGGAGTAGGCAGGCAGTTCCCTTCCTGGCCAGGCCTCTCCAACTCTAACAGCCACTCTACACCAGGGTGGCTAAACAAAATGGGAGGGGTCACACACAGAAGGAGACAAAGCTGCTGCCTGCTCTTGTCTGCAAAGTAACATCTCGGGAACAGATCCTTGTAGCCCCACCAGGCAGGTGCTCTGCCCTCCAGTCTTGGCCATTTTCCCTCAGGGAGGCCGTTTCCCTCTGCTGCCCAGCCTTTCAATGCCCGTGGAGCCTGACTGGACACAATCCTATTTCTCAGTCAGCCATGCTACAGGGAACCTGCTGTGTTCAAATTGGCTGGGACAGTTTGGGGAGCTGTCAGTACTTAGCCCCAAGGCTGAAGGGGTCCCTCAGTAGAAATTGACTTCCTCTCAGTTCTGGAGGCTCGAAGTCCCACGTGACGCTGCCAGCTGGGGCGGTCTCTCAGAGGCCTCTCTCCTCGGCTTCTGTGGCCACGTTTCATCTCCGCATTCAGACACGTCCTCTGTCATTCCTGTCTGTGTTCTTAGCACCTCTTCTTAGAAGGACACCAGTCATATGTTATTAGGGACATGTAACTACAAGGACCTTTGTCCTAATGCAGTCATCTTCTGGGGACATCAGACATGAAGTTATGAATTTCAGCCCATGACATGTGCTCAGGTGGGCTCCCAGGAAGTGGGTGCTTGGCAACTGTTCAGTATAACCTCCAGACTTCCTGGGGCACGGACTGGTTAGCAGTGGTCTTTGAATGTCGCTGCTGCTCTGTAGCCAGCCTCCCTGGTTTTAATATTGTTTTAAGTGTTTTCCAATGTAGGTTTGGTAGGAAATGCAATCACATCATGGCTTCCATTTCCAGTTTTGCAACTGACACCTGGGAGTCATATTTCAGTCTTACCTATACATTTCTGCATACCTATTTGAGATGTCTCCCCACTGAGTCACCTCCTCAGCCCTGTGGCCTTGTAACAAGCTTTCTTCCACCCTGGGGTCTCACTGCATTTGCCCCTATGCCAAGTGGAGAGTGGCTCAGGCTGTCTCTCAAAACTTCTTTTAAAGTAACGAAGACAGACACTTGCGCAGTTCTCAGTGGAGAGTCCTCTTCTAGGACGCATGGCCCTGTGCATGGTCTCTACAGAGAGGGGGAAACAGGCTGGGCCAAGACCCTCTCCCTGAGTGAGAGTGGGCTGAGCTGTTGCAAGCTTAGGGGAAAATTCACGCAGCCCTCCCTGGGAGGGCCACAGCTCTGACCCACATTCGGGTGACAGCCAGGTGACATCCCAGAGCCTGAATTTTCTCATTTGCACAGTGAGGGTCATTTGGGGACTCACAGGCACTGGGGTCTTCATACAGGGTGTCTGAGCGGGGGCATTGTTGTTCTGCCTAACAAGCCCCCTGAAGCAGGCTTCAGGGTATCAGTGGTTTCATGCAGCTCTTCGTGGTCATCACATTTTACGTCATAAGTGTAGAATTGGGGACACCCATGACTTCTAAAGGCCCACGTCTCTGAAGGGCTGGAGCTTCCTGCATGGAGCATCAGACCCCATTCTCTGGAGGGTCAGGGTCACTGACTGTGTGTCCCTCTTTGTCCCAGCTAGTATGGAAATGAGTTGACCCTCTGCTTTACGAAGGTCCAAGTGATGAGGACCTCCCAGCCAGCCACCTGGGACATGCTGGTAAGCTCCCTGGTGCCAGTCCTTCCGGCACAAACCATCTGCTCCATGACCTCCCAGGGCTCCTACCATGATGTCAACACCATGGCATGCTTCCTAGAGAAACTGGTCAGGAGGTGAGTGGCCAAGGGACAGTGCTTCCCACCACCTGCCATCTATGTCTGTGGGTGTCATTCAGTTCCCTGAGCCTCGCCTCACTCCTCTGAAAAGTGGAGTGGTCAGAGGATGACCTTTATGAGGTTTTGGTGGAAAATAAATAGAATAAGAGGTGGCAGGTGGGTCCCTCACTGCTGGCTCTGTGGAGAGGCTTCAGGGGCTGCTGTGGCTGTTCACATTTACCGTCTGTCTCCTCACAGAAGGCACCCTCTGCCTCACACCTCAGTAGCCCATACGTCTGTGTTCCTTTGTGGGAAAAGCACAGAGAGAGCAAACCTGGTCTCACTCGCAGAGGTTTGAGTTTCCTTCCACCTTGCCCCTGTCCTTCAGAGAACAGGGTTTCCTGGGGTGGGGATAGAGTCCCGAGAACCACTTAGATATCTGCCAAGGTTCTGTCGGAGTCATTCAGTAACCAGCTGCTTGTGCAGACATGTGCTAGAAACTTAATTTAATGAACAAAGAATGTGACCGTCTTCGGGCCGCAGTTCTATGCAGGCAGGCAGGAAGTCAGAGCAGACACGAGGAGGTAATGTCCTCCTCCTGGAGGACCACCCAGCATCTTCTATGCACAGAGAAAGATCCCAGATTCTGGGATTTTTCCATCATGAACCTCACGAGTAACTCAAAAGGCATGCTTTGTGGTCCAAGGAAAGAACTCCTTTTCCACTCAGAGTATGGGGCTCTGTGAACTGTGGCTGGGGAGACAAAACAGAGCCTGGGTCTCTGCCACTTGAGGATGCTCATGAGAGGGCTAAGGTCAGGGGATTTCAGGGAAGAAATGACTCGGCTAGAGCTGTGGGTGGGTCGCAGGTCCCTGCAGAGAGGAGAAGCGGGACTCAGAGCTGCCCCTGAGGGGCCCATCCTCAGCACAGTCCCTTCCCAGCTCTGCCTGTCTCCTCCAGCCCACACCCCCTCCCCCACCACAGCACCAGGAGCCCAGACTGGTGTGATGATGAGTACCCTGCTGACCCTACCGGCTCCAGTCACAGCCCTGAGGGCCCAGGGGTGCAGAGGTCCTTGCGCTTGACCTGGGGTGACAATGGCAGTGGGAGGGTGAGGCCCACAATAATGTGTCCAATCCTGATCCATGACCAGTTCTGTCCCTGCCAAGGCAGCAGAGACAGCCAGGGATTTCAGCCTGTCCTGTAGACTGGAGGAGCAGGAACAGGGACACATAAATACACAGGAATGTCCTGGGAAGGGTGTCGGAGGAAAAGCCAGGCCTCTGACTCAGCCTCCGCTTGTCATCCCCAGAACCACCTCTTCCATCTATATCTCCTGGCCAGAAGGATGCCCCGTGGTCTTCGACCAGTATGTGAACGTTTCAGGGCTCAGGTTTGAGGTGGCTGACATACAGGTCACCGCGTCCACATCACACCTGGGGCATCTAGCCACCATTGCCCTTCCCTGGCTGTACCAACTCGGGCTCATTGGCACAAACACAGAGGGTGGGATGGCCACAGTTTACCAGCTTCAGAAAGGTAGAGTTTGGGGCTGAAATTCTCTTTGTCATGGGGAGGTAATGGGGGTGTTTGGATAACCCAGTAGGGAGTGACAGATGCAGCTGACTTCATCTCCTTTTCCATCTCCTGCTCAATCTCCAGAACAACAGGCATTCCCAGTGCTGGCCATAGAACCAGCGCCGCCGGCAGATCGGGGCGAGCAGAGGCCTGCTCTGGAGCCAGGGGCGCCTGCATCCCTGGATCTGCCAATGTCTATAGAGCCAGCTCCAGGGCTAGGGTCAAGGGCAGCACCACCAACTTGGACAGAGCCATCTGGAAAGCCAGTGACAACTGGAAAGGCACAACCAAAGGCAATTCTAGGCCTCAGCCATCTGCAGACTGTGCCTGAAAAAATGCTCCGCAGCGCAGGGCCATCTCCCATCCTGGCATACACAGCGAAACATGTGGCTGAGCAGCTAACGCTGCTGGATGTGGTGAGCAGCTGCTCAAACCCCCTTCTCTGAGCAGAGGCCAACGATCTTGTCCCACCCTGCTGCATGTCTTATGAGCCAGGCCAGTTGTTTGAGTTTCTTTCTGTAGATACTGTCCCTGTATCTGTGGCAGCTACACACATCTGCTGGGCACATCCCATGGGAGGGGACAGAGCACAGGGTGGGGGCCTGGCCCACAAGATGCAGGAATAGCCCACTGAGCACGCTCCCTCCGGCTGCTAAGCCCCCCGCCCAGGAGGCCTCACCAGCCTCAGCAATTACTACACATCTGACACAGACTCCATATCAGACCAGACACCCACACTGAGACCCTGGAGGTGGCTGCCACAGGCAACGTGCGTCTCCACAGAAAGAAGGCCTGGCACACAGGTGGCCTCAGGAAGGGTCGGGCTGAGCCATCTTGCGGAGTGTGGGGTCCGTGACGCTGGCCTGGGGGAAACACCACATGCTGTTCTATACATGCCCGGCTCTATGCATTTCGTGCCGTACATAAAAGGGGAATGAAACCCGGGGCTCCGACTACTCTGGGAGAGCCAATGCCAAAGCTCAGAGTCTGGTCACCTGCCTGAGTCAAGGGGTGACTTTAGACTCAGAGCTGTCCTGGGCCGTGCCCATGTGGATCTTTCTTCCTCCCCAGGAGCAATTCATGAAGGTGCTGCCCTGGGAGTGCCTGGAGTCCATTTGGACTGAGTGGAAGTGGATGGACCTGAAGCAGGTGGCACCCACAGTCTACGCTGCTCTCCTTCACTTTGATAGTGTAGTGTACTTTGTAATAACGACATACTTGGGGACCCGCAACATGAAGGACCAGGACAGGGCCAGGGTGCTGGAGCTTTGGATTGAGGTGGCCAGGGTAAGCCGTAGGAGGGCCCGGGACCCGGCCAGGGTGCTGGGGCTCTGGATCCAGGTGGCCCCGGTAAAGCATGGGAGGCCCTAGGACACTCGTTATCTCCTCTGTCAGATGTCAAATTTGCTGAACAGAGTCCAAGCCCCTGAACAGCCCCCAGCCCTTCCTTCCTGTCAGGGGCACACTAACCTTGACTTCCATGCCCAGTGTTGGTGCGCCCTTTCCACCTGAACACCTACCTTGGGTTGAACTGTAATTGTCCTCCCAGAGTGTGAAACTCACTGGGTCCCAACTGTTCCCCTGTGCCTCCCTGGGCCTCTGCATCCCCACAGAGGAAAGGTCAGCACAGGGGGCACAGCTGGGGCCGTGGGGCTCCAACCCCCCACCTCACGGTGCATCCTCTTCCCTCCCCAGGAGTGTAACAAGTTGAGAAACTACTCATCTCCACATGGCACAGTCCAAGCCCTGAAGACTGCGCCCATCCTTATGCTCCAGGGAACCTGGAGGGCAGTATCCAGGTAGGTGGGCGTCTGTCTCCTGAGCTGCACCCAGCACCTCTCCTGGGTCTGCCATGCTCCCTCACTGCACTGGGAGGGGAGGGCATCCCAGTGCCTCCAGAGACAGGAATGGGCGGCCTGGCAGGGTCTCTTAGTCCACTGGGGTGTTAGCACTGAATGTCTAACTCAGCACCAAGTTTTCTTAACTGTGGGGCACGGGTTTTTGCCACATTGGAGATATTCCCATGTCTAGTGCACAGCACATGTAAACTGAGAAAATGAGCTGCCCAGTTGACATTGGGCTGGGCCAGATGAACAGTAGGTCAGCGCCCACCCCGGTCCTGTAGAGCCCCCGGGAATCAGGAACCCAGAGGAAACACAAATCCTGCCAGTTTGGATCCTTTGCATTCCCAGTTAAAGGAATGTGAACTCACCCTCCTCCCCATTACTCCCTGATTTATCCAACTTCCTTTCCCCCCTGCAAAGGGAAAGCTCCAGGGCGTATGAAAAACTATGTGCAGAAGATGATGGCATGAGCCGGGGAAAGCTGCTAAAGGTAAAGGGGGACTGGAGATGGGGGCAGGAAGAGGTGAATTTGGAAAGGGTGCCGAGTCAGGTGTTTTTGGTTAATTTTCTCACTCAACGTTTACCTGAAAATTACCAGTCTCCAGTCCTGTTCAGAAGAGAGAAGGTTCTGTCCGGGGGCAGGTGGGTGCAGGCAGGGGCTCTGGCCATAGGGCTTTGCTGGCTGCTCATCAGGGATGAGCTGGATAATTAGCAGGGCTCTGGCTCCTGCACTGGTCCCTCTGGTTATGGAGCCTCCACCAGGCGATGGGGAAACATCATGGTGGCGGCGGTGGTGGTACGCTGCTTTCTTTCCCGAAACCAGCCAGAGATCCTTTAGAAATCCAGGCCTCTATTGCTGGTGTGTGGTGGGGTAAGCTGGGGCAGTGTCTCCAGACAAACGAGAGCCTGAGCTGCATGCCCCAAGTGACACAGCAAGTGGGTATAGGAGACAGGGCTGGGTCCAGAACCAGAGCTCACTGAGTGACTGTGGCACCTCACCAGCTGACTGTAGCCAGGTGTCCACAGTGCGAGGTCAGGGTCCTGGGAGTAGCTGAGTGAGGGCAAGATAGTCTCACTGACCTTGTCCTGACCCTGGCAGCGGGGCATCTCTAAGCTGGCCAGCATGGAAAGAAACCCCCAGAGAGCCCAGATGAGGCAGCGGAGACAGAAGGTGAGCCTCCTCTGCTGTGGGTGGGGAGGGCCGCTGGGACAGAGGGCAGGGCCTCCCTCCCAGCTGGAGTCTCCCCATCAGGAGAGCAAGGGCCTCCTCCCAGGCCCTCCTTCCTATAGCTGGTGCTTCAAAGGCCCTCAGCAGTGGGACCAGGACAGACGCCTGGAAGAGTGGGCTCAACATGCCCTTTGGGAAGGGTGGCGTCAGGGACCACAATACATTGTGACCTGTTAACATCCCAGGGCTGTAGGTGACCATGGCTGCAGCTGGGGGAGGAGATGGACAGAATTGAAGGAGGAACTGAAGGTCTATGGCTCCTCCAAGTCAGAGATCTTTAGTAGGGGTCTAAGAGTCAGGGGTGGTGAGATTCTGAGCAACAGAGCTGGGAAGGCCACCTGCAGGTGGGTGCTCATCACCATTCCCACCCCAATGACACAGGGCATCATTCCCTATCTTGTGATCTTCCTCAATGACCTAATCCGGCTGCACCAGTGGACACACAATGATCTGGCTGTGAGTGAGCCTGGGGCTGGCACACTGGGGCCCAGAATCCTAAGGCTGGGGGGAGACATTCCTGGATGGAGCCCTGAGAACTCAGCACTCAGCAAAACTGCTCCCAGGCAGCCCTGTGAGCTGGGGTATCAGGCCTAACATCAGCCTCCAGTCCCTGCTCCCCAGGCAGATGCTGCAGAGCTGCCTGACTGCTGAGCTGCCCGAGCATCTGGCTGAGCCGGACTCAGCCTCTCCCTCAGGTGCTGCCCATGGGAGGAGTTAAAATTGGCCCCTCCACACTCAGGCAGCTCCCATGTGGCTCCAAACACTCTGTGTGCAAGGAGAGTTTGTGTGTTCCTACTTGTCACGAGGGAGTGCTGGGACAGAAGGCCTAGCTTCCGCTCCCCCCACCCCCTACATTACAACCCACATCATGATGTGGCTGCAAGTGCTTTTCTGTGCAGGTCCCCTGGCCGGTGACCCTGGATGACACGCAGCAAGGGAGCCCGAGGAGGGGGGAGTCATGGGTAGGGGGCCTCTCTCCCGGGCACTGGCTGTGCCTTGCATGGAAATGTGCTCAACATAACAAAAAGGGGAAGGTGGACAACTGGGGGCCTCTCTCTGGGGAAGCACAACATGTGGAAGTCAGAGACTGCCCTGGGAGGACATTCCCTGGCTCCATCCCCCACATCACAGATTTCCTGGGAGGGTTTGACATAGAGGGAAGGGGCAGTCCACCCCATGAAACGTGCAGGATGGGAATGAAAACCAACTCCTGGAGAAAGGCAGTTTATATCCAACTCTGAGGACAGACTGGGCCTTCATAGGATGGGAGGGGTGAAGGGAACCACTCCAGAGAAAGGCCCCAGAGATCGGCCCCTTGCCCTCCCCAACATGGCCCCTTCAGAATCTTCCCCCCCAGCTCAGTCAGCATCCATCCTTCTCTCTGGCTCCAGGCCATCAAGATCCTCCAGCAGCTGCAGTTGTTGCAGGTGACTGCCAGTAATTTCTGTTTTCAACCGGACAAAGAATTTCAGTCCTGGTTCCAAAGCATGAAGCCACTGGAGTAGTACAGTAGGTGAGTGCCTGCAAGGTTGGTAGAGGGAGGGTAGGGGGACCTTTGTGCATCTCTGCTCAGGACTCTGGTGGCCAGCTGCAAAGACCCTGTGGCCGTTGTTCCCTGGTCACCAACAGTCCCTGGGGCATGGTGACTGCTGGGCGCCAGGAGTGCAGGCCTGCCAGGCAGACCCTGGGCGGGGGACCTGAAATCTTTTCCTGGTGGCATCATAGCTGCCTCTCTGCCCTGCAGCCACAGCTTCTCCTGGGAGCCGGAGCCACCATTTGAATAAGCCAACAACATCAAGGCCGAGGAGACCTGTCCTGGGACTGTGTCCACCTTCGAGCTACCTTCATTTACTCTCCCCTGCCACTCCCTTACACCCCCTGGAAACATGTTCATTTACTCCGCCCTTCCACTCCCTTTTCCTGTTATCTATACTCCATATTCCTTGCTCCTCATTTCTGGCTTTTACTTAGTAATAAATGTATGTTACACATTGTTATCATTTGTCTTCGTGATTTTTTCTCTATAGCTGTCGTGGATAGTCTGTATAATTTTGAGAGTGTGCTCTGTCAACGCATGGCTGACACAGACATGAAACTCTTCATGGTCTGAGGCTGTTGCACATCTATGTGAACTGAAGGTAGCCGTGTGGAGCTCCATTTCTCCTGTTTGCCAAAAGCCTGCAGTTCCTTCTCTCCCCATCTGCACACACACAAATCTTTATCGAAGATGAAGTTCTGGGGACACTGTTATAGCCTCATTTTACCCCTTGATAGTGTGCTGTGAATTTAGAAATGGAGATATTTAGACTGATATTAAACCAAGGCTGGGAAACGCTGCTCTGAGTACTTTGGCAACCTGTATTCAGTGCAATTCTCCCTTTTCTAGTCCCGGCCTTTATAACAACCTCTGCATTCAACAAGGAGAGGGCGAGGCAAGCGGTGTCTGCAGTGGTCCCCTCACACAGAGGATGCCGGGTAAGTGTTCTCAAGATGTTTTTTCAGGAGTATGGTCAATTCTATCCGACAGTATCAATTTGGTTTAATTATGTTTTCTTCTGTTACTTGTTCTTTGACTCTGGATAAAATTTGACTCTTTATCACAGAGTTGGGAAAGTACTTGTCCCCTCACTGCTGATGTGGAGCTATCAAGATTTATTTATCTCTGAGGTGGGAATAAGAAGAAGCTATATAAAAGTGAGATGATGTTATTTTATCAGTCATGCTAAGGATCCTGTCTTATAATCTTTATGGAACTGTAGACTCTAGTACCACCTCTGTTCGGTGAATTGGAAGGTGGCACACACTTAGTTTAGAGGATTTCTATTTTTTTTTTTTATTGTTGGGGATTCATCGAGGGTACAATAAGCCATGTTACACTGATTGCATTTGTTAGGTAAAGTCCCTCTTGCAATCATGTCTTGCCCCCAGAAGGTGTGGCGCACACCAAGGCCCCACCCCCCTCCCTCCTTCCCTCTCTCTGCTTTTCCTCCCCTCCCCCCCACGACCTTAATTGTCGTTAATTGTCTTATCATAACCTTAAAGGCTTCCACACTCCCCTGAGGCGCACTCTTCCTATGTCAGATAAAGGATACCAGATGGCTGCTTGATCAGATCCTCTTGTTCTGCCGGGCATGTAGTAGGTACTTAATAATTATTTGATAAACGAATACTTGAAGAAATTGTCCCTTAGGATTTCTGATCCAGGCAACAACATGTAAATGAGAAACTGCATCGCTGACAGTGACCTTTGAGGAGTCATAGAAAAGGAATGTTAGGAAACTAACCCGTATAAATAGCACTCAAATATTTACCAAACAATGAAGGTGAACTGTGCTAACGATGAAGCCACTGGGGTACAGCTAATCCTTAACCACATTTCAGAAATGATTATTGAAGGAACAGACAATGTGAAGAGAAAGTTATAATCACAGGGTGCTAGCACAGGTTTTCTGGGTGTGGTAGGCAAACGAATAGTTCCCACAAAGATGTCCATGTCCTGATCCCCAGGACCTGTGACCAGGTTACATTGAATGCCAAAGGGGAATGAAGGTTGCAGTGAAAGTAAGGTGAATAATCAGCTGTCTTTAGACCAGCTGTTCTCAACCTATGGTCAAGACCCCTTTGTAACAATGAAAATACATCCTGCGTTATCAAATATTTACATTACGATTCAGAACAGTAGCGAAATTACAGTTATGAAGCAGCAACGAAAATAATTTTATGGTTGGAGGTCACCACAACATGAGGAACTGTATTAAAGGATCGCAGCATTAAGAGGCATTAGGAAGGTTGAGAACCACTGCTTTAGATTCTTCCTGCACCATCTGGGTGGGCTCAATGTTACCACACAGGTCTTTTAAATGTGGACGAGAGAAGCAGAAAGTTGAAAAGAGAGATGTGAAGATGAAGGACACAGGCCAGGAACATAAGCATCTTCTACAAGCTGAAAAAGACAAGGAAATCGACTCTACCTTAGAGCCTCCAGAAGCAATGCAGTCTTGCCAACACCTTGATTATAGCCCAGTGAAACCCACTGGGACCTCTGACCTCCAAAACTGTACAAAGTTAAATCTGTGTTGTTTTAGGCCACCTAGTTGTGGTCATTTGTTACAGTGGTAATAGGAAACTAGTACACTATGGCTAAGCCATGAAACATTCATTTCCTTTTTTGCCCTGGTTCCTGGCCTAGTCAAGCAGGAACAGAGTAAATATCTTCAAGTTTTCTCTACCAAAGTGTTTGATTACACACTTTATGAGATCATAAGACAAAGAAATACATATTAAATGTCAAGTCAGTAAAATAAATTTAAAAACTGTGAAATGCTCACCTCCCAAGGGTGCTGATTAATGGAATAACTTCTATCATCCTAGGTTTTTAATAGCACACTACAAAATGTCTGTCCATTCACTCTTCAGTACTTTAATCAATAACTTAACACAGGGATTCTTAATTTGGTGTCCATGGACCACTTGGGGCTTTAAGAGGCAAATGAACCTTCTAAACCTTATTAAAGTTTTGTGTTCACCTACATAAATATTAATATGTATTTTTCTGCAGAAAGGTCTATAGCTTTAAAAGTCTTAAAGGGGATTTTTAAAACCCAGAAGGTTAAGAACCACTAATTTGGATAAAGGTACAGAAAGCATGTTCATGACATTTATTAGTGACACAAGCAGCTAGAAAGTAAAGACTGTGGATGACACATTGGGATTCAAAAAATATCTTGAAAAGCTGAACAAACAGGCTGAATCTAACAAAGACAAAATTATACAGCTTAGGAGCAGCCTCTACGAAAGACTCCAAAGCTTTAATCAACAGCAAGCTCAGTATGAGTCAGTGATTAGGAATACCAAAATAACTTATATGACTTTAGGCATGTATCCAGGAAGATGGATAAAAGTAGTTCCACTCTCTCTTGCACTAGCAAAATGAAACCTGCAATACTGTATTCACTTTGGGTCTTCCTTTTATATTAGTTTCCTGTAGCTACCATAACATAGTAACAAACTTAAAAAGAAAATCCAAAAATAAGAAGTAAAAGCTGGTCCAGATGAGAAGAAATCAACAGAAGATCTCCAGATACACAGAAAACTGAGTGGAAGATCACCACTAAAAAACAAACAAACAAACAAACAAACAAAAAAAACACAAAAGTTCTGTATGAACAGAAACCAACCAAAACAATAATATTTAAATGGCTGGTAAAGAATTTTGAACATGGATTTTAAGGAATCTCAATGAAGTACAGGAGAAAGCAGAAACCCAACACAAAGAAACCACAAAAACCATGCAAGAAATGAATATAGAAATACAATTATTTTAAAAAATCAAGCAGAGCTTCTGGAAATGAAAAATTCATTCGAAGAAATACAAAACACAGTGGAAAGACTTAAGAACAGGCTAGATTAGGCAGAAGAAAAAAACCTCAGAGCAAGGAAACAACATCTTTGAATTAAACAAGTCAGTCAAAAAGAAAGAACAAAAAAATAAGAGAAACAAACAAAGCCTACATCCCTGAGGGTCAAAAAGAAAATACACAAAACCTATTTGAAGAAATACTGGAGGAGAATTTCCCAGTCTTGCTAGAAATCTGGACATCTAAGGCACTAGAAGCACAATAGGATTCATCATCAAGAGACATAACCATAACATACAGTCATGGGACTGGCCAAAGTTAACACAACAGAACTCCTATGAACAGTAAGGTGAAAGCATCATGTGGCCTAACAAAGGAAAATCCATCCAACAAACTGAAGACTTCTCAACTGAGACTTTACATGCCAGAGGGGACTGGAGTCCCATTCTCTGTCTTCTCAAATAGAACAGACAGCCTAGAATTTTGTATCCTGCAAAACTAAGTTCCTTATCTGAGACAGAAATGAAAACTTTCTCAGAACAGCAAATGTTGAGGGAAACTGTCAAGACCAAACCTGTGGAAAGTGTCAGATCAGCATTATAACTGATGAACACAATAACACTCAGCAGAGTAAAACCATCCAAATGCTCAAGTTTAGAGCCCAGACACCACAATGGCTCAAGAGCTAAAACAAAGCAATAAAGTTATACACAACAGGATGAATAGAAATCCATCCCACTTATCAATTCTTTCAATAAATGTGAATGGCTTGAACTCCCCACTTAAGAGACAAAGATTGCCTAAATGGATTGAAAAAAATACAAGCCAAGTACCTACTGTCTCCAGGACACACATCTTACCCACAAGGACTCATTCAGACTTAAGGTGAAGGGATGGAAACAATACTCCATGCAAATGGAAACCAAATGAAAGCTGTTGTGGCCATGCTCATATCTGCTGACATGGACTTAAACGCAATAAAAAGAAAGACAGATAAAAATGGTCATTATAGAATAATGAATTCAATTCATAAGAAGCTTGAACAATTCCAAATATCTATGCATTTAACACAGGTGCTCCCAGATTCATAAAGCAAAGCCTACCTAATCTAAATAAAATGATAAACTGCAGGACGGTAATAGCCAGGGACTTCAACACTACACTGATAGGACAGACCTCAAAGCAGAAAAAATATATATATATATATATATAAACAGGACTCTAAAACAAACAGGCCTAACAAATATTTACAGAACATTCTACCCCCAAACTACTGAATGTACATTCTTTTCTTTTTTTTTTTTATTGTTGGAGATTCGCTGAGGGTACAATAAACCAGGTTACACTGATTGCATTTGTTAGGTAAAGTCCCTCTTGCAATCATGCTTTGCCCCCAAAAGGTGTGGCACACAACAAGGCCACACCCCCTTCCTAAGATTGATCACATCCTAAGCCACAAAACATGTCTCAAAAAATTAAAAAAACAAACAAAAAAAAAAAAAACCCACATATCTTCTTAGACCACAGTGGAATAAAATTAGAAATCAATTCCAACAGAAACACTCAACTCTACATAAAGTCATGGAAATTAAACAAATTACTCCTGAACAATCATAGGGTTAAGGAAAAAAATTAAAATGAAAATCAAAAGATTTTTTTAAGCAAAAAGAGAAAGGGGACACAAATTAACCAACATCTGTGAGATGCTGCAAAAGCAGTCCTAAGAGTCCTAAATTCACAGCCTTCAATACCTTTGTCCAAAGACAGATCACCAATCAGTAATCTAATGAATTGTCTTAAGGAATTAGAAGAGAAAGAGTAAACCAATCCTAAACCCAGCGTTATAAAAGGAATGTTAGAACAGAACTCAGTGAAAATGATTCCAAAAGAATTACACAGAAGATTAATAAAACAAAAAATTAGTTCTTTTTTTTATTTTTTATTTTTTTTTAATTTTTTTATTAAATCATAACTGTATACAATGATATGATTATGGGGCATCATACACTCACTTCATAAACCATTTGACACATTTTTATCACAGTGGTTAACATAGCCTTTCCGGCGTTATCTCAGTTACTGTGCCAAAACATTTACATTCTACATTTACCAAGTTTCGCAAATACCCCTGTAATATGCACCACAGGTGTGATCCCACCAATTCCCCTCCCTCTACCCACCCCCCCCTTTCCCACTTCCCCCTATTGTTAAGTTGTAGCTGGGTTATAGCTTTCATGTGAGAGTCCCAAATTAGTTTCATAGTAGGGCTGTGTACATTGGGTATTTTTTCTTCCATTCTTGGGATACTTTACTAAGAAGAATATGTTCCAGCTCCATCCATGTAAACATGAAAGAGGTAAAGTCTCCATCTTTCTTTAAGGCTGCATAGTATTCCATGGTATACATATACCACAATTTATTAATCCATTCGTGGATCGATGGGCACTTGGGCTTTTTCCATGACTTAGCAATTATGAATTGGGCTGCAATAAACATTCTGGTACAAATATCTTTGTTATGTTGTGATTTTTGGTCTTCTGGGTATATGCCCAGCAGAGGAATTACAGGATTGAATGGCAGATCTATTTTTAGATCTCTGAGTGTTGGTGGGAATGCAAATTAATACATTCCTTTTGGAAAGATATATGGAGAACACTCAAAAAATTAGTTCTTTGAAAACATAAACAAAATTGACAAACTTCTTGTTCCAGAAACAAAAAAGGACCCCTATAAACTCAATCAGAAATGAAAAAAGGAGATACAACTGATACCACAGAAATACAAAATATCATCTCTGATTATGAAAGTCTCTATACATATCAACTTGAAAACACTAAGGAAATGGAAAAATTCTTGGAAACACATAACTTTCCTAAGCTCAATCAGGAAGAAACAACTGAACAGACAAATGTAATATAATCAAATTTAAGCAGCAATAAAAAATTTTCCAACAGGCTGGGTAGGATGGCTCACACCTATAACTTTAGCACTCTGGGAGGCTGAAGGGGGAGGTCCCTTGAGCTCAGGAGTTCAAGACCAGCCTGAGCAAGAGACCCCATCTCTATAAAAACAGAAAAATTAGCTGGGTGTTGTGGCAGGTGCTTATAGTCCCAGCTCCTTGGAAAGCTGAAACAAAAGGATTGCTTGAGCCCAGGATTTTGAGGTTGCTGTGAGCTAGGCTAACACCAACCCTCTAGCCCAGCGGTTCTCAACCTGTGGGTCGTGACCCCTTTTTAACAATGAAAATACACTGCAGCATTAGGAAGGTTGAGAACCACTGCTCTAGCCTATCACAAGAGACTGAAGCTCTGTCTCAAAGAAAAATAAAAAAATCAAAAAAAATTTCCAACATTTTAAAACAGTCTTTTTACTGTCACAGTTCTGGAGGCCAGAAGTCCAAAAATCAAGGTGTTTGCAAGACTGGTTGTTTCTGGTTCAGGGAAGAAACCGAACCTGTCCTCTAGCTTCTGGTAATTGCAATCCTTGGTACTTACTCCCCGGTTGTGGCAGAGTAATCATCTCTGTCTACCTCCTCCTTCCCCCAGTCACCTTCTCTGCTTCTCTGACTATCTCTGTAATCTTTCTCTCTTCTTATTAGGACATTAGTCATTGGATTTAGGGCCCACTGGAAACTTACAAGATCTTATCTTCCTTAACTAATTACATCTTCAAAGATTCTATTTCCAAATAAAGCCATTCTTTTTTTTTTATTAAATCATAAACACATAGATCATGTATACATTATACAGTCACATTCTGAGGTTGTAAGTGGTCATGAATTTTTGCAAGACACCATTCAACCCCATTTTAGTCCATTGGAGCTGCTACAACAAAATAGCTTAGCTTGGGTAATTTATAAATAGCATCAGTTTATTTCTCACAGTTCTGGAAGCTGTGAGATCAAGGCTGGTGCCGATTCAGGGTATGGTGAGGGTCCACTTCCTTACTCACAGATGGTGCCTTCCTCATATGAGAGGAAGGGTAAATATACGAGCTCCCAACAACCTCTGTATAAGGGCACTAATCCCATTAATGAAGGCTCTGTCCTCATGACTCAATCCCTTCCTAAAGGCCCCACCTCTTAATACTATCTCATTGGTGGGGACACCAATACTCAGGCCATAGACATCCTTTAAGTGAGATATTAATAGATTACTATAATCAAAAGAAGTAGGGATACAAAGCCCAAAGGTTAGTCACTAGAGGACTTGAGTCAAACAAAGAAATTAATGACTGTACTAAATACCTGAACCAATTTTTTTTTCAGATGAGAAAGACTAACACTGTTTTCCAGAGACAAATGTGGCAGCTTTCTGTCACTGCATTTGTTCAAGCTTAAGCTGTACAATCATCTGATAGGAATATTGAAGCCTCAGGTGAGAGGCCAGACTTACTGATCACTGATAACCCTTAAATTCTAAGATTCTATATTTCCCCTCCCTTATCTCTCTCTCTTTAACTGACCATTTTATATAACTAAAGAACTTCTGTAAGATTCCACTAATGCTGGTAACACTGTGTAGGGGAAAAGGAGGTAGAGATGGGTGGGATGCCAGCCAGAAGGTACACACTGCAAAGAAAACTCGGAAGTCCAAGAACTGAAAGAATATCAGAATGGTTTCAAGTGAGCAAGTGGGAGATGGCTTGAGGGAGGGGGACACAGAGCCTGAAGCCAGCCCAAGCAGTGAGCACCTTAGATGGCACAGAAAATGCCCACTCTCAGGGTGACAGGAAGTCACTAACGGGGTTTCAGCAAGGAGTGAAATGCCCACATGAACCTTCAAGATCATTCTGGCTGCAGCCAGAGCCCAGGAAAGAGTAGGAAATGATAGTTGCCTGAACTAAGATGGCAGCTGTGAAAATGGCACGAAAGATACGATATATTCTAAAGGTAAATTGTGGAAGATGGATTACACGTTGAGTTTGAGGAAAAGCAGCAAAGGATGACTACTAAGTTTGTTTAAATAACAAACAATGCCACTTCCTAAGGTGGGAAAAACTGGGGAGCAGTGGTATAGACTGGAAGGTTAAAAAAAAGTCAAAGCTGCATTAGGAGCTTATGGATTTAGAGATGTCTTTGAGATATTTAAGATATCAAGGAGGCAAATGAATGTATAAATCTAGAGCTTAGAGGAGAGGTCAAGGCCAAAATTAAAGGCACAGAAAGAGATCACAGGAGGCATGTGGAGAGAAAAAAAATATTGTCTCTGTGGGTTGTCTTATTTCTTCATAAGAAAATATTTTTGCATTATTGGTCATTGTTAAGTGCCCATTTCGTTTTGCTTAAAGTGTATAAACTCAAACTTCAAGTAGCTGGGTTCTAGAACTTTGTTTTAACAACATTCAGCTGCTTAGTTTGGGGGCATGGGGAAGGTGAATGGTGCATGGTTTACACAGGATGGAATTTTATAAAATGTTTTCGTAAATACAAAGTATTTTTAGAGGACCGAAGGAAAAGGGGTGATTATCGGTAAGAATCATGGAATTACATACACCAAATAAAAAGAGAAGAGAGAAGGCAGAAGGCGGCAGAAAGGCAACTCACAGCTATCTGATGGGGATCAGGGAACAGGTTCACACTGTGTTCAATACAAAGAATACCACAAAAAGGAGGGAGGGAGTTGCCAGAGGAAAGAGAAATGCTACAAGTCAGACAACACAGGAGCTATTGCAATAAGTTAATGAAACAAAATCACTTAATTCACCAGTAGCCTTTCCTGATTCCATAAGGAAGAGATCTCCTGAGTTTGTGCAGAATCCTAAATTCCACAGCATGTCAGTAGAGGCAGAGAAGAGCTCAGATGTTGGAAAAGTAAGGAGCTTCTTCAAAGGAGAAAAAAAAAAAAATAGCAGACTCACCTGCAGTGAGCAGAAGAGAAAGAGTGGGAATCTTACTGTATGCACAGTAAACTCATCCAATGTCTACAATGAAGTGCAACTGCCTCATCAATCCCACCCGCCCCTACTCCCATAGGCAACTACTTTCTACTACTAGTTCTTCTGGTGGCCTGCCCCCACAGTTCTACACTGGCTATAGCCACTATTTCTTGGCTTGTTGACTTTGGACATTATCTGTGGATACATGATGTGGTAAGTCAGAATTCTGCTCAATTATTCTTCTCCATCTCCCTTTTCTCCTCAATTTAGCATTTCATTGTTTTCCTCTGTGGCAAATTAAGCCTTTCTAGTTTCTGCAACTACAGACTATCCCTTAAATCTCCTTACCCCACAATCTTCTTTCTTTTCCATTCCTCCACCTTTGTTATTTATGTTTATATATTCTCAAGGTTTCTGCTCTGCACCTAGAATTAGGTCTTTAGCACTTTTAACTAAACTACTTTTCTTGGTTCATTCTAACAGGAAAACCAACAAAACCAGTAAAAACATTAACATGATAAGCAAATAAATATTACAAAAAAGTCAAGTCCTGTACTAGGATCCCATTTTCTTTGCTAGGATTCACTAACTGCTCAAAATCATGCCATGTTTTGGCTTGCTTCCTATTTGGACCAAGTAGCCCTGGTCTAGAGAAAAAAGCCTTTTTCAATATATCCCTACTATCTTCCAATTCCCTACTTATCCTAAGAAATGCTTGGGAATCATTCCTTTATACTTAAAGCTAGGGAATTAAAAAGAAAATAAAGAGTCAACCTGCAAAGACTTACTTGTTCATGGTTATCCTTTTCAGAGAACATAACTTTCCCCCTTTTGTAGTGAAAATTAACAATAATTATTTCAAAATAGAGAAATATTTCTCATGACCTAATCTATATAACACAATCATTTTCATTTTTGCATATTACTCTGAGTCCCTGTGCACTGTAAATAAATTCAGCACAGTCATGGGTCCATCACCTTGTTTTACTTTTGCAGCACGCGCACAGCTTTCACAATGATCCCCTTTTATGGCTGTGTAAAAGTCACTGAGTGGCTAGATCATCATTTATTTAACCCACTTGGGAAGCAGTATAAACAAGTGGTTACAATGTGGGCACTAAAGTCAGACCTGAGTGGCTAGATCATCATTTATTTAACCCACTTGGGAAGCAGTATAAACAAGTGGTTACAATGTGGGCACTAAAGTCAGACCTGCAGGAAGGCCCAGCTCTACCAAGTCCCCAAGGTTGCACAGCCACTGAGTCACCTCCCTCTCTTTAATTCACCCAACACTAATGACTCGCACCACCCCATTATGTCCCAAGTGCCACATTAATCCCTGAAGATACAAACAAGAGAGTACACAAGAGACAGGATCCCTACCCTCAGAAACAAACAAGAAAGTAGATATCTAATTTCCAATCATGTTAAGTGCTATAAAGAAAAAAGGCACTAAATGGGAGACCCGAGTGCTCTGAATTGCCTATCCACAGAGGGAGGGTAACAAGCCAGGGCTGTTACGAGGAGTAAATGCAGCCCATATGAAATATTTAGCACCATTCCTGGTACACAGTACGTATCCAATCCATGTAAACTGAGAGCAAAACAAGAATTATCATCTTCTCATTATATTCTTTCTTCTTTTTTCTGTCAGTATAAATCCCACACTTTCTCAAGGCTGAGAAGTTTGATGTGTCTTTTTTATATCCATTTCTGCCCTCATATTCACATTTTCGCTTAGCTCTGTGAACATAATTAGTGTTATTCGTAATGGCTGTTTTAACATCCTCATCTGGAATTCTGTCATTTATGTAATTTCTGGACCTTTTCCCAGTTATGGGTTATATTTTCCTGTTTTTTTCCCATGCCTGGTAATTTTTGATTGAATGCTGGGGGGGGGTTGTGGAGGGGGGCAGGAGGGGGCAGCTGAATTTTGATATATTCCTTGAAATATTATTGGGTTTTGTTCTGGGACCAGTTAAGTGCAATCAGATATTTTTATGGTTTCTTTTGAAGGTTTGTCAGGAGAGTCTCAGGGTTAATTTGGCCTCAGTCCACGTACTGTGCATCAGAAGGTCTTTCTACTTTGATTAGTAACAGTAAGAACTATTCCAGCCTTGTGAGAACTCTAAAAATTTTTCCACCTGCCAACTTCTGGCCATTCTTCTTCCCAGCCTCTGGCAGTTTCTTCATGAAATTCATAGATTTATGCTAAACCAAACCTTCACAGGACTTCCCCCTCCCCACAGTGGCTCTCCTGTGCAACTCCCAGCTCTCCGGTATCCTAATCTTGGACACGCATACTGCATCAGCCTCCAGAAGCTCTGAATGCCCTCTTCAACTCTGCAAGACCACCAGACTCTATGGAGGGTTCCTCCTTCCTCCTCTGCAGCCTGGAAACTTCAGGCAATAACCTGCAGTGTTGATAGGACTCCCTTGTTGATTTCCCTTTTCTTAGGGATCAATGTCCTGTGCTGCTTATTAACTGATTTCTAAAACTACTATTTTATAAACAACTTAGGTTTTTGCATCAACTAAAGTGGGAATGTAACCCAGTGCTCATCACTCTCTTATGAGTGGAAGCAGAAATTCCCAAGTTTTTGAGTTCAAATTCCACTTTTTCTAAGAAACCTTTCTAGACAAATCCAAATTTCTTGCTGTTGTTCCTTTGGTCTCTATATCATTTACAATTTAGCACAAAAAACAGAGGCCCTATATAGTATGCTCTGTCCATTATTGCCCTCACCCCCTCCACTTGTCAATGCCATCAGTTTCAGTAGCAGACTAAGTCCCACAGGATTAAATGCAATTGCACATTCCTGTGGCTTGCTAGTGTCAGGTACAGTCTTAGGTGCTTGGCTAAAACAAAGACGACATTCTATCTAACTTCCAAAAGTTCACAGTTTGGGATAATTTAGGAATCAAATCTTCCCTAAGATAGTTTTTAAAGGAAAAGTATAGTGAACATTTAAAACTGGGATAATCGAACTTTTTCTTAAAGGGCCAAAGAGTAAATCTTTTAGACTTGCCGTCTCCTACAACCACTCAATTGTGGCTGTAGCAAAAAGCAGCTGCAGACAACATATAAACAAGTGGGCCTAGCTGTGTTCAAAGAAAATTACTTACAATAACAAGCTGTGGTCCCCTTTAGTTCTAAAGACCTCTGCTTCAGAACTAAATCCACCGTAAGTTGAACACAGCTTCCACTGACTTTTACAGTAGCATGTCCTAGTCGTACTGCTCAGACAAAACTGATCTCAAGGCATCCAAGCTCTCCCAGATTGGAAATTATATACCATGTCTTCTGCATGCACCACAGGACTTGCAAAACACAAGGATGGAGCAGGAGCTTATTAAGTATTTTTTCATTTATTTCATTTGAAGTTGAAGCTGAAGAGCTCCTTTTGTTTTATTCAAAATTGCCTCCAACAGTAAAGAAACTACACTATTATAGTTTATGGAAAATAATGAATGCCTAGTATTTGAAAAATAACATAAGACTGACAAAACAAACAAATGCTAATGGTCTCGAAAAACCCAATAGTTTCATTTTGTAAATAAATCAAGATTACTATACTTTAGAGAACTAGCCCTGAAGACTCTTCATTCATCCCACTGATGTGGACATGGCTGGATTTCCTCTTTTGTGAATTGTGTAAAGAAAGGATTCAGAAGCACATCAAAATAAATTCCTTTTCTTATAGCTTCTCTCGTTTTAAACAAAACTCTCATTACCTTGGTTAGGCAGGCACCTTATTCAACACAACAGCCACTGAATAACTCATGATTATTGTCAAAATTCGAATCTATCTAGAAAAGACATAGATTTAATATGCTGAAGATACTTTTAATTGTTTGATCAAAAAGGTCTCACAAAACGAATGCTAACGATGTTTAATGTTTTCATTGCTGCATATTATGTGTATAAATATGTACACAGGCACACTCTCCCAATATGACTGGTTTGAAAAGACCACCACTATCTTTATTTATTTTTTAATTTATTTATTTTTATTGTTAAGTCATAGCTGTGCAATCAAGGGGTACAATGTGCAGGTTTCATATACAATCTGAAATATTCTCATCAAACTGTTCAACGGAACAGAGAACTCAAACACATTAGCAAGAAAAGAACAAGGGATACCATCACAGGCTGGGCAAGAGAATTGAAAAGAAACTTCTCCAAAGAAGACAGGCGAGGGGCCTTCAGACATATGAAAAAATGCTCATCATCTTTAATCATCAGAGAAATGCAAATCAAAACTACTTTGAGATATCATCTAACTCCAGTGATACTAGCCTATATCACAAAATCTCAAGACCAGAGATGTTGGCGTGGATGTGGAGAAAAGGGAACACTTCTGCACTGCTGGTGGGAATGCAAACTAATACATTCCTTTTGGAAAGATATATGGAGAACACTTGAAGATCTACAAATAGATCTCCCATTCAATCCTGTAATTCCTCTGCTGGGCATATACCCAGAAGACCAAAAACCACATCATAACAAAGATATTTGTACCAGAATCTTTACTGCAGCCCTATTCATAATTGCTAAGTCATGGAAGAAACCCAAGTGCCCATTGATCCACAAATGGATTAACAAATTGTGGTATATGTACACCATAGAATACTATGCAGCCTTGAAGAAAGATGGAGACCTCACCTCCTTCATGTTTACGTGGATGGAGCTGGAACATATTCTTCTCAGTAAAGTGTCTCAAGAATGGAAGAAAAAATATCCAATGTATTCACCCCTACTACGAAACAAACTTAGGACCTTCACATGAAGCTATAACCAAGTTACAACCTAAGAACAGGGGAAAGGGGGAAAGCGTGGGGAGGGAGGGGGGAGGTGGGTAGAGGGAGGGGGATTGAAAGGATCACCATGTGGTGCATCTTACAAAGGTACATGTGAGCCTTGGCAAATGTGGAATGTAAATGTCTTGACAAAGTAACTAGGAAAATGCCAGGAGGGCTATGTCAACTAATGAGATGAAAATGTGTCAAATATTCTATGAAACAAGTGTATGGTGCCCCATGATCATACTGATGTATACAGCTATGCTTTAATAAAAAAAATAAAATAATAAAATAAAATAAAATGAGAATTACAATATAAACGTAAAAAACAAACAAACAAACAAACAAACAAAAACTGTTCAACGTAGCCTTCATGGCATTTTCTTAGTTACTGTATGTAGTAATTTGTATTCTGCATTTGGTAAGTTTCGCCTGTACCCATTCTAAGATGCGCCGTAGATGTGGCCCCACCCATTACCTTCCCTCCACCAAAACCTCCCCCCTCTCGTCCCCTTCCTTGGCCCTTTCCCCATAGTCACCACTATCTTTAAATGGTATATTTTGGGAGATTTAAGATTTGTCTTATTACTAGGTAGAGGAATCTTAGATTCTATTTAGTCTAACCTTCTTTCAAATGAAGAGTTTCCTTTTAAACAATCAAAATGATGCTTTCTCTGTGGTTTGTTCATCTCTTAAAACTAGTATTCAGAGCTAAACATAAACTGAAGGTGCACGGTTTAGACTACATGAAGTGGGACTGGTGCTGCCTTCGATCCAGATTCCCAAATGCAGCACAAGACTAGACACGGCAAAGTCAGAAACAGCTCATACATAAGCTTTGCTTAGCTAGTGACATCATAGCTAAGCCTCATCTCCCTCAAGGCGGGTGATTTTTTTTTTTTTTTTAAAAACAAATTCAGTACTATATATTTCTTCCCATGAAATTCTTTTGTTAGCTCTAGTCCATCATTCCACATGTTGAGATGTTTGGAATCCTGACCCTGTCATCAACTATATCAGTTAAATATACCACATCTTTACCAAAATCACCCGCATGACAATCAAAGATCTTCACAATACCAAAGAAGAGCAGGAAGAAAAATTGGGGTATAGGGCGGCGCCTGTGTCTCAAAGGAGTAGGGCACTGGCCGGGTATGCTGGAGGTGGTGGGTTCAAACCCAGCCCCAGCCAAAAACTGCCAAAAAAAAAAAATTGGGGTATAGATTACATTTCTGAGAAGCCTCTGTTTCTCTTAACAGATAAATGGGATGACAGCAAGAGAAGGATTTGGTGGGGAGATTGAGTGGCTTTTTAAAAACATTCTAATATTTACATGCTAATAGAAATCATCCACGAATGAAGGAAAAACATACTATGTAACACATCTTCAAAGCTGTAAGTTCAATATAATTTATTATATATATCTCCTCTTTCTTCTTTCCTGGTTATTTAACTTATGTCAAAATTTGGTTTTGAGAGCCTCCAGCTCTTTCTGAATTCTCCTTCTGAATGTTCAGCATTCTTGCTCCCAGGATCATATACACATTTTCTCTGAATATTTTCAAATCTCTATGTCTGAAAGCCCTTGCTTTTGCCATTATAAATTCTAACATAACCCTTTTTATCCAAATTCCTATTTCGCTTCAATCTTCTGCACTGCTTATGAGAAGTTCTAAAACCAATTACAGGTTCATCTAATGGGATCACTTTTTAAAAATATAAAAAACAAAGATATATATATATTTTTTTTTTGAAATTTATTGCATTCCTACAGTCAGCAAGTTAGCAGAAAAGGTTTACCGTTGGGTCAAATTATTCTCTAAGGCTGAACAACCAATACTGAACATTTCTATTCAAAGCAATTCTTTCCACCAGAACATCTACATACATAATCACATCATCAACATAGAGCCTTCTCCTCTCCCAAGCCCTACTCTGTGCCCAAACAAGAAGTTAGTGTGCATATACATAAAAAGCACAGTTACAACATCTGCTCCACAGCAGACACTAGCAAGTGTGCTCTGCAAAGGTATTAAAAGTTTTGTACCTAAGAGGCCGGGCCCAGTGGCTCACGCGTATAATCCTAGCACTCCTCTAGCACTCTGGAAGGCCTTAGGCAGGTGGATTGCTTGAGCTCAGGAGTTGGAGACCAGCTTGAGCAAGAGTGAGACCCTGTCTCTAACACTAGCTGGGCTTTGTGGCAGGCGCCTGTAGTCTCGGATACTCAGGAGGCTGAGGCAAGAGTATCACTTGAACCCCCAAGAGTTTGAGGTAGCTGTGAGCTGTGACATCACAGTACCATACCCAGGGCAACAGAGTGAGACTCTGTCTCAAAAATTTGTTCCTAGTTCTAAGTTTACTGTTTAAGTAGTAAAAAAGCAACTGTAAATCTGGGCATAAACACAAGACAGACTCTTTTCAAAACTTAGTTTCTAAGAATGAATTCTTTATCAGTTAAAATACAAAAATTGTGGGGCAGTTCTTTCACAACGGCTTCCTGCGCCCAGCTCAGTGGCTCAGTCTGGGGCCCCAGACAATGCCCAAAGTTCTCCACACTCCTGCTCAAGCTCTCCCCAAGGCAGTTCAACTGAGTGCCAAGTCCAAGAACACCGAAACACTTCACAGGGATATACTGCACAGTTTTCCAGAGGCTCCCTGACAAGTGACGATGTCTCTGCTGTGACATGAGTGCGTAATGGAGGTATGACTATAAGTGACATGACTGCTGTGGATTAACTCATTCACCACCAGTTCCTGGCACTCCAAAGGGATGCAACCAAGTAAAGACGAGATCATACTGGATTGGCGTGGGCCCAAGTCCAGATATTGGTGTCCTGATGAGGAGAAGGAGAATTGGAGACACAGACACACAGGAAAACTGCCATGTGAAGACAGAAGCGGAAACTGGGTTGGTGCTGCCACCGCCAAGGAATGCCTAGGGCTACCGGAAGCTGCAAGAGACAAGGACTCTTTTCTAGAACTTTTGGAGGTTGCTGACATCTTCATTTCCAACTCCTACCTTCTAGAACTAAGAGAATAAATTTCTGTTGTTTGGTTAAAAAAAAAATCCAAAAATTGTAAGCCCCCTCAAAAATGCATCTCCACTCATCAGAGCATTTAACTTAACAAGAAAGATATTATTTTCAGAGTACAGCACTTGTTTATGAAGTACTCCATAAAGTGTACTATGTAAAGTGTGGACGTTATTCAAAATGTACTTTTTGGGGGGGCAGGGGGGCAGGCAGAGTCTCAGTCTGTTCCCCAGGATAGAGTGCAGTGGAGTCAGACAGTTCACAAACTCCTGTGTTCATGCGATCCTCCTGCCTCAGCCTCCCAACCTAATTTTTCTATTTTTAGTAGAGATAGGGTCTCCCTCTTGCTCAGGCTGGTATTGAACGCCTGACCTCAAGGGATCCTCCCCGCTTGGCTCCCCACAGTGCTGGGATTACAGGATTGAGTCCTGCCCAACCCAAAATATTAGAGTCTAATAAAAAATTGCCAGTTTTCCCCTTTAAAAGTACAGGACAAATACATCTGATTCAATAATTCACATGTGCCTACCTTTGTAATTCACATATGTAGTAGTAGTGCTGCAAAACAGAAAACTTACTAATTTCACAAATCAAGATTTAAAATGAGGCTCTGGGTCCATAGCTCAATGGTCAGGGTGGCGACCACATACACCGGGGTTGGCGGGTTTGAACCCGGCCCAGGCCTGCTAAACAACAAAGACAACTACAACAACAAAAAAATAGCCAAGTGTTGTGGCGGGCACCTTTAGTCCCAGCTACTTGGGAGGCTGAGGCAAGAGAATCACTTAAGCCCAAGAGTCTGAACTTGCTGTGAACTGTGACACCACAGCACTCTACCCAGGGCAACATGAGACTCTGTCTCAAAAAAAAAAAAAAGATTTAAAATGAGCCATCATTTTAAAGCTCTAGGAAAACTATAAAGTTCTTTTGTTTTTACATTTGTACCAAACATCTAACCTCAAGATGAAGTTTCATAAACTTCACATTATTGACTATAGCTGTTTTTGAGCCAGGAATCTGCCTCATTACTTTCATGTTTGTGTAATTTGAACATCACTTTGCTTGATGTCAACGCACAATAAATCCTCAATAAATACCAAGAACTCAATTCAAAATTATAAGCACATAAAGAGCATAGGAATGAAATATTTTTCCCAAAAGTAAAAGAAACTTTGAAACTCGCTAAAACGATACTATAATGTGAAATACCCAAATATTGTTACAATTTCAAACCATTATTTTAAACATGAATAATTTTACATATTTCTATCACCATTCTTGCTTTTAAAATACATTTCAAAGTTCCTACTGCAAAAGCAGAACGCCTTGGATTTCACATAAACCCACAGGCTTAGAAACAATTTACAGGTAGCCTAACTTATAAAAACTTTTTATGTTTTCTCACCGCTGTTTTCTCACTGCTGTTACCCTTCCTTCTTCAGTAGTTTCTTGATTGGTGCTGACAGTAGGATTCAATCAGTATTTGTTGAACTGAAAGATCTCATGTGTGAATACTCCTTGGTACAAAGCCAGACTCAGATTACCTATGGCAGCGGTTCTCAACCTGTGGGAACTGTATTAAAGGGTTGCGGCATTAGGACAGTTGAGAACCACTGACCTGTAGGATAGATACCACCACCAACACCAAGAGAAAACCTGAAGGAAACTCATTTTGGAACCAGGTGGGAAACGTACAAAATGACCACCCTTGAGAATCAAGGAAAGGAAGAAAGAACTCGGAGGAACTGATCTCACACTCAAATCTCCACACACTGTACAAATTTGTTCATTTTGCCGCAGTGTCTAAAACTCCACCAACAGAGATTTCTTTAGGTTAACATATCTCCTCTTTTCAGAATGAAGCAACCATTTAAATCGGTCAAAAACCTGAAGAGGTAAGTACTCCATCATTCCAGTTTACATGAAGGAACTGAGGCTATACAGAATTACTTTCTCCAATGTCACACAGGCATATAGCACAGGTGTGACTCAGAACCTTTACTCCTATAATGCTCTTCCCATATGAAGACTAGCCTTCACCCACACATCAGTTCACATCAGCTAGTTTCCAATTCCCTTCTATCGAAACACCTAAAATAGCTTTGCTTTCTCAAAGACATGGGAGTTTTTGTTTGGGGTGGGCGGTAAGCAACAAGTAATTTAAGCATATTGGGAACACTTTGGAGGCAACAATCCAAAGTTAAGGTTATGGATTTGTGGTGCTTGAGGGAACCAAGCCTCCCTCAAAGACAAACCAGAGATTTCAAAACACTGCACAGGGCCAGCAGCTCTTGCTCCAGAACTGCTTGCCTCTCTTCCTCTTTCTACTCTTCCACGTGACTCCATGGTTTCCCCCACCAGAAAATAGGCTACCATTGTTATTGCCCTAGTTTGCAGACATTATGCATCCCAACCACAGTGACTGGCACAGAGCAGGCAGACAATGTGTACTGAATGACCCCAAGACAAACTTGTTTCTATGGCCAAGATGGGATCCTGACTGCCATTTTTAACAAAGTGGAGATGAAAAAGGCACATTAAGGTGAAAAACTTGGAAAAGCCTAGCCTATGTTAGAGACAAGCTACACAAAAAGCCTTCTGTGATTCTTTTTTCCCAGCCCGATTACTTCAAAGAAGAAACAGCTTAGTACTTTAGCACACAGATACAGATCTCAGAAGGGCACGATATGTTAATATTTTAGAGTATAAAAACAAACACCATTACCTTATTTAGGTTGCCTAGTTTAGGTCATCCTAACATGAACAGCAGTGAAAAAAAAAAATCTTTCAGCTTTCTCAGGATGAGAATGCGGTGGTGAACATTTCCCAAAAGTTCCAAGTGGGCCAAAACCCCCCAAAATCATATTACACAACGTGGAAAATATTTCCTTAAAAATGTGACCAGCAATTTAAAATATATATATATAATATATATATTATATATATATTATATATATATATATTATATATATATACACACACATACATATATGTATGTTTTACACCAAATAATTAAACAGAACCCCGCTTTATTAAAAAAAAAAAAAAAGAACAAAACGTTAAGGCAAACGGTTTCAAAGACAACTCTTGAAAATTTTAGCTATTTCCTTCTTGGTTGTCAAGTGTAAACCGAACGAAGACTTCGTTAGTAGTTCCAATTAGCATCATATTATTCATAATGTGAAAATTTCAGGCGTCAAATTACAAAACCACGGCGGCAGAACAAGAGCCAAAAGCAACAGGGAAAATGCCCATTTTCTCCTACCCACCGCCCCATGACCATTTAAGAAAAAATGGCACGTTTTTTCCACCAGAAAAAGATCTCAGACTTGGAGAGCCAATCCAGGGTTAGGTCCTTGATTTTGGGAACAAACTGCAGATTCCAAAACACAGGTTGCGATCTCATCCACCATGAATTAGTTTTGCACTCTTGCACCACCTCCTTTGTCTAGCTGTCCCTACAAACTCGCAGTTCAATGCCCTCCAGTAAACAAGCTACTTAAACCGAAAAAAGAACGTTCCAAGTCTTTCTTTCTTTTTTTTTTTTTTTTTTGTGGTTTTTGGCCAGGGCTAGATTTGAACCCGCCACCTTTGGCATAGGGGACTGGCGCCCTACTCCTTGAGCCAAAGGCACCGCCCCCAAGTCTTTCTTAAAATAAGGGGGAAAACCCAATACCGCCTCTGGAGCCTCATTCCCAGGCACGAGCAGGCCGGCTCTACACCACAGAACCCCTACCCTGCCGGGGCCGTTTGCCGAGCGGCGCACCGCGGCCAGTCCGCACCCGGGGCCGGGGCGGGCCCGCCGCCGCATCCCAGGCTGCCCTTTCCGCGGCCCCAAACTCACCTCGTGCAGGGGCAGCGGTGCCAGCACCTGACCGCGCACCTAGGCCTTCGGCGAGTCGAGCCTGTAGCACCCGCGGTCGATGCGGAACGTTGAGCGGGGCACTGCGGCCGGGCTCTTGCACCGTCACGTTGATGAGCGCCGTGTAGTACTCTTGGCTCGCGTTGTCCGCCTGCGCGGGCCACAGGCTGCAGGTCAGCAGTGTGAGCGCCGCGAGCCGAGCCAGGCCCGCCCGCGCTGCGCCGCTCATCGTCCCTCCAGGAGCCGTCGCTGCCGCTCGCGGACCGGGCTCTGCGGCCGGCTCCGAGAGGCGGGGCCGGCGCGGCCGGGGCCTGTGCGGGCGCGAGCACGAGCACGGTTCTCCTCGGTGCCGCGGCCCCGCCGCCCGCCGCCCTCACGGCCGCAGTCCGCTTGCGGGGACACGCCCATCGGTCCCTCGCCCAGGACCGCGGATCAGGCCGTACGCGGTCGTTTACTGCGGGTCCCGCAAGAACTAAGGGGGGTTCTTAGTTCTCTGAGAGGGGGCCGCCTCGCCTGGATGCGGCGGGGGTATAGAGGGGCAGCTCTGTGAGGAGGCACCCCAAGCTTGGCCTCAGGCAAACGATCTCGTCCGCTTGGCTGGCGCCGCCGGTGCGCCTCCGCCGCCGCCCCACCCAGCCGACCTGACCGCAACGCGCAGGCCTGAGGTGCAGCCCCGCCCCACGCGCATGCGTGCAAAACATGCCCGCTCCCGCCTGCTTGCACGAGGGTCTCAGGCGACCACTAGCCTTTTGCACCCCCGCTCGATTCTGTTTGTTTGGCAGGGGTGACAGTCACTGGGCCTAGAACCTAGGAGCTTTCCAATAGTGTATGGAAACGTTTGAGAACAGAATACAAAAAAGCCAAAACTTTAAAACAAGTATTTAAAATTACATGTCTAAGAGATTTAATACCCAACTATTCAACTCCAAGTCGTACAGTTGACATCATGGTTGGGAGATGTCTCTGTACATAAGAGTGTGTGGGCCTACTAAACCCAGAACTGCAGGGGCACTTGAGTGGTTGGAAATGACCTCTACAGACAAGATGAAAACCTCCAGGGGCCCTGGACCAGAAGATCCTAGTGAGATCTGCTGCTCATCTGTCTCCACACACACACCCATGTTAGTTAAAGCGTGCATAATTCTAAAGCAAAAGCTAGGGGGTAGAATGGGTGTATCTTCAAGTGCGGCTGAATTCAGGGTCTTACAGGGTTGTTGTGGAGAGCAGGGGAGGAAGGATGACATCTGACTAGCTGGGGCTGGGTCTCCTGCTTCCTACTGTGAGGAGTGGGTGGATTCAGCCTTGCACAACCAAATATACTGAGAATGGAAAAGAGACAGTTTCCCAAAAGCAAACTGAAGCACTGTTTCCAGGAAAAGGGCATGGATGCAGTGCAGGCTAAAACATCAGACGTCTACTGGTGCCTTCTTTTTGTAGTTTTTTGGGGGTTTTTTGTTTGTTTTGTTTTTTGGCTGGGGCTTGGTTTGAACCCAGCACCTCTAGTATATGGGGCTGGCGCCCTACTCATTTGAGCCACAGGCACCACCCTACTGGTGCCTTCTTGTCTACATCGTTCACAGTTTCTCCTTCCAGTTCTCTCTCTTCCATCAGGTCTACTGTGCCCTGGCCGATTGAGACTGACTTTTACCTATTCACTTACATCCAGGCCCCTAGTCCAGAGCAATGGAGTCCCCACCCTAGAGGGAGGGGTCCCAGTTGGAGGCCCCTCCTTTAGGGCAAGGAGTACCTGGAGAATTCCTTGATGAAACAGCCTGGGCCATTTCTAGGACCTCATGGGGTCCTTTGCTTCCCCCACTGGGTTTGGTCTGGCCTGCTTTGCCTGAACTACTCTTGGTCCCTATACCCTTGTCCTGAATGGGGGAGTGTGTGTCTTTCAAAGTGTAGGATGCCCATGATCCCTAACTTAAGAAATGGTTCTAATCCCCCACAGACATCCCCCTGATAGACCAATGGGGAGAAGGTGGCTCTCTCTGAGGCTCTCTTTCAGTCTTGAATTTGCCAAGGACAGAGTTGATTCCAGAGTGCTTTTAACGCTTCCTGGCACTTGCTGATTTCCCCTTTAATTAAAGAGAGATGAGGTCTCCGTGCACAGCTTTAGCAGGCTTCAGCACTTAATTGTCTTTAGAGAGACCTTTCCTTTAGGACAAAAAGTTTTTATTTATAATAGTGATATAAAGCTACCTTTTATACAAATATTGTAAAATACACATAGCATAAAATTTACCATCTTATCCATTTTTATGTGCACAGTTGAGTGGCTTAAGTACATTCACATTGTTGTATGACCTTTACCACCATCCATTTCGGAACTCTTTTCACATTGCAAAATTTAAACTTTTTACCCAATCATCATCCCCTCACTACCAACTGCCATTCTATTTTCTGTCTCTGTGAGTTTGACTGCTCTAGGTTCCCACATAAGTGTCCTTTTATGAGTAGCTTATTTCACTTAGCATGTCCTCGAGGTTCATCTATGTTGTGGTATGTGTCAGAATTTCCTCTTTTTTTCAAGGTTGAATAATATCTCATTGTTTGCATATAACACATTTGGTTTATCCTTTCATCTATCAATGGACAATGGGTTGCCTACACCTTTTGGCCTCTGTGAATAATGATGCTATGAACACAGAGTATATAAATGTCTCTTCAAACCCTGCTTTATTTTGAGTATATTCTCAGAAGTGAAATTGCTAAATCAAATACTAATTCTATGCTTATTTTCTTCAGGAGCTGCCATAATGTTTTTCATAGAGGCTGTACCATTTTCCATTCCCACCAACAGTGCACAAGTCTTCCAATTTCTCCACATCCTTACACTTTCTTCTCCTCCTTTTTGTTTTTTTGATGCAGAGTCTCACTCTGTTGCCCTCCCCAGGCTAGAGTGCCATGGCATCATAACTGACAGCAACCTCAAACTCTTGGGCTCAAGTAATACTCTTGTCTCAGCCTCCTAAGTAGCTGGGACCATAGACACTTGCCACAACGCCCAGCTATTTTTATTTATTTATTTATTTATTTATTTATTTATTTATTTTGAGACAGAGCCTCAAGCTGTCACCCTGGGTAGAGTGCTGTGGCATCACAGCTCACAGCAACCTCCAATTCCTAGGCTCAAGCTATTCTTCCGCCTTGCCTCCCAAGTAGCTGGGACTACAGGTGACCACCATAATGCCCGGCTATTTTTTGGTTGCAGCCATCATTGTTGTTTGGTGGGCCCAAGCTGGATTTGAACCCACCACCTCAGGCGTATGTGGCTGGCACCTTAGCTGCTTGAGCCACAGGTGCTAAGCCCCATCTATTTTTAGAGTTAGGGTCTTGTTGTGGTTCGGGCTGGTCTGAACTCCTGAGCTCAATCAATCCACTCACCTCGGTCTCCCAGAGTGCTAGGATTACAGGCATAAGCTACCATGCCTGCCCACTTTCTTTCTTCTTATTAATTAATAGAAGCTATTCTAATGGATTGGGGTGGCATCTTATTGTGCTTTTGATTTGCATTTCCCAAATGATTAGGGATGTCAAGAATCTTTTTCTTTTCTTTTCTTTTTTTTGAGACAGAGTCTTACTATGTCACCCTCAGTAGAGTACTATGGCATCACAGCTCACAGCAACCTCAAACTCTTGAGCTTAAGCGATTCTCTTGCCTCAGCCTCCCAGGTAGCTAGGACTACAGGCACCCGCCACAATACCCGGCTATTTTTTGTTTCAGTTGTCGTTGTTGTTTTAGCTGGCCCAGGCCAGTTTTGAACCTGTCAGCCTTGGTGTATGTGGCTAGCTTTGTAACCACTGTGCTATGGGCACCAAGCATCTTTTTAATGTGCTTATTTGCCATTTGTTATTTGTCATTTAAAAGTGTTAGGTAAATAAAAGCACCAATAGTACTTGGATATGTGCTGAGGTCTGAGTCCAGGCCTTGCTGTTCTGTGAGTAGATTGCTTACCTCTCTTACCTCTCTCCTTGATGGGGTCATTCTCTGTCTCTGCCACACACTGTTCTCCCCTGCCTCTGCTGGTTTCTCAGCTCATAAAAAAAAAAATCCTAGGTCACCTGTTAAGTCCCAACTTCAATTCCCCTTCTCCGCAGAGCTCCAGTGGGACCCCAGTGGCCAGCCTCCTACTTTGAGCTAAGGGCCTCAGACCTTCGGGGGGAGGAATCTGTCTCCTCTGTGAGCAGTCTACTGTCTCAGGGCTGCAAACAGGAGTAATGTATGTAAAGCACACTGCATAGCACTTGAGGTGGAGCTTCAGCATCCAGAGCCCAAATGGGGTCCCCCTAGACAGTGTTGGAAATCTCAATGGATTGTGCAGATTTCCCAAAGCCCTCCTCCTGTTTTCTTTCTTAGATGGCACATAATCCCCAGGCTTCAGCTCAGTGCCTGTAGCACAGTGGTTACAATACTGGCTGCATACACTCAGGCTGGTGGGTTCAAACCCAGTCGGCGGGCCAGCTAAACGATGACAACTGCAACAACAATAATAAAACTAGCCAGGCGTTGTGGTGGGTGCCTGTAGTCCCAGATACTTGGGAGACTGAGGCAAGAGAATCTCTTAAGCCCAAGAGTTGGAGGTTGCTGTGAGCTCTGGCACCACAGCACTCTACTGAGGGCAACATAGTGAGACTTTGTCTCAAAAACAAACAAAAAAAATCCCCAGGCGTCCTAGCAAGGCCCTGCTCTTATTTTGTTACCGACACATTTTCCTTTATATGCAACCATTTTAATCCACCAATGTGTCTCTTTTGTTTCTATTCTTGAAAAATGTGTTGTTGTTTATTGTGCTTGTATTTTTTGTATTATTAACAGTATTTATTGGGTTATAGATGTTATTCTGTTTCTCATTCTCTTCCCTCAACATTATGTGGTGTTAAAAAAAAATTGTTTCAAAAAAAAAAATTGTTTCAGCTGGGCAGTGCCTGTGACTCAAAGAGGTAGGGCACTGGCCCCATGTGATGGAGGTGGCAGGTTCAAACCCAGCCCCGGCCAAAAACCGCAAAAAAAAAAAAAAAAAAAAAAAAGTTTCAGCAAGACCCTGTCTCAAAAAAAAACTTTTTTCATACAGTCATTAACTTTTTATATTGAAATATAATATAACTAAAGTGCAAAAGTCTTATGTGTACAGCTCAATAACCTTATAACCACCATCTAAATCAAGATGGGGAACATCATCAGCACCTCTGGAAGCTTCCTTGGGCTTCTCAGTCATGATTACCCCACTATTATTATTTATTTCTTTTCTTTCTTTCTGTAGGGACGGTGCCTTACTATGTCATTCAGGTTAGGTGTCTTGAACTCTTGGCCTCAAGCCATCCTTGTGCCTTAGCCTACTGATTGACTGGGGCTACAGTCAAGTGCTACCACACCCACCTACTATTATGATTTCTATTGCCATGGTTTGCCTGTTCTCAAACATATGTAAACAGTTAAACACAGTATGTACTATTTGGTGTCTTGTTTCTTTTATTTAACATTATGTCTGCAAGATTATTTTTGCATATACTAGTAGTTTTGTTTTGTTTTTTTCTGTGGATTTATCCATTTTCCTGTGGATGGGCATTTGTATTGATTTCTGTTTGGGGATATTAAGAATGGAGCTGTTGGCTCGGTGCCCGTAGCACAGTGGTTACTGGCAGCGACCACATACACCAAGGCTGGAGTGTTCGAACCCGGCCTGGGCCAGCTAAACAACAATGACGACTGCAACCAAAAAACAGCTGGGCATTGTGACAGGCACCTGTAGTCCCAGCTACTTGGGAGGCTGAGGCAAGAGAATCACTTGAGCCCAAGAGTTTGAGGTTGCTGTGAGCTGTGATGCCACAGCACTCTACTGAAACTCTGTCTCAAAAATAATAATAATAATAAAAAAACTAAAAAAAAAAAATGGAGCTGTTCTGAAGCCTGTGTCTCTCTTGGTAGACATGTGTACGCATCTCTGAGAGCATATAGTCTGGAGTGGGATGATGCATCATAGTGATACAGGGAGGTGGTGGCCCTGGCGGCCCCATGCATCTGATGGGAGGACCTGCTGCACCTTCTGCATCTGGGCCCAATGTGTGTTGGTGCAGTGAATGAAGAGAGGTGAGAGCCAGAGAACCAAGTGCAGCAGCAAGCCTGCGGATCCCTAGTTAGTTGAGGGAGACCATGGCACAGCCAGCGCTCTGGCCGTTGCCAACCCCAGAATCACCCTTGGACCTAGACAGCCCTCCTCTGGCTGCACTACTCCGCTGTGAGCATTTCACAGGCTCAAGGGTGATACAGGGTTCCCGCATTCGGGGCTGAACAGGGACCCCTCATTTCCTAGGCCTGGGCAATTTCATGAATGGACTGTATCGCCCATCCACCTTGCCCCTAGAGGAAGGGACTGTAGTCATTCATTGATGTACTCATTCATCTTACCCCAGCTGAAGGGACTATATCCATTCATTTGTTACCAAGTCCTGGCCAAATGTAACTACAGAGGACCCATGTGATTTTGTCTACCCCTAGACAAAGAACCCAGGCAGAGAGCAGAGATTTTTTTCTGACTTTGGTTTTTCCCTCTGCCAGAAGCTCTGATGCTTTCTCTGTATTCTTTCCTGTAAAATAAATCCTGTCTTACCACTGATCTGTGGTCCGTGGATTCATTGTTTGAATCCCTGAGACCAAGGATCCAGTGAAGAAGAAATTCTGGTAACAACAGGACAGTTGTGTTTTGTGTTAGTAGAACACCCCACTGTCTTGTCTAGCTAGTGTCCCCACTACCCCCTACCCAAGCCTCTTTTCTGTTCCCCCCAGGGGCTCTGTCACTTACATGTCTTGGTCCATGCTGGCTGCTCCCAGTTTTGTTGATTAATGCACCCCTTCCCCAAACTGCGGCTGAAGGTAAAACCATTGCAGAAACCCAGTCCAGTCCCAAGGAGCAGGCTGCCTAGGCGAAGCTGTTTTCCTTATAGATCCTAAAGTCTCAGAGATGCTACAGGTCCCTAAGGACTCCTTAGGGACAAACAAGAGACATTTCTGATAGCAGGGCACAGCATAATAACACCTTATTCAGAAAAATCTATAATACATTTGTAAAAGCATTCTAAAAACCTTAATCTTTTTTAACGAAAAATTTCAAATATGGTATATAAAAAAGTTGAAAGAACAGGGCTTGGCACCCGGCCACAGCACAGTAATTATGGCACCAACCACATACACCTAGTGTGGCAGATTCGAACTCAGCCAGGCCAGCTAAACAGCAATTACAACTGCAACAAAAAACAGCTGGGCATTGTGGTGGGCACCTGTGGTCCCAGATACTTGGGAGGCTGAGGCAAGAGAATCGCTTAAGCCCAAATGTTTGAGGTTGTTATGAGCTGTGATGCCATGGCACTCTACTGAGGGTGACATAGTGACACTCTGTCTCAAAAAAAAAAAAAAAGTTGAAAGAATGTTACAATGAAGCCCCTGTATTCCCATCACTTTGGGTTCAGCAGTGTTACCATGTGGTCATAAATGCTGTACCCATCTATCACTTTCATTTGTGAAATTTTTTCTTGAACCACTTTATGACCCTTTGGGCTCTTCTTCTATGCATCATGACCTAGACATGAACAGTAATTTCCTAAAATAATCCCATGTCCCCCCTTATTCAAATCTTCCCAAACATCTAAAAATGTTCCCCTCACCTTGTTTTCTCTGAACAAGATCCCATAAAGTCTCCACATTGGGTTTAGTTGAGTATTTTCCTAGAAATTTTGACCTGAAGGGTACAGCTCCAGCTCCCGCAGAAGTGGAATTGCACCGCTCAGAATTCACCAGAAATGTGTGGAGTTCTGCAATTATCTTCTCAATAACACGGGTATGTTGTACTCTACTCTATTTGTGTAAACATTGAAATTATACCTCGATTACTATAAACTTCCTAGTTTTTATTAATGCCAGAAACCTCACAAAATGGAATTGGCTCCGGTTCTTCTCATCTCCATGACGTTCCACTAGAATCTAGAAAGCTGCCTCCTCCCTTCCCTGTGGGGTCTCATTAGGAAGGTGAGGGCAGGGACATGGGGAGGGAAGACTACCCACGGCTCACAGGCCACACAAGTGACGGTATGGTGGGGTGACACTGTGAAAAGCCCTCTAGACCTGGAAGTGACAGACAAAATGGCTCAGATTTAGAGGCTGTCGTGTTCCAGAGACCAAAATGTGATTGTCATGAGAATGCTCAGACCTAGGGGCTATTATGCCCATTTTGCAGATCAAGGAACTGAAGCCTTATGTCCAGCTGATGAGAGGTGTCAGAGGGCAAAGCTTCAGGACCCTCACTCATCTCACTACTGCAGGTTGGCACCAGGTGTAGGATTCGAACAACTTCTGGGTTTCCTTGCACTTGGCCCAGCCGGAGGCTCACAGCCCAGCTCTGTCCAGGAATTTGGGTGGGGCGTAGACCCGATCCCTCCTTGGGGATGTTGAGCAGGATGGCTGCCTCTTAGCAAGATCGAAGGCATTGCTTTATTCTTTGTCAAGATTTGTTTGGTCAGAATGATGAATGGCTGAGCCACAAAATGCTAAGAGAGAAGAGACGCCTGCCGGGCTGAGGCCTCAGGCCAGTGGCCACCACGTCTGACAGCTAGCATTCAGGATGACCTGCAGGAGTGATCCCTGGAGTCCTGTGCATCCCTCCACCAGGCAGCCTGCTGTATCCAGGAGGTTCCTTTGCTCAAAGGCAGAAGAGACAGACTTGGTTCAACTGGCACAGAAACACACTCCTTCAGAAGGCTTCAGGGCAGCTGAAGGGAACAGGTTAGGCTCAGAAAGGATGGCATCCAGATGGCTTTGAGATTTGGGCAGCTGGAACTGAGGGTAACTTCTGTAGGATACTGCTGTTGCTAAGCCAGCATTGCATTGCTCTGGAAAGAAAGTATCTCACCTGTCTTGAGTCAGGTGCCTGTACCTTGGCTGTAGGACTACCTTAGCTATCAGCCTGGCCAAAGGAGCATCCAATGGAGGAGGAATAGTGCCCCCTATGGGGCTAACACAGCTCAGTGGGTACTGGGCAGGCAAGGGCAGCTTTTTTTCTACTGCATTTGGAAGCACATGCAGGTTGTCCTGATCCCATTTCCTGGCAGGTGAGCACTGGCTAGTTTTTTCCAGAAGTAGAGGTAGATTTTGAACCCTCTCTCTTCAGACATGTCATTCAGTAGGGGACCATGCTGTTCCCAGCTCATTTGTGGTCAGCTGACCAGAGAGAAGCTGAAGAGTCTGACCAGAGAGAAGCTGAAGACCTGGCAGCTTCTCCATGACTGGGGGCCTAGGGATTCAGGGTGGACAGGACAATGCAAGCTGCCAGCCCAGAGCTGACATGGGTGTCCAGACTGCTTTAAAACTAACATTCAGTACGAGAACAAAAAAACAAACAATATGCATAGATATTTATGGCAGCATTAGTAACAAGGACAAAAAGTTGGGCGAAAACTCACTCATTTGTTAAGCAAATTATGGTGCAACAAATTTGAGGATTATTATGCAGCTATTAACATACCAAGCAGGCTACAGCAAAGTGAAGAATACTTACTATGTTCTGTCCAGAGCAAAAGTAGAATACGAAATCAGTCTCTGGTGGTTACTATATAGAATAAGTCAACGTGCATGAAGAAGGTACTGAAAGGAACGAGCAAAATAAAAGTAGTTTGGTTTCTTTGGGAGAATTATGAATGACCATTTTTTGGTTCCTTGCTGTATATTTTTTCTATTTTCAAAATGTGTTCTTTTTTTTTTTTTAGACATAGCCTCACTCTGTTGCCCAGGCTAGAGTGCCATAGCATCATAGCTCACAGCAACTTCAAACTCCTAAGTTCAAGTGATCCTCTTGCCTCAGCCTCCCAAGTAGCTGGGACTACTGGTGCCCACCATGGTTTTTCTATTTTTGGCAGAGATGGGGTCTTGCTCTTACTTAGGCTGGTCTTAAATGCCTGAGCTTAAGGGATCCTCCGACCTCAGCCTCCCAAAGTGCTAGAATTACAGGTGTGAGCCCAGCCAAAATGTGTTTTTTTGAAATTATAAAAAAAGCTCTCTGATGAACCATCAGGGGAAGGACCACTGAGGAACCTATTAGAAGTCATCGGATTGTGGTAGGGGAACCAAGTGCAGGAGGAGAAGGATATTGTTGGGGAGATGGAGGCTAGCAGAGTTGGGAGGCTCAAGTGACTCTTGGTCAAATTCTCCTTTATAGGTGGCTAGAGCTGCTCATGCAAAATACTATAGACTAGCTGGCTTAAAAGATAGGCATTTATGCTAATCATTTAGATACCATCCAACCCCAGCAAGAATGGCCCACATCACAAAATCTCAAAATTGCAGATGCTGGCGTGGATTTGGAGCTAAGGGAACACTTTTACACTGCTGCTGGGACTGCAAACTAACACAACCTTTTGCAAGGAAGTATGGAGAACCCACAAAGAACTCAAGCTAGACCTCCCATTTGATCCTGCAATCCCATTACTGGGCATCTACCCAGAAGGAAAAAATCCTTTTATCATAAGGACATTTGCATAAGACTGTTTATTGCAGCTCAGTTTACAATCTCCAAAATGTGGAAACAGCCTAAATACCCACCAACCCAGGAATGGATTAACAAGCTGTGGTATATGTACACCATGGAATACTATTCAGCCATTAAAAAAATGGAGATTTTATAGCCTTTGTATTAATCTGGATGGAACACATTATTCTTAGGAAAGCATCACAAGACTGGAGAAGCATGAATCCTATGTACTCCATTTTGATATGAGGACAATTAATGACAATTAAGGACATAGTGGGGGCGGAGGAAGGGGAGAGCAGAGAGAGAAAGGAGGGAGAGGTGGGGAAAGGAAGAGCAGAGAGGGAAGGAGATAATGGGGTGGTGTCTTGGTGTGTGCCACAACTTTTGGGGGCAAGACACGATTGTAAGAGGGACTTTACCTAACGAATGCAATCATTGTAACCTGGTTTCTTGTACCCTCAATGAATCCCCAACAATAAGAAGAAGATGAAGAAGAAGAAGAAGAAGAAGAAGAAGAAGAAGAAGAAGAAGAAGAAGAAGAAGAAGAAGAAGAAGAAGAAGAAGAAAAATAGGCATTTACTTCTCCATGTTCTAGAATCTAGAAGTTTGAGACCAAGGTGCCAGAGATTTGAGGGTTTTTGTTTTTTTTTTATTGTTTCTTAGATTTTTTTTTTTAAGTCTCATTCTGTTGCCCAAGACTAGAGTGCCATGGCATCAATCTAGCTCACAGCAACTTCCAATTCCTCGATTCAAGCAATCCTCCAAAGTAGTTGGGACTATAAGCATATGTCACAAAGCTCAGCTAATTTTTCTATTTTTAGTGGAGATAGGGTCTTGCTCTTGCTCAAGCTAGTCTGGAACTCCTGAGCTCAAAGGATCCTCCTGCCTTGGACTCCAAGAGTGCTAGGATTACAGGAATGAATGATCACACCTAGCCAGAGACTTGGTTTTGTAAAGGAAAATAAAAATCTCAGAACTTCTTGCCCCACAACTCTTTATGCAAAAGAGAAAATAAGCCTATGGGCTAAGTCATGCAATATCCCCTTCCAAATAAATAGCTTAATAGCTGTTACCAGCATGATGCATCAGCCAGATACCCACAAAAAGGTAAAAATTCCTTGCTTGGCTCCCATAAACAAGGATAAGCAAACTGAAACTTTGGGTCTGAAGGCTAGGCCTAGTTCCTAAAACTAAAGCCTGTTTGATTCCACACTAATAAAATTGATTACAAGTTTATCTTTCCAGGCACAAGACAAGATCAATCATTCTTCCACCCATTTGTGTAATTGATTCTTCCTTTACTTCAGTGGTTCTCAACCCTCCTAATGCCGTGACACTTTAGTACAGTTCCTCATGTTGTGGTGACCCCCAACCATAAAATTATTTTCGTTGCCACAACTGTAATTTTGCTACTGTTCTGAATCATAATGTAAATATCTGATATGCAGGTTGTATTTAGGCAACCCCTGTGAAAGGGTCATTTGACTCCCAAAGGGGTTGCGACCCATAGGTTGAGAGCCACTGCTTTACTCCCCTTTTCTCTTTCAACTTTCAGCTTATCTTTTGTAAGGTGTAGATATCCTGGGCACTATTTAAATCCTCATAAGATGTAATCCTTTGCCTCACTTCCTCCTCCTCCTTTTCCTTTCGACATGCCCTTTACTCCTAAATACTGAGATCCTAAATCCCTCTTTGGAGAGCAGAGGTCACAAATGCCTCTGCGATTTGTGCTTTTCCTTGACATGTCCTCAGATTTTGGCCTAATAAACCTCCATTGATTAAGATCTTTGCCTCAGTCACTTATTTTGAGTGGTCAGTTTGAAGAGAGAGCTGAGGGGTTTCTTCCTGACTTGCAGACAATGCCTTCTCACTGTATCCTTGAGTGTCAGAAAGAGGGGAACCTTTCTCCATCTCTTCTTGTTAACCCACTAATTTCATCATGAGGCCCCCATCCTCAGAACCTCACCTACTTCTAATCACCTTCCAAAGGTTCCATTTCCAAGTACAATCACATTGGGGCTTCTACACATTAGTCTGCAGGCAGGAGGAAAATCTCAGTCGGTAGCAAAGGCCTGAATATCTCTTAATACTCTCTACACATTAAAGAATTCTGTTTCTACCAGCTGGGGAAAAAGAGACATAAATTTGGTTTGATTCTGTGCATCTTTGTTAAAGACAAATCTTCCATTATTACAACATGTGGGTTAGGGATGATGGCAATGTTTCTATGAGAAGTCTGTGCGCAAAGATTGTGCTTGCTTGATGTTTAACATCATTGCTAATTACAGAAAGGGGCCTGGTGTTATACCTGGTGGAGTCACAATTGGATGTTATTCCTGACAATCATTATTGCCACAGGAATAGTTACCAGAAAATGGAGAACAAGTATTTCCAGTGAAGCATATACTCCAGGGTGAATAAGAGTTTCCTAAGAAAGTTTGGGGAATGAGGTAGAGGTTCAGACCTGCTCAGATATGTGAAAAGAGAAATCTCTCAAGAGATCCCACTAATGGAAGATGAATGCCCATTGGGATGCCTAGAGATTTCCCCGGAATGGGAAAGAGAGTGATAATGCCCCAAGGGGCAACTCATTGCTCATTTTTGTCCCTTCCTCCATGATTGATCCTATGCTAGAGGCTACAGGGAGGAGGTAAAAATTCAATTTTCCTGTATGTGTGTTACTACTGTCATTGCACCGGAAGATGCCTTCAGGGGTTCAGCAGCAAAAGAGTCTAATATTACAACGCTCCAAGCTAGTAAATGGGAGACATTTCTCAAATCCTTTTTTTTTTTTTTTTTTTTTTTGTAGAGACAGAGTCTCACTGTACCGCCCTCAGGTAGAGTGCCATGGCGTCACACGGCTCACAGCAACCTCTAACTCTTGGGCTTGCGCGATTCTCTTGCCTCAGCCTCCTGAGCAGCTGGGACTACAGGCGCCCGCCACAACGCCCGGCTATTTTTTTGTTGCAGTTTGGCCGGGGCTGGGTTTGAACCCGCCACCCCTGGCATATGGGGTCGGCGCCCTACTCACTGAGCCACAGGCGCCTCCCTCAAATCCTTTTTCTGAAAATTTGAAGGCTATGTTTTTAAAGGATGATTTAACAGACAGGGAATAGGGAATCCATACTGCTGATTGGTTGGGTTGGGGGTGAAATCTTGGGAGTGTAGAAATTGTCTTCTTGTGCTGAGTCAGTTCCCAGGTCTCAAGACTATTTGGGTTGGTTGGGCCAGCTGGTCCACTGGAATGCAGGGTCTGGAAGATATCTCAAAGACCAGCCTCAGGTTTTACAAGGGTGATGTAATTATGGAGCAATCAAGAAAGGTACATATTTTGAGGGTAGAACAAGTTGGTGGGCGAGTAACAGCTTCCCTGCAACTGGGCACAGTGAGACTGAGGAGATAAGACTCCGGGCATCTCTGGCTGGTGGGATCTGCCTATAATCATCCCTTTGAAGATACAGGGAGTCAGCAAGGGACTTCTGGACCCCAAGAGAAGGACAAAAACAGTGGAAAACTGGCAAGTGGTTACGTGTGTTTGATAGACCTAATCCTGCCAGCAGCCGTAATTACAAGCACCAGTGAGACTGCAATCCGGACAGGCCTTACCTATGAACTGTTTCATTGTTTTTAGACTTGTCACTCAGTGGAACTGCCTTGGGGAGAGCTTGAGCAGGAGTGTGGAGAACTCTGGGCATTGTCTAGGGCCCCAGAGTGAGCCGCTGACCTGGATGGAGCTAATAGTGCTTGGCGGTGGGCTGCAGGGAACAATTGTGAGAGAACTGCCCTGGCAAGCTCTGCCCTCAGGGTTGCAGAGCAAGGATTAGGTGGGAGCTAATAACCTAGTGACTGAGCAGCCTAAAGGCAGGGACTGAGATACCTTACAGCCTTAACCCTCAGGGGCAGAGTGAGACTGGTTTTTGCACACCGGAGAACTGAGCTGTTGCCCTGGGTAGAGTGCCGTGGTGTCACAGCTCATAGCAACCTCAAACTCCTGGGCTTGGCGCTGCCTGGACCTCCATTAGAGCTGCGCTGTGACCTCTGACCTGTGACCCATGCCTGCTGGGTCTCCGCATGCCCTTACCAGGAACTGCTGGAGCCGTGCAACCCTACGTCCTCCCTCCTGTACCTTCCCTGCCTCCACACCAGCCCGCTCATCTGGCCAGGGACTCTGGTAGCCGTGTACCCTCCGGAGCCCTCCCTGCCTCTGCACAGAGCCCTTTTCCTGTCCAGAGACTGCTGGAGCCTTGGACTCTCTGTGCCAAAGTCACTTTGTGCCAGGCACTCCCAGAACTGTGCACACCACCTCCTGCCCTGTTGCTGGATCTGGGTGTATCACACTCCAGAGCTGCTTCCACAACCAGAACTCCCTGGCCGTGGCAGCTCCAGAGGAACTACACGGGGTTACTCCCTACAAAGATCCAACAACAACAGAGTGATTCCACTGGGGTCTAATCTTAGAGAGACACCTTCCCAACGCTGAGGATAGCCAGAGGCAATGGTGAAAAATAATCATGAGGCAAAATCAATATTGCCAAACTCTGGCAATATGAATAATCAGAGTAGATCAAATCCCCCAAGGATCAATGGGGCAGACACAGCACAAGATGCCGTGCACAAACAAATAGCTGAGATGTCCGAAATCGAATTCAGAATCTGGATAGCAAATAAGATCGAATTAGAATTCCAAGCAGTAACCCAAAAGATATCTCAAGAATTCAACGAATTCAAAGACCAAGTGACCAAAGATTTTGATACATTGAGACAAGAAGTTGTAGCCCTCAAAGATCTGAGAAACACAGTAGAATACCTCAGTAACAGAATGGAGCAAGCAGAAGAAAGGATTTCTGACATTGAAAACAAAGCTTTCGAATGCTCCCAAACTCTCAAAGAGAAAGAGAAATGAAGAGCAAAAATAGATCACTCTCTCAGAGAGCTCTGGGATAATTTGAAGAAAACCAATATTCATCTTATAGGGATCCCCGAAAGCAAGGAAGGGTTCCAGAAAAGCCAATTGTATGTATATCTATCTATCTATCTATCTATCTATCTATCTATCTATCTATCTATATGCACACACACATACATACATATAAAATACATTAAAAATATATATATTATATATATATATAATTATTTGCTGATGTTGTTGTTATTGTTGCAGTTTTGGTGGGGGCCAGGTTCAAACCCTCCATCTTTGGTGTATGGGGCCAGTGCTCTACTCCCTGAACCACAAACACCATCCAAAAGCCAATTTCAAAAGGAGGAAAAGGAGGGTGGTGCCTGTGGCTCAGTGGGTGGGGCGCTGGCCCCATATACCGAGGGTGGTGGGTTTGAGGCCAGCCTTGGCCAAATTGCAACAAAAAAATAGCTGGGTGTTGTGGTGGGTGCCTGTAGTCCCAACTACTTGGGAGGCTGAGGCAAGAGAATCGCCTAAGCCCAGGAGTTAGAGGTTTCTGTGAGATGTGTGATGCCATGGCACTCTACTGAGGGCAAGAAAGTGAGACTCTGTCTCTACATAAAAAAAAAAAAAGGATGAAAAAGCTCAGCACCGGTCTCAAGTGGTCACAGTGCCAGTCACATACATTGACGTTGGCAGGTTCGAACCCAGCCTGGACAAGCTAAATAACAATGACAATTGCAGCAAAAAATAGCGGGCTTTGTGGCAAGTGCCTGTGGTCCCAGCTACTTGGGGGACTGAGGGAGGAGAACCATTTAAGCCCAGGAGTTGGAGGTTGCCGTGAGCTGTGATGCCATAGCACTCTATTGAGGGCAACATGGTGAGACTCTGTCTCAAAAATAAATAAATAAATAAAAGGAAGAAAAGCCTAGATGGTTAATAACTATTCTTGCTGCCCTTTATGCCAATAAACAGACCCAGTATACTGAAAGTACAGTTTATTTGGGCAATTAAATTGATTCTGCTATAATTTGTTTTTAGTAAAGTGAGAGATTAGAGAGAGAAAAATGGTTCAAAACAAAAAAAACCTGCAGCCCACCTGTATTAGATTCCAGCCTTGTCTGCAATGCCAGCTCATAAAATGAGACATAGCTGTTTAACTAAACTGATCTGTTAAATGGGACTAAAAGACTGGCCAAAGAATATAGAATATATACAGTAGTTATAGTTCCTCTAAAAGTTTAAAGCTCAACAAAAGTCACCTGTTGGCTACACTAGAAAATTTTGTACAGTATTAAACTCTATCTACTGTGTCTATATAGATACATCAGGAAAAATTGGAACCTGAATATTCACTTCAATTGCCCCAGAATTTTGGATCAGTTCTGTAGGGACTCTTAAAACTAGGTATTACCTTAAGAACTGTGCTAAGACTGTAAAATGTTCTCACTGTGTGAACCTTAGCCTCGACATCCAGAACTTGTAGATATTTTTAGGTGACTGTTAAATAGTTTCATTCTCTTACCCTGGGCCCAACCTTGGCTTTGTTGCTGTCAATGTAGGAAAGCCAGAAAGCCACAAACATATGCAAAGTGGCTGATGTCACACAGAAGCCAGATGAAAGACCTGGGGATTTCTATGAAAGATTGTGTGAGGCTCGGCGCCTGTGGCTCAAGCAGCTAAGGCGCCAGCCACATACGCCTGAGCTGGTGGGTTCGAATCCAGCCTGGGCCCGCCAAACAACAATGATGGCTGCAACCGAAAAATAGCTAGGTATGTGGCAGGTGTCTATAGTCCCACCTACCTGGGAGGCGGAGGCAGGAGAATCGCTTGAGCCCAGGAGTTAGAGGTTGCTGTAAGCTGTGATGCCACAGCACTCTACAAAGTGCGACAGCTTGAGGCTCTGTCTCAAAAAAATAAATAAATAAATAAATAAAGATTGTGTGAAATATACAGACTGGCCAAACCATTGTATGAAACCACAAAGGGAGGAGGAAAAGGGCCAATTGAGTAGAAATCTGACCAACGAAAAACCTTCAAGAGGCTAAAGGAAAAACTGCTGGCAGCCTCCCTGACTTGGTGCAGCCTTTTGAACTGTATGTATCAGAAAGAAATAAAACAGCTAAGGGAATGCCTACTCTTAATGTAGAATCCTGGGAAAGACCAGGTGCTTATCTCTCTAAGGAACTTGACACAGTCTCAAAAAGATGGCCCCCATGCCAAAGAACATTTACAGACACTACCATGCTGGTGCAAGAGGCTGATAAGTTGACTTTGGGACAAAACTCAAGAGTCTGGGTACCATAAGCAGTGGTCAGTCTTATGAACACCAAAGGGCACTATTGGTTGACCAACTCGTGCCTCACCAAATATCAAAGCTTACTGTGTAAAAATCTGAGGTTGCTTATAGAGGTTGTATACATGAGGCATGCACTTAGGTCACCCTTGACAAGAAAGTCAGCCAGCATTGTGTGACATGCAACCAACACAATGCTAAACAGGCACCATCCCTGTTGCCTGAAATTCAGTCTTATAGAGAAGCATCTTTTTTTTTTTTTTCCAAGACAGACTTTCAAGCTGTTACCCTAGGTAGAGGCCACAGCGTCACAGCTCACAGCAACCTCAAACTCTTGGGCTTAAGTGGTTTTCTTGCCTCAGCCCCCCAAGTAACTGAGACTACAGGCGCCAGCCACAAAGCCTTGCTATTTTTTTGTTGTAGTTGTCATTGTTGTTTAGCAGGCCCAGGCGGGTTTGAACCCATCGGCCCCAGTGTATGCGATTGGCACCCAAGCTGCTGAGCTACATGCGCCGACCCAAGGAAGCATCTTTTGAAAATGTGCGCGTGGACTATACTGAGTTGTCCAGATTTGGAGGAAATTGGTATTTACTAGTTTTGGTCTGCATGTACTCAGGATAGGTGGAAGCCTCCCCAACAAGGTCTGAAGTAGTTAAAATGTTGCCCAGAAATATCATCCCATGATTTGGGTTGACAATGGACAATGGACCTGTCTCTGCCACAGAGATAGTGCAAATGACAACTAAAACCTTGAATAGCATCTGGAAACTACATATGGCATAAAGACCTCAAAGCTTAGGCAGGGTAGAGAACATGAACAGAGCCATAAAAGTAGGAATTGGTAAACTCTGTCAGGAAGCAAAGCTTGATTGGGTATAGACCTTGCCTCTGGTCTTGTTCAATATTAAATGTACCCCTTCTAAGAGGTCAGGGTACTCCCCTTATGAGATAATGTATAACAGGCCTCTAACAATCCTCTGAAATTTAGCAGGGACTCCTAAAAGAACTAGGAGAGACGGAATTGAACAGGCAGTTAGAAGCCCTAGGAAGAGTAGCAAAGAAGATCTCTACTTGGGTAATTAACTGTGTTTTGGTTAGTCTTTTGTGTCCATACACCCTTTCTCTCCAGGGGAGCAAGGGGAACAAGGGGAGCAAGCCTAGGTCAAGGATGGGAACCTGGTCCCCATCAAACGAAGATAGAAGGTACCCTACACTTTCATCCTGACCACATGCACAAAGGTGGAAGGGATTCTCTCCTGGATCCATCATAGCAGGTGGAGGAGAGCTTCACTGCCCTGTGAGAAGCAAAAACAGATCCAGCCAAACCCTGCAAGGTAACTTTTGAGGCAGTCAACATGCCCTGCTCCAGACACATACTGGGAGCTGGCTGGTCAACACATGGCTGAAGCCTGAGGAAATTCGTTGCAGGACTTGTCTTAATTGGTCTTTCAACTTTGGGAAAGAGGGAGGAGGACTGTAATCTGTGTATCCACACCATTAAGATAGGATAATAAGTGACTTTTATAGCTTTTATGAATGGGAAGGCACCCACAAGGGTACTTGCACTTATAATCTGATACAAGTCTCAGTGTGACACAGAGAATGGTGGAAAACCCATATGTATATTACAACCCCATGGAGCCCCCCACCATGGTACAATCAAGGCCTGCAGGGGTAGAGGACCCAAGAGGAGCCACAGTCCCTCAAATCTGAATGCTGGTCCAGACCATGGAAATAGGAAATCCCAGCCAGGTGTCTTTGAAGCTTAATGTCTATAATGCCATGAGAAGGTGCGATAGCGGAAGGACCTGAAAATACCTCTGTGCCTTAAATTTTACAGAAAAGTGGTGTGAGGCTGAATGTGAAATAAAAATGCATGATAGAAGGCACCTGAGACAGTGAGAACTGCAGCAAAAGAAATATCATGCTCAAAAAAGTAGTGGAGACAGATTGCTCCATAGGGTCAGTGTAACCCCTAGAGCTAGTCTTGCAAATTAATATCAGCTCCTGCAGGAGCAAGCTGATATTGAGACCCTAAATTAAAGTGAGAGAAGATACCTGAGAATGGTGAGGTCTGGGAGAACAGGTCTTCTCAAGAAGACCCCAAGGATATACCTGCAGGGTCCTCTCCATGGTGACTCAGCTCTTGGGAATTTGTAAACTTAACTTCCTGGAACTTGGAAATTTCCAAGTTCCATGAAATCCTCTAGTTCTTTAGGGGCTGGAATAGCATCTCCCACTTGATTCAAACTGGCCAATGAGAAGGGTACCTGTGGGTTGGAACTTTTTGATTGTTGATTAAAAGGGAAAGACCAAGCAAGTCGGGGAGCAAGGCCATCTGGAATTCTTCTATGCCATAAGCTCCCAGCTGGTAAATAAAGCCCTTCCTCTTATAAACATAGTGTTTGGGTTCTCTTTCTGTCTGTTGGGCCTAGTCTTCCTGCAACATTTTTAGTTCCCTGACCAGGAAGCGAGATCACCCTTGGAAAGAACACATACCTGGTAGTTGCTGCCAATCCTCTGGACACTCATGTGGGGACTCCTGATTGGCCTGGTGACATGAACCACTGAGTGTGCCAGGGAGGCATTTTGGCCTCCAGCGCGGATGCCTTGACTGGGTCGAGAAAGAACCCCCTTGGCGGATCTTCAAGTAGGAACTGGCTTGCAGGAACAGGTACCTACACAGGGAGACATCTAAGGCAAGGTATGATTGATCTGGAGCTCTCACCACAGTTTTAGTGGAAGAAGGAGCCTGATCAACTCCTTGGGCATTAGATTGCAGGGAGGTCTGTTGAGAGGTGTGTGAGGGTGTGTGGATGTGGTGTGACTGAGAGAACTCTGAGGGTGGAGTTGGACCTCCTTTCACAGGGCCTAGGGGAGGGTTGGTTTGCCTCCTATGGCTAAGTAGCAGTTCGAGTGGGAAATTGAGGCTGCCCAGGTTAAGAAATGGGTTGGAATCATGTGCATGTGAGTACTTGGAGACTGAGATGGGTAACTATAGGTGGGGTTTTGCCCCCTCATTCACAAGGTGAAACGAATGTGTGAGTGTGCCCTTCTTCCCTGCTCCAACTTTGCCCCCTGGCTATTCTGAGAGAAACTGGAAGTTCCAGGTTTTCCACTTTCTGCCTTTAGTGGCGGCCACATGGCCATCTGGGACTTGTGGGGAAATGGAAAGATATTAGAAAGGATGACAGTGTTGTGGTTTTGTTATTGGGATTTCTTCAGTGAGTCCTTGGTCTCAGGAATTTGAGAATTGAGCCCGCGGGCCACAGATTAGTGGTAAAATGGTATTTTGTTGGACTGAGGGGCATGCAGAGAGAGTGGAGAGTGCCAGAGCTATTGGCTGAGGGGCCGTGCCTTTGAAAGTGTTATGGTTTGGGCAGTCCAGTGAGCTCTGGATGGCCCTTAAAAATCTGGGGGCAAGAGTGTAAATCTCGTGCTGGGAAGGGCTGCATCCATATCTGCAGCAGGTCTCCAAGGTGAACAGCCTCTGGAAGGGGGGAGGAGGTCCAGGTCAGAGGTTTCCTACATGAGTCCTTTGTCTAGGGATAAATAATTGGCCCTAAGAGATATTTTGGCCAGGACTTGGTAGATGGAAAAATACCTTTATAAACTGAATGGGTGTTCTAGCAAATGAATGAATGCAGGCCCTCACCTTGAGCAATGTTATTAGGTCCTTGCTGTGGTTTTTGTCTGGGGAAGGGATTAGGGTTTGTGCTCCCTAGTCAGGGTGGATCCATCCAAAATGTTTGGGGCTGCTTTGTTCATGACCTTGCTAGGGCGCAGAGGGCATGGCTGCAACATGTTTGTGCCTGGAAATGCTAGTCTGATGTCTGAGCTCACCTGAGCCTGAAAAATGGGACTTCCTTGTACAGCCCTGAGTGGGAAAATCCTGTATCAATGTTGTAACTCATAAAATGTCTCTCATTTGTAAAATGTAATAATTTGGTTGTTTAAATTATTGGGGAAACTAAGTCTTTTCAAAGGCTAAGATTCTTGCCTTTTAAACGTAATTATCAGTTGGGTAGAGTAAATGCATGACTGGATCCTGCTTTGTGGAAAGTGGATTTTTGAGAGTAAGAGAAATTAGACAAAAAGGAAAATGTCATTGTGTATGGAAAGAATCGTGTGTGATACATTTTGTCCAAACAGAATAGTTCTTTAAGAAAGTGAAAGGCAGAGCAAAAGTTAAAGAGAGTTTAGAATGTTTGCAGATTGTCTTTGCAGGTTAAATGAAACTCATAAAAGGGAATTTATGAAGGAATTTACATGTGATCCAGTTGACTATGTATTTCCTTTAAAATCTTTTGGCTTGTAATTCCCTTTAAACAAATGTTTTAAGCCTTTGATATTTGACAAACCTTCCAAAATCAAACTCTAAATTTAGGGATTGGTGCCTGCAGCACAGTGGTTGCAGAGCTGGCCACATGCACTGAGGCTACTGGGTTCAACCTTGGCCTGGGCCAATTAAACAACAAAAAACACAACTCTAAATTTGGTCTTCTTGAAACATTAAGACCACTGAAAGTCATAGGAAAACAAACTTATTTGATTTATTAAAAATATGTAGGGAACTTTGTCAAGTATAAAATAGTGATTAATTTTGCATGAGTTATGTTATATATGTTACAATATTATAAAGCATTGGTCTGTCCTAACATATATTGTCGATAATAATTTTAATTCATCTCAAGAAAAAGAAATAGGAAAGTGTTTTTTGTAACTGAGTCCAAAGTTTATTCCCAATAAGAAAATAAATATTAAGAGAGGCTAATGAGGGTGGTGCCTGTGGCTCAGTGAGTGGGGCGCCAGCCCCATATACTGAGGATGGTGGGTTCAAACCCAGCCCCGGCCAAACTGCAACAGGGAAATAGCCAGGTGTTGTGGTGGGTGCCTGTAGTTCCAGCTACTCAGGAGGCTGAGGCAAGAGAATTGCCTAAGCCCAAGGATTTGGAGGTTGATGTGAGCCGTGAGGCCACGACACTCTACTGAGGGTTAATAAGTGAGACTCTCTAAAAAAACAAAAAAGAGAGAGAGAGGCTAAAGAACTCTCTCAAATTCAAATTATTCAAATGCCTGATGTCTTTGGAAATTGAGTACCTTCTGACTAAAAGAAGACTTTTAGAACTTTCATTGGAAATTTCACATGTCTATGAGTATTACTAACCTAACTTCAAACATTACAGAAATCAGTTACATGGAATAGGGTTACTTTGTTAAGGCTTTTTGTTTGAAATATTGTTGATTCTTTCTATGTTCTGTTTTCCAGAAGTCAAGAAAACTATTTTCTGTCTTCAGAGCTATTTGTAGCTTTTCAAGCAATGTATGTACTTATGAGAAGAATTTGAAACATGTATTTTTTTCTCTCTCCTTGATTTCTCCAGAATTTGAAAGCCATTTGCAAGTATGCTTAATTTGTGACAATACAGTTATTTGCATAAGTTTAATAAGAATCTGTTTTGTTCTATAGAACATGATGAAGCCACTGGTTATTTTACCAAGTGACTCGTATAGCATTTCCAGAGGTGTTCAGACTGCATTAAGGAATTAAGGTTGACTTTATAAGGACAATAAAAAATCCCTTTGGAAAACTGGCCAGATACCCATCAAGTAACATTTCCTGATCTGTGGTAAATAATTAAGGTTGCTTGCTGATGGGTCCAGGAATTGAAATGTGCTTGGGGACCTCAAAAGAAGAGGAATTTACCCAGTGCATACAGGTATCTAATGGCACAGATGCAACCTGGGCTCTGAAAGGCTTTCAAGTCTTAACCTGAGATTCCTTCTAAAAGGTTTCAGCAAAGCCAATTTTAAAGGAAAGGACAGCCTAGATGACTAATAATTATTCTTATTGCACTTTATGCAAATAATTAGACCCAGTATACTGAAGGTACAGTTTATTTTGGCAACTGAGTTAGTTCTGCTATGATTTGTCTTTAGTAAAAACAGAAATTGGAGAGAGAAAAATAATTCAAAGAGAAAAGAGGCTGTGGCCCACCTGGTATTAAATCCCAGCCTTGTCTGTAATGTCAACTCACAAAATGAGACATAACTGTTTTACTAAACTGATCTGTTAAATGGGACTAAAAGACTGGCCAAAGAGTATAGAATTATATGCAGTAGTTATATTTGCTCTGAAGCCTTAAGACTCAACAAAGGTCGCCTGTTGGCTACACTGGAAAATTGGGGCAGTATTAAATGTTATCTACTGTGTCTACATAGATACCTCAAGAAAAATTAGAACCTGAATGAGAATTTCCCAGTAAATTGTGTAACTGTAACACTGCTGTGCCTAATTCATCCTACTGTGCCTACTGTGCCTAATTCATATACTCTGCTAAGTCTGCTGCCGGCAGAAGCCAAATAGCCCACTTGCCTGGACTTAAAATATGCCTTTTTCAGTGTAAGGCTGGCTCTGGGAAACTAGAGGCTATTTGCTTTCCAGTGGGAGTGATCAGACATGGAGAATATGATCCAGTACACATGGACCAGGTTGCCACAGGCGTTCAAAACAACCACAATTTTTAGAGAAGCGCTGGCTTGTGACCTCCTGAAATTTCCAGCTAAGGAATTGGGGTGTGTACTGCTCCAATATGTTGATGACCTCCTCTTATGGCGCCCTACTCTAGAGGGCTGCAACCGAGGCCTGGACTGTCTTTTATGACATCTAGAGGTATTTGGCTATAAAATGTCTAAATGAAAAGCCCAGATTTGCCAGTAGCAAGTACGTTATCTAGGACTTGCTATCCAGCAGGGAGAGAGAATTCTAAGCATGGAATAGAGGCAGGTCATTAATTGCCTCCCCACCCCAGGAGCCAAAAGCAGGTTCGGGAATTCTTAGGTGCAGTTGGCTTTTGTTGTCCTTGGATCCCTAAGTTTGCCATCTTGGCTAAGCCCTTGTACAAGGCAACTAAAGGAGAGGAAAGAGAGCTCTTAGAATGATGGGGAGAACAGGAACACGCCTTCTCCCAGCTAAAGATGAGGCTGATAAATGCACTGCATTGGAGCTACCAGACTTGACCAAGCCCTTTACTCTGTATATCTCAGAGAGAGAAAAGATGTCTGTGGGTGTGTTAACTCAGCTGGTTGGGTCCTGGCCAAGGCCTGTAGCTTACCTCTCTAAGCAGTTGGATGGAGTGGGAAAAGGATGGCCACCATGCTTATGGGCTCTAGCTGCTACTGCTCTCCTTATGCAAGAAGCTAATAAGCTGACTCTAGGGCAGAATCTCAGAGTGAAAGTGCCCCACTCTGTGGTGGTCACTTGAATGGACACTAAGGGACATTTTTGGCTCTCTAATGCAAGAACACAAGTCAGTGGAAGAGAGCATGTCTGTACAGAAGTTATGAATAATGTGTATGCTAGCAGACCTGACTCGCATGACCAGCCTTGGCCAGATGCAGACTGGGACTTCTATGAAGCAGTTACATGATGGCTCAAGGTGAGTGGTGGGCTGGAAATGCAGTGGTTACCTTAACAGAGACTGTAGAGGCGAATAAGCCCCTGCCCCAAGGAACATCGGCTCAGAACGCTGAGTTAATTACCTCGACTCTAGCCTTAGAACTAAATCAAGGGAAAAATGTGAATGCTTTTCTGACTCTCCAAGTATGCAGGGCATTGTACAAGGAGAAGGAACTATAAAATTCTGGGGGAAAAGACATTAAGTATCATCAGGAGATACTTCACTTCTTAGAAGCAGTATGGAACCCCCAAAAGGTGGCAGTGATACACTGTTGTGGAAATCAAGGAGATGCTTCCACCATCACTAAAGGGAACACTAGGGTTGGTACTGAGCCAAAAAGGGCTGCATCCAAACTGTACCAGGTATTGCGAGTGGCTCCCCTCATCCCATGGGTTTCGGAGCTCTCACCTATCTACTCCTGAGAAGAGAAGGAATAGTTGGCAGTGGAGAGGAGCCAGGAAATGGAATGAGGATAAATAAAGATGCCAGATGAATGAGTAGCAGTCCCCCAGCTTCTCGGAGCCACCGTGGTGACATGAGTCTTTGGTGAAGCTGCTAGGCCAGTACCTCTACTGGCAGTCCTGGCCAAAATTGGCAGTCTACAGTGTGTCACCTGCAACCAATTCAACACATGCCAAGGACTGACAGTACCCACAGGAATCCAGTCATATAGAGCAATGCCCTTTGAGGACTTCCAGGTAGACTTTACTGAAATGCCCAGGTATAGAGGGAACAAGTACTTGCTGGTGATGATCTGAACATACTTGGAATATGTAAAGGCCTTAACCACTGGGATAAAAAGGACTCCTGAAGTAGTAAAAGCATTGCCCAGAGAAATTGTCCCATGGTTTAGATTGCCAGTCTCGTTTAAATTTGACAATGGGCTAGTCTTCATAACAAAAATAGTGCAAATAATAGCTAAAGCTTTGAGTATCACCTGGAAACTATATATAACTTAGGAAACTATATATTATATATATATGGCCTCAAAGCTTAAACAGGACAAAGTTCATGAACAGGACCGGAAGAAAAGGAATTGGTAAACTCTTCCAAGAAGCAAAGGTGAGGCTTGTCGCCTATGGCTCAAGTGGCAAAGGCTCTAGCCACATACACCTGAGCTGGTGGGTTTGAATCCGGCCCGGGCTCACCAAACAACAATGACGGCTGCAACTGAAAAATATCGGTTGTTGTGGTGGGCACCTGTAGTCCCAGCTACTTGGGTGGCGGAGGCAGGGGAATTGCTTGAGCCCAGGAGTTAGAGGTTGCTGTGAGCTGTGATGCCATGGCATTCTACCCAGGGCAACAGCTTGAGGCTCTGTCTAAAAAAAAAAAAAAAGAAGAAGAAGAAGAAGAAGAAGCAAAGCTGAATTGGATATGGGCCTTGCCACTGGTACTGTTCAAAAAGGCCTCTGTCAATCCTCTACAATTTAGCAGAGACTCCTAAAAGAACTTGGAAAGACTGAACTGAATAGAAAAAACCCTAGAAAGAGTAGCAATGAAAATCTTCACTTAGATAATTAACCATGTTCTGTTTAGTCTTTTGTGTCTGTACATCCTTTCTCTCTGGAGGATCAAGGAGACCAGGTCTAGGTCCAGGATCAGAACCTGGTCACCCTCAAACCAAGGTAGAAAGGACTTTACACCATCATCCTAACCACATGCACAGTAGTGAAGATGGAAGGAATCCTCACCTGGAGTCATCACAGCTGGCTGAGTAGAGCTTCACTGCCCCTTGTGGAGTAAATTTAACTTTTAAGACAATCAACATGCCCTGCTCTAGACACATACTGGGAGCTGGCTGGTCAACGCTTGGCCGAAGCCCGAGGAAACTCTTTGAGGGACTTGTCTTAATTGGACTTTGGACTTTGGGAAAAGGGGGAGGAATATCACACAGAGAAAAGTAAAAACTCGTAAGTACTATTAAGGCCTGAGTAGAGAACCCAAGAAGAGTCACAGTCCCTAAAATCTAGTGCTGAAAAGTAATTAATATTCTGAATTACAGAACCGTGGACTTTCACAAAAGCGTCAGTCTTCAGGTCCCAGGAAGTTAAGTCTATAAATTCCAAAGAGCTGAGTCACTACAGGGAAAACCTCGCAGGTTTGTCCTCGGGGTCTTGGGTATTCTCGAGAATACCTCTGTTCTCTTCAATCTTACTTTTTCTGGGTATCCTTTCTCATTCCCCACTTTTGAGACTCCATATATACTTTTTTTGCAGGAAGACTAGCCTCAATGGAGAGAAAGAGCACCCAAACACCACGTTTATAAGAGGAAAGGCTTTATTCACCAGCCGGGAGCTTACGGCATAGAAGAATTCCAAATGGCCATGCTCCCTGATTGGCTTGGTCTTTCATTTTTTATCTCCGGTCATAAAGTTCCAGCCCATAGGTACCCTCCTCATTGGCCAGTTTGAGTCAAGGAGGAGATGCTATTCCAGCCCCCACAGAACTACAGGATTTCACAGAAGTGGAAATTTCCAAGTTAAGTTTACAAATTCCCAAGAGCTGAGTCACCGTGGAGAGAACCCTATAGGTGTACCCTTGTAGTCTGCTTGGGAAGATCTGTTCTCCTAGACCTCACCCTTCTTAGGTATCCTCTCTCAATCATGGCTCACAGCAACCTTGCACATCTGGTCTCAAGTGATCCTGTTGTCTCAGCCTCCCCAGTAACTGAGACTATGGACATGTGCTGCTATGCCCAGCTAATTTTTAATTTTTTTTTAGTAGAGACGTTTTGCCCAGGCTGCTTTTGAACTCATGGCTTCAAGCAATCCTTCTGTCTCAGCCTTCCAAGGTGCTAGACTTGCCATGATTTTATTTTTATTTCACAGGTGCAAGATGACCTGCAGCAAGTCCAAGAGGAATATGCTGGGTTTTTCGTTTTAGTTTTTGTTTTTTTGAGACAAAGTCTCACTATGTCGCACTCAGTAGAGTGCTATGGCGTCATAGCTCACAGCTACCTCAAACTCTTGGGCTTAACTGATTCTCTTGCCTCAGCTTGTTAAGTAGCTGGGACTACAGGCACCTGCCACTACGCCCAGATATTTTTTTGTTGTTGTAGTTGTCATTGTTTAGCAGGCCCAAGCTGGGTTCAAATCACCAGCCCTGGTGTATGTGGCCAGCATCCTAATGACTGTGCTATGGGTGCTGAGTGGAAATTCCTTCTTTTCAACTGGAATTTCCATTCTATATTCTCATTGGTTTATCATATCATGAATCCACCATTGAGCCAACCATTGTGGCCAAATGGATAAAATGCTCTGATAAGCCAGACCCTTCTTTATGCTAACTACTGGGGGCAGACGTGGAGACCCCTTGACTCAAGCCTATTGACTGAGAATAGAGAGATTTAGTCTTCATCCTTGATTTGTGGCACACAACTCACAAAATCCTTGGAATCTCTGATAGCAGTGTCTTTCATATGCTAATGAGACCACCTATAGCTGATGACCCCTAGATGGTGTCAAAAGAAGCCATACTCTGTAAAATAATTTAAAGAGTTTTATGGTGACCCAAATTTGAGGACCATGGCCCAGAGCCATGTCCAAGAAGCCTTGAGCAAGTGGACTTGCTGTAGTGGGGTTACAGTTTGGTTTTATACATTTCAGGGAGATAGGAATTACAGGTAATGTCATAAATCAATACATAGAAGGCATACATTGGTTTGGCCAAAAATGATAGGACATAAAGCAGGAGCTTACAGGTTCTAGGTGGGTTTTGAGATAACCGAAGGGTCTGTTAATCAGAGACAAACTACCAGACACATACCCAGACTCAAGTTGTTTGTCATGTATATTGAGGACCTTGCATAGCCTTAGGTTTGTTCATGAGTCAGAAAGGACATCTCTAAGAAGGCAGGGGGACATAATGATGTATGTCTGATCTCCTTTCTCACGGCTAGCAATTAAGTTTTGGGGGAACCCCTTGGCCAAGGGGGGGTTTCAGTCAGTCAGCCACGGGGATGGAGGGAGCCTTAAGATTTTATTTTAGTTTACAGTTGCTTTAGAATGTGGGCTAATTGCCAGGGGAAACAACCTCGTGCTTTGAGGCTTGGAACTTTGAGTCCTATCCTCACCCTCTAAGGTAGGGAAAGGCTGGAGACTGAATTTAGTTAACAATGGCCAATAATTTGATCAATCATGCCTATATAATGAAACCTCCATGAAAACCTCCATATGATAGGGCTCAGATAGCTTCTGGGTTGGTGGATGGAGGTGTGGGGGATGTTCCCTGAGAGGCTTTGGGAGCTTAGGCCCTATCCCTACCTCTTGCCCTTTGCATGTCTTCCATCCATTTGCCTGTTTCTGAGTTTTATCCTTTACAACAAACCAGTAATAAGTGGTGGAGATAAAGATCTCAATCAATGGAGGTTCAGTAAGCCAACCTCAGGAAAAACACAAACCACAGATAAGAGTGTGACTATTTTTCCATAGGGGAATTTGGGAGCTTCAGCATTTAAGGGAAGGCTTACAGGAAAAAAATAAATAAATAAAAAGGAGGGACAGTAAGACAAATGATTACACTCTTGTGAGGTCCAGGAAATCTACATCTTACAAAAGATAAGGTGAATGAGCAGAAAAGGTGATAAAAGGAAGAATCAATTGTGCAGATGTCTTTGGATGGGTGAAAGAATATTTCATCCTATCTTGTGTCTGCTCTGCACCTAGAAAGATAAGCTTGAAATCAACATTATTAGCGGGGAATCAAATAAACTTTAGTTTTAGCAGCTAGGCTTAGATTACAGAACTGAAGCTATAATTGCCATGTCCTTGTTTAAAGGAGGCCTGCAAATAATTCCATTATAAATGGTCTGTGGGGGAGTCTTTTGCAAATGCTGAGTGTGAGGTCCTGGCATAGAATCAGGGTAAGGGTCTGTAAAAAGGGAGAGGAGGACAGTCCAAGGACAAGGAAAGACTTTAATAGAGGGGAAAAGAAGAATGGAGACTGACCAGGTGTCAGCTCAGCTCCCACACAGTTACTAAAGGCTTTTATTAGCCTTATCAGTGTAGCTGAAATGGGGAAGAGAGCTGGAGTCCTGCCTGGGGCTTTTCTCTAGTGCAGGCCAAGATATGAGCATACCCTTAGGGTCAAGATATAGGTGGAGTGTTTCCAGGAACTCTGGCCTTGAGTCACTCCAGGAGTCTGGGGAAGGGATTGCTGATTTATGACCTGCTATTCTAAAATGACTGCACTCCTGTCAGGCCTATGAGGATTCCTTTCCCACACAGAAGGAAATCCTTTCCATGGGAATCTGGCTGATGCATAATGTTAGTAATAGCTATTTATTTGGAAGGGGTGTTGCATGACTCAACCTCCCAGCCTGATCTTCCCTTTTGCATAAGGAGTTGGGAAGGGTGGTCCTGAGATTTTTATTTCCTTTTGCATACCTGGTTTTCCTGAGTCCTGTAAGTCATTGTAGAAAATTATAGAATCTGAAGTAGGGAAGACTGTAGGAACCCCAACCTTGTAACCAAGTCAGGAGGAGGTGTGGGTAACAGTGTCTGATATGTGGACTGTCCTATGGAATAGGGACCTTAAAACTGTTGAGTGATCATGACTGTAAGTAGTTAGTGTCAGAATTGGATAGAATTGTAGGACAGGCTGAGTGCAGTGCTCACACCTGTAATTTTAGCACTCTGGGCGGTAAGGTGGGTGGATTGCCTGAGCTCTCGGGTTCAAGACCAGCCTGAGCCACAAGACCCCGTCTCTAAAAAAAATAGCTGGACATTGTAGCAGGCACCTGTAGACCCAGTTACTTGGGAGGCTGAGGCAAAAGAATCACTTAAGCCTGAGAGTTTGAGGTTGCTGTGAGCTGTGATGCCATGGCACTTTACTGAGGGTGACACAGCCATTCACAGCTCTGTCCCCCAGGCCATCTGTTCTCATAGCTGTAAGCATGTCAGCAGCAGTAGGGAAACGTATTTCCTTGCTTCTGTAGGCCAGGAAGTGAGAAAGAATTCCCTCAGTGACAGGATAAAAATCCTCATCTTTAGCCAATTTGGATAACTGCTCAACCACTCCGGACAAATAGGACCATCAAGGAAATGCCAAGACTGATTAGTTGAGGCCTGGGCCCCGACTGGGAAAGGAGGTAAGATCATGTCATAGATTGGCTGATGTGCTCCCACCAACCTCATGGAGGAAGGGGATCATGTAAGGGGCTGTGTTTCCACCCAACTGGGTTGCTTGCCTGCTGCACAGGGAAGAACTTATACACTGAATCAGTTGGAGTTGCCATGGAGAAAGGGTTTAATTCCACAGAGTTGTTATGCAGGGAGACAGGAGGAATTTCTCAAATCCACCTCCCTGAGAATTTGGAAGATGAGATTTTCAAAGAAAATTTGGCAAGCAAAGGAGTAGGCAAGTGGGTTTGCTAACTGTTTAGGTTCTAGGCAAAATTTGTAGGGGTATAGAAATCATTTTCTGTGTTGAGTCAGTTCCTGGCTTAGGAACTCAACAATTCTAGTTGAGTCTGTTTCCAGTTGAGTCCGTTACGTGGTGTGGTCTGCTGCCTGGGCGTGTCAGCCAATCCACTGGAATGTGGGGCCTGGGAGATATCTCAGAAATTATCTTTAGGTTTCAAAAGGGTGACCTTGTCTGCTGGGTGTGGTGGCTCACAGCTATAATACTAGCACTCTGGGAGGCCAAGGCGGGTGGATTGCTTGAGCTCAGGAGTTTAAGACCCACCTGAGAAAGAGTGAGACCCTGGGCTCGGCACCTGTAGCTCAAGCGGCTAAGGCGCCAGCCACATACACCAGAGCTGGTGGGTTTGAATCCAGCCCGGACCCACCAAACAATGACAACTATAACCAAAAAGTAGCCAGGCATTGTGGTGGGTGGCTGTAGTCCCAGCTGTTCGGGAGGCTGAGGCAAGAGGATCACTTAAGCCCAAGAGTTTGTTGGGTGTGATGCCTCTACCCAGGGCGACAGCTTGAGACTCTGTCTCAAACAAAAAAGAAAAAAAACAAGGGGAGGCACCTGTGGCTCAGTGAGTAGGGTGCCAGTCCCATATACTGAGGGTGGAGGGTTTGAACCTGGCCCCTGCCAAACTGCAACAAAATAATAGCCCGGCGTTGTGGCGGGCACCTGTGGTCACAGCTACTCAGGAGACTGAGGCAAAAGAATCACCTAAGCCCAGGAGCTGGAGGTTGCTGTGAGCTGTGACGCCATGGCACTCTACCGAGGGCAGCAAAGTAAGACTCTGTCTCTAAAAAAAAAGAAAAAGAAAAAGAGTGAGATCCTGTCTCCAAAAATAGCTGGGCATTGTAGCGGCTGCCTGTAGTCTCAGCTACTCAGGAGTCTGAAACAAGAGGATCATTTGAGTCCAAGAATTTGAGGTTACTGTGAGCCATGATGCTCCAGTACTCTACAGAGGGCAAGGGTGACAAAGTGAGACTGTCTCAAAAAAAAAAAAGGTGATGTTATATATGGACAAGACAAAGTTAAGAATCTTCATGACCACCAGTTATGTGACTCCAGAATAGCAATTACAGAGAAGCAAATAGAGAGACAGTGGCTGGTTATTATCAAACAAATAAGGGGATAGTGGCTGCTGCTGATGATGATGATTAGTGAGGCCTGTCCCTTTTCTGAGTTTTAGGCTCTTACTACAGTTCTCACCTTGTACCCTTTTATTGATTTGTAAAGGGTGTTTCAGCTGCATCCTTGGGGTGGGAGTGGGTGCGGGGGTGCCCTCAGTGTTGAGCTGCCATTGCTTGGTACGATCCGACTCACAAGAAGGAGATTCCCTTCCTTTTCTCTCCCACTTTACCGTCTCTCCTCCTCACCGTACTATTTTTCCATCTGCTGCCTCTTTGCCCTCTCCACTTCACATATGTATTCCATCAGCTAATTTAAATGGACAGAAACCTTAGCATTGGCTGTACAGACTCAGGCAGGTGACTATAGCTTATCAAGCCAAAAGTTCTTTATCTTTAACATAAGAGGATCAACATTGGTCTTACTTGAGTAACTGAGGAGATAAAGTTACACTTATCGGTTCTGCAGCTGGTCAAGGTGGGGGTTAAAGCACTGCAATCAATCTTTCTCACTGATGACAACATAATCTCTGGACCAAGTAAGCAGTAACCAGCTTAAGACTTTGGAATGGTAGCAGGAGCAGGTGGTTTAGGGAGAAGAGAGGAAACTTGAAGAATGACCCCTTCAAGGGCAAGTTTCCCAGTTTCTCTTCTTTCTTGTGTTGCAGGAAAATGAGGCCCAGTGGAGAGAAGGAAACACCCAAACACTTGTCTTTGAAAGAGGAAGAGCTTTATTTCAGCTCCTGGAGCCACATCAAACTAGAGCAGACTAACCCAAAATGGCTTAGCGCTCTGACTGGCTCTATCCTTTCCCTTTACAGGGCTCCTTGTTCATTGGTACCTTTCTCATTGGTTGAGCCCATGAAGGTGGGCACGGGCTTTTACAAAAGTGGGAGCAAGCATTAGTTTCAAGGTCCCAGGAAGTTAAGTTTCTATAAATTCTTAACAGCAGACTCACCATGGGGAGGACTTTGCAGGAGTGTCCTTGAGCTCCTGTGAGAAGCCTTTTGTTCTTTCAGACCTTACTTTTCCCAGGCATCCTCTCTCACTTGTTTCCCAGTTTGGAAGTGAGGTTGGCCCATGTGCAGCAGGCGTGGGCAGAGAGACACCAGAGAACCATCTGTGAGTGGACCAACCCCAAATGCGTCCCTCTGCTCTCACCACGCAATCAACACAGAAGTCTTCCATGACCAAATGTAGGAGGCAGATTCCCCTAAACACCAGCAAGCGAAAAATTCTGCAGCGGACACTGGTGGGTGTCCTTCATGCCAATTCTGACACTACCTACCTGGAGACAATGTCAGATCCCAGTCCTGGGCTTACACCCCAGGACTGCCCCTCATTTCCGACGACCACCACAAGCACCAGGGTGTTTTCTCTGTGCTTCCAACCAACTGGCTACAAGTAGGGGTTTCCGCAACCTCCTCTTTGACACGGTTCATTTGCTGGAGCAGCTCACAGAACTCAGGGAAACACTTACAGTCACTATCTATTATAAAGGTAATTAGAAAAGATAGAAATGAAGAGATACACAGGGTGAGTTATATGGGAAGGGGACGGGAACTTCCAAGCCCTCCAGAAACCTCCACAGGGTCAGTTATCTGGAAGCTCCCCCAAATCAGTCCTTTTGGGGAGCTTCATGACATGGATATGACTGATCAAATCATTGGCTATCGAAGGTCCTCTCCCCTCCCTGAAGTAATCCTGCTTTCCTGGTGACCAGCCCTGTCCTGAAGCTGCATAGGGACTGTCCGCCACCAGTCACTGCAGTAGCACACAAAAAGTAACACTGTGGAGAGTCTAAGGATTTTAACCCAGTGTCCAGAAACCGGGTTGAAGACCAAGTATGTATTTTATAGTATCACACCATTTCTTTTGCCTTGCAGAAGGGGGTCTGCAAAAAGAAGTGTGTGTGAAAAGGAGATCTTTGGGCTCATTTTCTTTTTCCTTTTCCCTGTCCTTCCCCTACTTAGGGGACCCCAAGTGCAAACCTATATTATGGTCCTAGCACCTGAAACTCCACAAGGAAACCCATATGCTCATTGATTGTGGGGTGAACCCCAGAGAGGAGAGTGCTGGAGAAGGGGGTCCCTTATTCAGTGATGAGCTGATACAAATCCCCGGCTTACCTCCAAGCTCCACAGGACAGACCCAAAGCAACAGAGCAAAAATTTTTAAAAAGAACTTTATTTACAAATAATTACAAATTCCCAAGAAGTTGCAAAAACAGTGCTAAAAATCCTGTGCACCCTTCACGCAGCTTCCCCCAATGGGGATGTTGCCCTGAAAGGAAGAAACCGAAGCACAAAATATGATTTATAGAGTTTACTTGAGCGAAAGTGAGGACAGTTACCTGATGACTCAGACTCCAGTAACCATGGAGATGAGTGCAGTTAGGCCACTGTTACAAGCAGGTTTTAGAGGCAAATGGAAAACTCCAATAGGTGAGATGTATAGCAGAACGGAGCTGACAGAGGAAATAGTGCACTTGATGAGAGAGGAGTGCACTACTGGAGGAGGATCCAGTTTGAGAGTAGATACTCTAGCTCCTCTTCACATGGTATCAATCATTTGCATTGTACCAGTTTGAACAGTAGAGACAAAGCGACTTTGGCTTCAGGTCTGGGCTGCTCTGAGTGGCCACAGTACCTCTGCTGCAGGATCTTTTGAGCTTCGATCTGACAGACAGAAAAAGTCACAGGGAAACCTAGGGACCCCCCTCCCAGAAGCCAAGAAATGGTGTGAAGAATAAGGGTCCCCAAACTGTGGAGAAGGGGCTAGTTGCAACTGGCTGTGGTGCAACCTGGGCCTCTCCATGGTCTGCTTGGGAGTCTGCGGACCCAGGTGACCAGAAGGTCTGCAGGGTGGAGCTGGGCCAGCAGCCGAGCCCCCTGGAACCCTGACCCATCCATAGTCAGGGATCTTGTCCTCAGCCTGGCGCCCCAATGTCCTCAGATTTGCAGATTGTGAGGTGGGATGTGTGTGAGAGTGGGTGTCATAGGTCTTGCATTTTAACTTAAAAAGAAAAGAGTAGGGTGGTGCCTGTGGCTCAAGGAGTAGGGCACAGGCCCCATATGCCAGAGGTGGCGAGTTCAAACCCAGCCCTGGCCAAAAAAAAAAAATAAAAAAAAAATGAAAAAAAAGTAAAGAACAGCCTTGAGGACCATGGGACATTAACAAAAAATTTATGATTCATGTTATTGGAGTCCCATAAAGGGAGGATGAGGTGATTGGGTTAGAACAAAATATTGAAGAAACCGAAGATTCCCCAGATTTAACATTTACGCAGATTCAAGAAGTTCAGCGGATCAGATAGGATAAGCTGAAAGAAAACTACACTCCAACACATCACAATCCAACTGATAAAACTGAAGACAAAGAATAAATCCGGAAAGCAGCCAGAGAACAGCGACATACTGCGTGGAGGAGAGTGACAATTCAAACGACTGTGGATTGCTCCTGGGGGACCAGGGAGGCCAAAAACCAGGGAGAAACCGTCTCTGCAGTGCTGAAGGAAATCATCGCCATCTTAGTCCATTCAGGCTGTGAGAATAGAATGCTACAGACTGGGTGGCTTATAAAACAGCAGAGATTTACAGAAGCTCACAGTTCTGGGGCTGGTAAATCTAAGGTCAAGGCATGAGCAGACCCCACAGTGTCTGGCGAGTGCCCACTTTTCTGGTTCATGAACTGCCCTCCTCTTACTGTTTCTTCTTGTGGTAGAAGGGGCATGCATGGTTGATCTCCTAGGTCCCTTTTGTAAGAGTGTCAGTCCCAATCACTAGGCTCTGCTCTCAGGACCTCATCACCCCCTCAAAGGCCCCCACCTCCTAATACCATTACAGGTGGCTTAGGTTTCAACATACATATTTTAAAGGGATGCAAATAGTCTAGTCTATAGCAGTCTATAGTCAGTCCATAGCACCCAGATGCCGCGGACCGCCAGTCGAATGAGTCTCAGTCCGAGGGCTTTCAGGGCGAGAACGGCTCAGGTTGATTGAAAGGGCGACGCAGGAAAATGACAAACTGCCACACACTAAGGATGATGAAGAAAGCAGTTGTACTTTACTGAATTTTAGGCATGGTATTTATACATTTTTGACAATGTGTTACAGACCACAAAAGATATTTTTATGACTTGCTGATGCTTACAAAGTTCTTATCAAGTTTTGCAGATGTGAGTAGTCAACCGTCTTTTCTTACACAATGCTTTTGCCCGCAAGGGGGAACAAAGACTGCTGCTTATCAGCAGTTACTTTTTTACTTCTCTTTAATCTATGTTTAAACCTTCCTTTTTTGTGGGACTGCTTTGTTCACGTTTTACATTTTTCTTGTATTACACTTAATTATGATTTCATATGTAATAGGAGTTATATGTGTTAGATTTAAGTTTTAAAGAGTAATGAGTAAAATTGTGTGGAAAACAATTATAGTGAAAAAATAGATTTCAGAGAAAAACTTTACTAAGGAATGTAGTTTCAAAGAACGAGATAAGAAGCCAGAGGGAGTGGGTATCTGGTAGGAACATCTTAACTCGCCGTTTCTGCATTCTCTTGATACATTGTTTCAATTAACTGACTTTTATGGTGGGAACATGTTCTCTTAGAGACATTCAGTCTCTTAGAGTAGATGAAGTCATGGATTAGTAAATCATTATGTTTATTCTTAGTTTCTATAGGCATTCAAGCAACAATTAATCATTCAACTCGACAAACAAGTTTCAAACAGGTTTCAGGGTAAAGGTTATTCAGGCCTTTATGCCGCACCTCATGAATTCTTACGTTCACTAAAAGGCATGCTAGGCAACTTATGCGCTGCTGTCGCAAACCAGGGGGACTGGGGGCAACGCTCCGAGAAGCACCCACCGCCTTACCACAGTTTTTACAACGCGGACAGAGCCATCCCACCACGGCTGGATGCCGGGGGTGCGGCACCCAGAATCCCATGTCTCATGATAGTCTCCTTCAGTAATGTTCTAAGATGAAGGAAAACTAAGAGATTTATGGCCTGCTACCCGCCCCCCCAATGCTAAAAGAAGTTCTTCAGGTTGAAAGGCAAGAATACCAGAGGAAAAGCTGGTTCATTGGCTCAGCGCCTATAGCTCAGTGGTTAGGGCACCAGCCACACACACCAGGGCTGGTGGGTTCGAACATGGCCTGGGCCTGCTAAACAACAATGACTACAACTACACAACTAAAAAAAGCCGGGTTTTTTGGCAGGCGCCTGTGATCCCAGCTACTTGGGAGGCTGAGGCAGAATCACTTAAGCCCAAGAGTTTGAGGTTTCTGTGAACTGTGACGCCATGGCACCCTACCGAAGGCGACATAGTGAGACTAGCTCAAAAAAAAAAAAAATAGCTGGGACATCAAGAGTGATAGAGGAACAACAGAAATTCTAGTTATCTGGGTAAATATGTATACTATTTTTCTCCTCTTAAATTTTTTTTATTTTTACATATATGTGGTTATTAGGTTTCCATTTTTTGCCTTCACAAAATCTAAAAGGCTTAAAATTTAATAACAATAACAATGTTTAAGATAAGGACTAGAAACAAAAACCTCGTAAAGAACGAACGAACATAACTACATTCAGAAAAGGAATCAGACAATTGCTACCTTGAAATATTAAGCAATAACAATAATGATAATAATACAAAGAAAGTAACATTCACATTGTCAAATAAGGGTATGTCTATTATAGAATGCTTTGACTCTGAGATTCAGTATGGCGTCATCAGTTAACTTTTTTTTTTAAGTATCAAAAAATAGACAACTAATATTTATAAATAAAAGGAAAAGATAATTTTGAAAAACAGATCATGCCAAATCTTATAGACAATAGAAAAAGAAGAAATACTTCAAAAAAAGAAGAAATACTTGATCTAGGTATACCTGATCTTAAAATTGGAGAAAATACATTATTCTAAAGGGGAAATTGCAAACATATGTTCCTTATAAATGAGGATGCAATATCCTAAACAACATATTAACCAGTTGAATTAAAAATTAATGTTTAAGTAATGTACTTTGGTCAAAATGAAATCCAATTTATGTGAGAATTAGTCACTATTTTCTTCTCTTGTTTTTTTTTTTTTCTTCTTTTCCTTTCTCCTTCCTTTCCTCTTAAATTCATTATTAAAAGGGATGGAATGTGAGATGTACACAGATATAACACATATGACCACTATTATATGAAGGGGGAAGGGCGAAAGGAAAGATACAGTAACAAAGGCAATTAACTCAAAGCTTAAGGAGACCCTCAACACACCACAATGTAGTGTCTCTCCTTCCTCTTTGGTGTTAGAATGCTGTGCAGACAGTAAGCCTTGCTTGTGCTTCCCATTAAGATGGAAGTTTTGTTTTTTTTTTTTTTTTTTTTTTTTTTGAGACAGAGTCTCACTATGTCGCCCTAGGTAGAGAGCCCTGGTGTTACAGCTCACAGCAACCTCCAACTCTTGGGCTTAAGCGATTCCCTTGCCTCAGCCTCCCAAGTAGCTGGGACTACAGGCTCCTGCCACAGTGCCTGGCTGTGTTTTTGTTCCAGTTGTCATTGTTGGCATTGGGTTCGAACCCTTCAACCTGGGTGTATGTGGCCGGCACCCTACCCACTGAGCAACGGGTGCCGCCCAAGACGGAAGATTTTAACACTGGATAAAAATTGACTGATTGACTAAAGGAATGAATAAATAAATGGTTTAATGAATGAGGTCAGCCCCAGGTTTGCTGTCCAGCCAACAGGTTCAAAAGGCCTCTGGGATTTACTTTCAAATTGTTGGATCTTCTTGAGATCTTGACGTGAGGCCCCACCACGTTTTTGTCATGTCTTATCCCCAAGCACCCAACTCCCTCCCCCGACCCTGGGTCTGATTCAGGCCTGGAAGTGTGGCTTTAAGGAGGGGACCAGCCACAGGAGGCTGCATCCTCAACTGTGAAAGACACTTGCTGTTTCTTTGTGAGCCCCTCACTCCCTCCCTTGGCCAGGGGGCTTTGGGTGAGCCCCACCTCCTTAGGTTTAAGGGCAGCACTGGGCCTCAGCTTGGGCAAGGAAAGCACCACCCAGTCAGGGCTGACTTGTGTGCAGTAGGCACAGTGCCTGGAGCCCATGAATTCTTAGGGGATCATGGAAATATTTTAGTTTATTTTAAAATTATAAGAAAAAAAAATCACCATTTAGGACCAAAGAAACTTTTTTTTTTTTTTTGTAGAGACAGAGTCTCACTACTTTATGGCCCTCGGTAGAGAGTTGGGCTTAAGTGATCCTCCAGCTTCAGCCTCCCGAGTACCTGGGACTACAGGCGCCCGCCACAACAGCTGGCTATTTTTTGGTTGCAGTTTGGCCGGGGCTGGGTTTGAACCCGCCACCCTCGGTATGTGGGGCCGGCGCCTTACCGACTGAGCCACAGGCACCGCCCAGGACCAAAGAAACTTTTGACACGCTTTCTTCCCTAAGATTTATCATTTATCTTTCTTCCCTAAGATTTATCATTTCCTGCTTTTAATTTAAAGCAAGCAAGCATACATGTTATGTCCCTTCCTTCTCTTGAACACTTTGACATCATTGTAGGGTTATTGATTGGCCTAATTTCAGCATTGTGGTTTTTCAGGGAATAGGGAGGCCTGAAGAGAGGGGGAGAGATGGGGAATGGCCGGATGGTGGAGCGATCAGAACACACATAACACTTATAGATTTCATTCACTGTCTTTATGGGTGCAGTTTGTGGCTTTATGAACAAATTTCAATAACCCCCGATATATTTTTTTAGCAATCCTTTCCCTTGACTAACTACTTGACCTTTTGAGTTGTTTTCTGCAAGACAAAGGAGCTAGTCCTCCAAAGTGCCAGGATTATAGGCATGAGCCACCACGCCTGGAGCCTATGTGTATGTACTTTATTCATTTAGTGGATAACTTAGAGCCTGCAACAACAAGTATTCTTGTTACATGCAAATTGCTACTTTTTACTCTTTTCCTATTCATGCTCAATGCTTGAGACACTTTAATTTCATATAAAAGTGAAATCCTTTTCCTGGATTTTGCATTACTTTTGGTATGTGTTTTATTTTAGAGCATTATTATTACTGTTTTGCAAAGTCCCTACTCAGTCAATATTAATTTATTTTAACCTAAATATTTACCCTTCCTGTGGTTTTCCCTCCTTTCTTTATGTCTGTAATTATCTCTGGGATCACTTTTCTTCTGTATCAAGAACTTTTTTTTTTTTAGACAAGTGTCACTGTGTCGCCCTCGGTAGAGTGCTGTGATGTCACAGCTCACAGCAATCTCAAACTCTTGGGCTTAAGTGATTCTCTTGCCTTAGCCTCCAAAGTAGCTGGGACCACAGGCACCCACCACAACGCCCGTCTATTTTTTATTGCAGTTTTGTTGCTGCTGTTTTTTTTTATTATTAATATTAAATCATAGCTGTGTACATTAATGCGACCATGGGGCACCATACATTGGTTTTATAAACAGTTTGACACATTTTCATCACACTGGTTAATATAGCCTTCCTGGTATTTTCTTAGTTATTGTGTTAAGACAATTATATTCTACATTTACTAAGTTTCACATGTAACCTTGTAAGATGCACCGCAGGTGTAATCCCACCTATCACCCTCCCTCCTCCTGCAGTTGTTATTGTTTAGCTGGCCCAGACTGGGTCCAAACCTGCCAGCCTCGGTGTATGTGGCTGGCACTGTAACCACTGTGCTATGGCACTGAGCCTGTATCAAGAAATTTTGCTAAGCATTATGTAAGATATTCGTGTAATAAATGAAAAGGGACACAAAGAAAGGAGCGTTAAGGGGAATGGGAGGAAAACCTGGCCTTCTAAACTAGGAAGTCTGGAGGGCCCATAGGATCATTCGCCACTCAACAGTTCATCCACAAAATGGGAAAAGGATTTGGGTATTAAGTAACCTAGGTAACCCAAGACCAATAGAAAGAGACAATAATCAGGCGGCAGCTGTAGTTCAGTGGGTAGGGCACCAGCCACATACACCAAGGCTGGCGGGTTTGAACCTGGGCTGGGCCTATTAAACAACAATGACAACTGCAACAACAACAACAAAAATAGCCAGGCGTTGTGGTGTGCACCTGTAGTCCCAACTACTTGGGTGGCAAAGGCAAGAGAATCACTTAAGCCTAAGAGTTGGAGGTTACTGTGAGCTGTGATGCCGTGGCACTCTACTGAGGGCTATATAGTGAGACTCTGTCTCAAAAAAAAAACCCAAAAATGTGAAAAGGGCAATAATGGCCTGGAGGTCTCTAAAGAGGCATAGATTAGCTGACTGGATACAAAAACTCAGGCCAGATATCTGTTGCATACAAGAGTCACATCTTAACTTAAAAGACAAATACAGACTGAGAGTAAAAGGATGGTCATCCATATTCCAGGCAAATGGTAACCAGAAAAAAGCAGGTGTTGCAATTTTATTTGCAGATACAATAGGCTTTAAACCAACAAAAGTAAGGAAGGACAAGTATGGTCACTTCATATTTGTTAAGGGTAATACGAAATATGATGAGATTTCAATTATTAATATCTATGCACCCAACCAGAATGCACCTCAATTTATAAGAGAAACTCTAACAGACATGAGCAACTTGATTTCCTCCAGATCCACAGTAGTCGGAGATTTTAACATTCCTTTGGCAGTGATGGATCGATCCTCCAACAAAAAGTTAAGTAAAGAAATTCTAGATTTAAATCTAACAATCCAGCATTTAGATTTAGCAGACATCTACAGAACATTTCATCCCAACAAAACCGAATACACCTACTTCTCATCAGCCTATGGAACTTACTCCAAAATCAATCACATCTTAGGTCACAAGTCTAACCTCAGTAAATTTAAAGAAATAAAAATTATTTCATGCATCTTCTCAGACCACCATGAAATAAAACTTGAGCTGAGTAACAACAGGAATCTGCATACTCATACAAAAACATGCAAGTTAAATAACCTTATGCTTGAATGATAGCTGGGTCAGAGGTGAGATCAAAATGGAAAGTGCCAAATTTTTGGAAGAAAACAACAATGAAGACACGAACTATCAGAACCTCTGGGACACCGCAAAGGCAGTTCTAAGAGGGAAATTTATACCACTGCAAGTCTTCCTCAAGAGAACGGAAAGAGAGAAAGTTCACAATTTAATGGGACATCTCAAGCAACTGGAAATGGAAGAACACTCCAACCCAAAACCCAGGAGAAGAAAAGAAATAACCAAAATCAGAGCAGAACGAAATGAAATTGAAAACAAAAGAATAATACAACAGATCAATAAATCAAAAAGCTGGTTTTTTGAAAAGGTCAACAAAAAAGATAAACCTTTGGCCAATCTAATCAAGAAAAAAAGAGTAAAATCTCTAATATCATCAATCATAAATGCAAAGACAAAATACAACAGACGCCTCAGAAATCCAAAAAATCCTTAATGAATATTACAAGAAACTTTACCCACAGAAATATGAAAATCTGAAGGAAATTGACTGATACTTGGAAGCACGTCACCTTCCAAGACTTAACCAGAATCAAATGGAAATGTCGAACAGTCACTTAACAAGTTTGGAAACAACATCAAACATACAAAACCTCCCCAAAAAGAAAAGCCCGGGACAAGATGGTTTCACATCAGAATTCTACCAAACCATTAAAGAGGAATTGGTACCTATATTACTCAACCTGTTCCAAAAGGTAGAAAAGGAAGGAAAACTACCCAATACGTTCTATGAAGCAAACATCACCCTGATCCCCAAACAAGGAAAAGACCCAAAAAGAAAAGAAAATTATAGACCAATATCACTAATGAATATAGATGCAAAAGTACTCAAAAAGATCCTAACAAACAGAATCCAGCAACACATCAAACGAATTATACATCATGACCAAGTGGGTTTTATCCCAGGGTCTCAAGGCTGGTTAAATATACATAAATTTATAAAGGCAATTCAGCACATAAACAAATTAAAAAACAAAGACCATATGATTCTCTCAATCGATGCAGAAAAAGATTTTGATAACATCCACCATCCCTTCATGATCAGAACACTTAAGAAAATTGGTATACAAGGGACATTTCTTAAACTGATAGAGGCCATACACAGCAAACTAACAGACAATATCATATTGAATGGAGTTAAATTGGAATCATTTCCACTCAGATCAGGAACCAGACAAGGCTACCCATTGTCTCCACTGCTTTTTAACATTGTAATGGAAGTTTTAGCCACCGCAATTAGGGAAGAAAAGGCGATTAGGGTATCCACATAGGGTCAGAAGAAATCAAACTTTTGCTCTTTGCAGATGATATGATTATATATATGGAAAACACTAGGGACTCTACTACAAAACTCTTAGAAGTGATCAAGAAATACAACAGCGTCTCAGGTTACAAAATCAACATCCATAAATCGGTAGCCTTTATATATACCAACAATAGTCAAGTTGAAAAAACAATTAAGGACTCTATCCCATTCACAGTAGTGCCAAAGAAGAAGAAATATTTGGGAGTTGATCTAACAAAGGACCTGAAAGATCTATATAAAGAGAACTATGAAACTCTAAGAAAAGAAATAGCCGAAAATGTTAACAAATGGAAAAACATACCATGCTCATGGCTGGAAAGAATCAACATTGTTAAAATGTCCATACTACCCAAAACAATATATAATTTCAACGCAATCCCCATTAATGCTCCACTGCCATACTTTAAAGATCTTGAAAAAACAATACTTCATTTTATATGGAATCAGAAAAAACCTTGAATAGCCAAGGCATTACTCAAAAATAAAAACAAAGTAGGAGGAATCACGCTACCAGACCTCAGACTATACTACAAATTGATAGTGATCAAAACAGCATGGTATTGGCACAAAAACAGAGAAGTAGATGTCTGGAACAGAATAGAGAACTAAGAGATGAATCCAGCTACTTAACGTTATTTAATCTTTGACAAGCCAATTAAAAACATTCAATGGGGAAAAGATTTTGGGTGAACTGGCTGGCAACCTGCAGAAGACTGAAACTGGACCCATACCTTTCACCATTAACTAAGATAGACTCTCACTGGATTAAAGATTTAAGCTTAAGACATGAAACTATAAAAATACTAGAAGAGAGTGCAGGGAAATCCCTGGAAGAAATTAGGTTGAGCAAGCTTTTTATGAGGAAGACCCCCTGGGAAATTGAAGCAGCTTCAAAAATACACTCTTGGGACTGGATCAAACTAAAAACCTTCTGCACAGCCAAGAACACAGTAAGTAAAGCAAGCAAACAGCTCTCAGAATAGGAGAAGATATTTGCAGGTTATGTCTCTGACAAAGCTTTAATAACCAGAATCCACAGCGAACTCAAACGCATTAGCAAGAAAAAAACAAGGGATCCCATCGCAGGCTGGGCAAGGGACTTGAAGAGAAACTTCTCTGAAGAAGACAGGGGCGTGGCCTTCAGACACATGAAAAAATGCTCATCATCTTTAATCAGTAGAGAAATGCAAATCAAAACTGTGAGATATCATCTAACTCCAGTGAGACTAGCCTATACCACAAAATCCCAAGACCAGAGATGTTTTCGTGGATGTGGAGAAAAGAGAACACTTGTGCACTGCTGGTGGGAGTGCAAATTAATACGTTCCTTTTGGAAAGATATATGGAGAACACTTAGAGATCTAAAAATAAACCTGTCATTCAATCCTGTAATTCCTCTACTGGGCATATACCCAGAAGACCGAAAATCAAACCATAACAAAGATATTTGTACCAGAACGTTTATTGCAGCCCTATTCATAATTGCTAAGTCATGGAAAAAGCCCAAATGCCCATCGATCCACGAATGGATTAATAAATTTTGGTATATGTACACCATGGAATACTGGGCAGCCTTAAAGAAAGATGGAGACCTCACCTCCTTCATGTTTACATGGATGGAGCTGGAACATATTCTTCTTAGTAAAGTATCTCAAGAATGGAAGAAAAAGTACCCAATGTACTCACCCCTACTATGAAACTAATTTAGGGCCTTCACATGAAAGCTGTAACCCAGTTACAACCTAAGAATAGGGGGAAGGGCAAAAGGGTGGGGAGGGAGGGGGGTGGTGGGTAGAGGGAAGGGGATTTATAGGATTAAACCTGCGGTGCATCTTACAAGGGTATAGGTGAAACTTAGTCAATGTGGAATGTAAATGTCTTAGGAAAATAACTAAGAAAATGCCAGGAAGGCTATGTTAACTAGTGTGATGAAAATGTGTCTAACTGTCTGTGAACCAAGTATATTGTGCCCCATGATCATATTAATGTACACAGCTATAATTTAATAAAAAAAAAAGAAAGAAAGAAAATCTCGCGGCAAAGAAGCCCTACAGATCAATAGCTGGATTCTGGAGACCCTCCAGTATCAGCAGCCCCCCTGTTTTTCCAAACTGTATTTGATGCCTAAACATCTCTCGTGAGCCTCTGCATAAAGAAACCAGAGTTATATCAGAAAGAAAAGTGACATGGTAACCCTCTAGTAGATAGGACATGTTACAGTGGGGCATTCCTTAAATCTCCCTGACAAGATGGAAAACCTTTGCAGGGCCACAAACCAAATCCTGTTACAACAAACACTCTCACAGTCAAAGCCAATGAAGCACAAAGGCTTCCCAGGTGTGGCCGGTGGCCTGTTTACCTCAAATTCCTATTTGTGTAACTTTCTGCCTTGCTTTGCATTTGACTCTGGTACAATAATTTGACATATAACACTCTCCTTCCCTCCCTTCCCCCACAGATATTTACATAGCAATTTTCTTCTGAACTGTTCAAAACCCTGCTAGGACTTAGAGAATTCCACTGTGTTTGTAGTAAGCAGATACCTGGATTCAGATTGCTAGTTGCCTGCTCTTAGAAAATAAACCATTCTTGGACTAGAAAGGGGGAAAAAAAAAATAAACAACAGATTTTAAAATGGGCAAAAGATTTAAATAAATGCATCATAAAAGATGAGATCCAAATAATCAACAAGATTGTGCAAAGATAACATGCTCATCCCCATTGCTTATCAGGACACAGAAAATAGAAACTACAATGGGTACCACTGCATACCACTCATATAGCTAAAATGAAAATACTGACAATATGAAGTGTTGACAAGAAGACAGAATAACTGGAAATCTCGTAGTTTGTTGGTGGGAATTTATGTTGGTACAACTGTTTGGGAACATTGTTGGGCAGTCTCCGTGTACCATTTAACAAAGCTTTTGTAGTCCTAGCTTATACCCAAGAGAATTGAGTGCAGTGAATACCAAAAGACATGTAAAAAATGTTCATAGCAACTAGACTTATAACACCCCAAACCAAAAAATATCCTAATAATGAAGAATGAAAACAGAATTTGCAATTTATTTGCATCATAGATATGAATAGATATGGATAGATATACTTTTATATATATTCATCTCAGAATGCAAGTATAATAGGAGATGAGGTCCTTGTTTATTGGATGAATCCTGATGATCACCTCTCATTTTGTGACTCGTCCTTTAACTCTCTTTATCATGAATTCTGTTGAATAAAGTTCTCAATTTTGATAAGTTACAATATATCCTTTGTTATTGTGTGTGTGTGTCCAGGTATGTTCTGTATAAAAATCTTTGCATAGTCGAGAGGTGGAACAAGGTAGCCAGATAGAACCCTCCGGGGATTATCCCCCTGTAGGAACACCAAATTGTACAAGTATGCACACAGAAAAACACCTTGGTAAGAACCGAACATCAGACAAGCAATCACAGTACCTATTTTTATCTCCATAACATAGAAAGAGTCACCAAAGAAGGTAGGAAAGGTGGTCCTGTCTGCCCTGGCCACACAGCATCATAACCCACCACTATCCCTCCACAAGTGTCAAGCCAGTCCTGAGTAGAAAGAGAATCTATGTGCTTGGGGAAAGGAGGACACAGGAGTGTGGGACTTCACATTGGAACTCTTGGCCACCCTATCACAGGGGAACACAACACAGGGCAGAATTCTGCTGATACCCAGGAAGGGAGCATTCACACCAGCCACAGAAGGGAATCTTTCACCCCAGCATTTGGAACCTGAGTTCCAGCTAGCTCTACCATCAGCTCATTAACGGGGCCTGAGGCCAGAAATAAATGTGAAAAGTAGTCAGGCCAGAAGGACTATGGTCCTTGGGCAAGTCTTGGTGCTGCTGTAGAGTTAGATACAATGGACTTGGGGAGCTCATAGCTGGAACCCCAGCTGTGGTGGCCAAGGGAGTGCTCACATCACCCCTCCCCCAATTCCAAGGTAGTGCAGCTCAGGGAGAAGACTTGGGAAAAGGAAAGGGAACTTGGATACCAGCTCAGCCACCATAAAATAAAATACCGCACAGACACCTCTAGACCCTGATGGGAGACAATATCTCCTATAAGACATTACTAGACTTAACCCTGGACCACAAGGGAACATGCTGCCCTGAAGGGAGGGATCCACCCCAGGCAGGATTCACCACCTGCTGACTAAAGAGCACTTGGGCCTCAAATAAATACCAACAGTGGCCAGGCTACATACTCTGGTGTGACCAGAGCAATCCCAGCAGTGGTAGCTGTGGGAAGGGTTTGCACCATCACTCCCCCAACTCCAGGCAGCCCAGCATGGAGAATGAGAGTCCTTCCATTGGGGGAAAGTGAAGGAAGAGTGTGAGATGGTAATCTAGGGAATTCTCACTAACCTTACCCAGGCCCACCAAGGCTGTACTACCAGGAGGTTCCAAGAGTTTGGTGTTTCTGTGCGTGAGCGCCCCCTAGTTTTGGCATGGCTGCACTGACCAAAGACAGATCACAACACTCAATTCCCTCTGAATATCAAAAATGATATGTACAAATATGTGTGTCACATTTTATGGGGGCAAGACATGATTGCAAGAGGGACTTTACCTAACAATTGCAATCAGTGTAACCTGGCTTATTGTACCCTCAATGAATCCCCAACAATAAAAAATATATATATATGCCCGGACTGCAAACATTAGAATAAGAACCAAATTCTTCAATGCCCAGAGAACAATAAACATCCACGAGTATCAAGAACATCCAGAAAAACATGATGACCTCATCAAATGAACTAAATAAGGCTCCACTGACCAATCCCAGAGTGATGTAGATGAATATCTTGGTATACCTCAAGGCCATGAAGATATTTTACCTTTTGTATTTTACCTTTTATATTTAGCCCTATGATCCATCTTAGATATTCTGTGTGTTCGCTGCAATCTTAGAACAAGTTGTTGTTTTTCTCCCTACAGATGTTCAGTTATTTGACTTTTTTTCCTCCACTAAATTGTCATGAAAGTTTTGTTGTTAAATATTGAGTAGAGAGGGAACTGACTTCTGTACCCTCGTTCTATTTGTCCACACTGCTTTAATTAATACTACACGGTCTAAATTAATACCACACCACTTTAATTAAAAAAATATTACTTTAATTTTTAAAATCTGATATTCTCACTTTACCAACTGTGTTCTTCCCTTCAAAGATTGAGCTTTTGACTCCATAGCTCAATTTAGTAATAAAAAACATTTAAAAATCTTTCAGTATATTTACTCAAATTATTATAAATAATACCTATTTCTCCATTCATTTAGTCTTAACATTTCTCTCAAAAAGCATTATTCTTTTTGTTTTCAGTATGAAAAATTTTCTATCTTTTGTTAGATCTTACCTAAATGTTTGATGTTTTATGCTATTTTTGTTTTTCCTTTCATTTTTAAAGTGTTTATATTTGATATATAGAAATACAATTTTGTATTTTTTACTTATATATATATTTTTCAGATTCACTTCCTAATTCTAGTAGATTGCTTGTAGATTCCTTAGGGTACACAATTATTTCATTTGTGATTAATAACACTTTGAATCCTTCATTTCATTTCTAATATTAATAACTTTAACTTATTTTTGTTGTCTTCTGAAAGTGTGCAGAAAAAGTTCAAATAGAAGTGGTGTTTCTTAATCTGACCCTAGGAAGAAAGTGTTCAATGTTTTCCCATTAAGTGATTTGGCTGAAGGATTTTTATAGATAGTCTTTATCAGATGAAGACAATTGCTTTTATTTTCTAGTTTGATGAGCATTTTTGTCATGAATGATTATTTAATTTGATCAAGTGTCTTTTCTACCGCCTTAATTCTTTTTCTCCTTTATAATGTGGTGACTTGATTGATTTTCAAACATCAAACTCATTCCTAGTAAAAACGCACATTGGTCACCAACTTCTGTTTCTGTTAGTTCTTACTGTTTTACAACCACCCCACATTCTCTGGTCTACAGAGTATGTAAGTTTTCCTTTTACACAATGTAAGTTTTCAAGGATAATTGTAAAGTCTTTCTTGATGCTTTGACAGCAGGGTGCTTTGCACAGGCTTTCCTAGGCCGCGGATTATGTTTAAGGGGGTTGGACAAAATGCACATAAGTTACATATAATGTTTCCACTTCTTGTTGGTCTCCTTTGGTCACAGAATACAACAGGAATTCTAATACTTCAAACTAAATTAAAGGGGGCCACCACTGAGTCTGGGCCTCAATCAGCAGTTCTAACTGACTATTGGTGTTTTTCCTTAGCACTTGAGCTTACATAATGAATCCCAGATTCTGGGTGAGTACACCCATGTAAATAAATTTGCACTCATGGCTTATATTTTATCCCACTTGGCCTTACAAACTTTTGGTTCCTTCTATAATTTGGTCTTGTGTCTCTCAGGAGAATGGCTACAAGCTCCAGCCCTGCCTTGCCCTGGAAACAGGGGATTAGGACATGGACGTTGACAATGTGACTTTCATGGGAACTTGTTTATCTTGGTGAAAAGACCAATGCCTACTTATCTGACCTATAACCAGGTATGCCTCTCGCAGGAAACTTATTTATGTTGGCAGGTGCTCTTGTGGCTCTGACTAGTATTAGTTTATTCCTGTTAAGATAACCACTCCCTAGGAGAGCATTGTCCAGGATAAAATTTCGGGCAAGTATATCAGCCAAGTAAGACACAGATCGTGCAACATACACAATATGAAAAATATGAAATGACGGAAGTTGATTACTCATAGGCCCAGGAAGGAAGAGGGGAACCAGTTAGGGACAATGGGAAGGTCACATGGACCGTTTGCAGAGCCAGCAGGTGGTGAGCAGGAGAGAGATGGGCCTTTGGGCTCAGGCCTTTATTGTGTTCATGGCATTACCCCAGCAGGTTTCCCATGGAGAGCTCTAACAGATGGGCTTACAGCAAGAAGGTGCACATCTTATGGGGTTCACACCATGACTAAGAGATGGTCACTGTGCACATCTGCACAGGCCATATGGAATTTGGGGGTCACTGGAGTGAGTCAGGTCGATGGAGTCAACATGTCCCAGAGGGAGGTGATCACCAGCAAAGGATTGTACAAAACAGATATCTGGACCAACCACACTGAATAACTTGGGAAGAGGTGGAGAACAGAAACAGTGTCAAGAGTAACTGCGTGCTTCTTCAGGTATGAGAAGGTACAAGCTATATTCACAATGGATGCTGAGGAACATTAAATATAAAAATCAACTACACATCCTCAGAATTCACTCCTAAACATGCTCTTCTACTCCTGCTGATATAAACTGAAAACACCCTGTAGTTCCTTCTGTATATAGGCTGTCTTCCCCGGAAGCAGGTACTGCCCCTTCTGTGTGAGGCTGAGAACTAACTCAAGGGCCTACACAGGCAATGAGGAGAGCTAGGGGTTGGATGTGAGAATCACCTCAGCTTGTGAGCACTTGATACAGGCACTGTCACTGGAATACTTTTCTTCTAACACTGAAGCTGAGACTCCCTAACACAGCAAAGGAACTTCCGGGAAGAAGGGGGCCAGAGAGACAGGGTTTCCAAAGTTCCCAGCATTGAGTGTGAGTGCCCAATTTGCCATTTCTCCTCTAAGTGGCCCACATCTTCCTTTTCAAGCCTGATCTAGGCATGAGCCCTGGCAGGATCCAGCAACGAAGTGAGGCTACAATCTAAATCCTCAACATCAGCTCCAGGACTTGGTTTTCATCCTGATCTGCTCTACAAAGAAAAGATTGACACTTTCAAATTGCCTGAAGGATTTCTTATTTTCCATGTGTGCTTTGCTGCTTTCAATATCTCCTTTCCCTATGCTAATTTTCAGGGCATCTAGAAGAAACCTGATAATACTACAACCTTTATACTAGTTGTGCTTTGACAAATACTAATTGCCACAGCCCCAGGAGCATGACCAGCACTGTGCCATGACCCTCACTTTATCCTCAACCAGCACTGATCATCTTTTGAATATTCTCCCAGGAAAGAGAGGTTCTGGGTATATTAAATTTTAAAATTACCCAATTCCATTTTTGTGGGTTTAATTCCTGCATCCACTCCAGACACCATTTATCACAAGAATCCTCACAGGAATCAGAACCATGAAAAGGATAATAGAAGTAAATTTTAACAAAGTCACTATTTACAAAGGCGTGGGGAGTGGAAACCATCAGGGATAGTGCAAAACCCTGAGGCTAGTAAAAGGCAGGCCTTTGCACCCCAGGCCTGACAGAACATGAAGAGGGGGTAGATATCAAAGCAGAAAGCTAGACAGAGAAATGGAGAGAGAGAGAGAGAGAGAGAGAGATGCAAGACCCGCTGCCTGGTACAAATGGTAATTCCTGCTTAAAGATGCAGCAGCCACAAGTTAGTAGTTCCTAAATACACTTTTCGACGTCCCTCTCCTTCCTTTTTACAATCTCTTCTATAGCTCTCGGTTGACTAAACATACCACAAGGCAGAAAATGAGACAGCCTTTGGTTGAGTCCACAATGATCAACTTTTCATAGTACTGGACACAGTGGAAAGCAAAGAACTGACCTGGAGATGCAAAGGGAAGCGGTCCAGCTCTCCCCCAGGCAGTGCTATCTGGTATGATCAGTTGTTTAGCTTTTTTTCTTTCAATTTCAAGTTAAGGTGATGATACAAACAACTGGGTTTGCATTTCCCAGGGAGACCCCTCTTATCGTTTTGTCCTACACCAAGAATGTGTGCCATATACCCTTACATAGTGTCCATTAAGTGGGAGCACACCAACCCCTCCCTTCCTGCTCTCTCCCTTGTTCCCCCTCCCCACAACCAGAGTTGAATTGAATTCTTCTCTTATGTCGGCTTGTAGATGATCTGTTGTTTAGCTTTAAAGACTGTGCCCTCTCCAGCAAAAGGGATATTGGAAATAGAAACAAGGATAGCTGCTCTTTGTAGCTGCAGAGGGCAGACAGAATCATAAACTGCAAATCAGTTTTGAGGTCTGGTTCATTTGATTTGCTGTAATAAAGTGTTAAGCTGAGAAAATGCACAAAAATTCTCTTATCCTGTTCTGTTTGTCAGTCAAATGTAAAATTGTCCTTGAAAACAAGTTTTTTCAAGAAACTTACATTTCAACAATTGTTTTCATGTTTTATAGAATGTATTCGTCAAGAGCCTTTGGGCATGTTAAACTGCTGGCCTCGCTTATTAAACCATGAATTACCTGAATAATGGTTTCAAATTCCCACCTTCTTTAATAGTCTGAAGTCCCTTCAAATTCAATTCATTTCCCCTTTGTACTTTAAGGTATATCCAACCCCAATAGACTTCTTTTTTTTTTTATTAAGTCATATACACATAGATCATGAATACAGTTACGCATTTGTGGGATTCAATGTGTTGATTATTCGTGCAAATTGGAGTGCTTACCTCCTACTAATTAACATAGCTTTCAAAAAAAAACCATAGCTTTCATCTCATTTACTTAATCACATTGTTAAGACATTTGTGTTCAATACTTGACATATTTGACTTCCTATGTTAACTAAAATGATAAAAATCTATGTCTCATTCTATAGCATCATACGGATCACAAATGTATGATTTGAGGCAGTGACTTCTACTTTCCATAAGTTCTATCAGCAGATATTGAGTTCATAGTATAATTAACCTACTCAAACTTTTATTTCTATATTTATAAAGTAGAAAACAAAGCTATAATTCAAGTTCCCTTTATGGAAAATAAGAATTAGAATGCGTTCTTCCTTGGTTTCTTTTTCAGGCTTCCAATTAATTGTCTGTGTTGAGTTATTCAAAAATGTAGGGTATAGATTATTCACAATATGCAAATTGTTGCCAAGAAAATTGTATTTTAAAACACATTTTCAGAATTTTTACTTAATTTTGTAAACACATGTACAGAAGCGTTAATGTAGCTGGGTATAGAATAGTGAGTTGTTTGAGTTTCCACTTAAAACTCTGATAATTCTTCAGTATATTATGGCATTGGTATTTTGTCAGAAGAAATCTCAAGCCTGTCTGGTTCTCTATTTCTTTCTAAGTAATCTATTATTCTCTGGCATTGGCATTTTTATTCTGAAAATATATTATTCCTAGCCCTAAAATACCAAAATATCAATAGGATACATGTAGGTGGTTTTCATTAATATTCTCTAGAGCAGTTGTCCTCAAACTTTTTAACAGGGGGCCAATTCACTGTCCCTCAGACCGTTGGAGTGCCGAACTATAGTTTAAAAAAAAACACTGAACAACTTCCTATGCACACTGTACATATCTTATTTTGAAATAAAAAACAAAATGGGAACAAATACAATTCACACCACTTCTAGTGGCCCGCCGGCCGCAGTTTGAGGACGCCTGCTCTAGAGTGTGGTGAGGCTTTCCATCTGTGATGAGATTTTTGGATTCACTGTGATATTTGATTCACTTTACTATAACATTCATGTTTTCTTTTTTCCAACTTATTCTGTACTTTCTGTGCAAATACTATTTTTCTTAAGTTAGAATTCAATGTACTCTCCATACTCAACTTTCTGTCTTGTTTTACACTCGTTTTCATTTAATCTTCCTTTAAGAAAGACTATCAAGGGCAGTACCTGTGGCTCAAGAAGTAGGGCTCTGGCCCCATATACCAGAGGTGGTGGGTTCAAAGTCTGCCCTGGCCAAAAACTGGAAAAAAAAAAGAAAAGGCTATTGGCAGCACCTGTGGCTTAAAGGAGTAGGGAGCTGGCCCCTTATGCCACAGGTGACGGGTTCAAACCCAGCCCTGGCCAAAAAACTACAAAAAAAAAGGACTATCAGTTTTGTCCTGTATCTTACTAACATATTTTTCTGAATTGCCAATGTTTTCTACACTGCTCATTTAAATCACTTTTTCTGCCTCTTACTTTCTGTTTGCTGTTTCCACACCAATATCATTTTCATCTAAATTTCTTTGCTGTCTCCTGCTCTTACTGTCTTAAGAACATGAAAGAGACACAGGAGGAAGAGTATGTGGGCACCTCACCTAATGGGCACAATGTGTGGTTCGATACCATACCCCCTGGCGAGGGGTTCTTTTACAACTGGAGCTTTACCTTGGAAGTAAAAGCAACAGAATCTAAAAATTTGAATCCTCATATTAATTTGAAATAAAAAAACAAATGAAGACATCTACATAATCATATTTGCATATAATAAGTGTAACTTTGGGTCTAGTAATCAGACATCTCTATAAAGAAAATTGACTGAGAAAGGAAGATAGACATGGAATCATAGTTAGAAGTGGTTACAAGCTGGAGAAAGATTCATTGAATGACTAAAGAGGCTACAATGTGTTTGTCAGTTAATGGGAAACAGCTGGTGTTGAGGCAGCTATTGTGGAGAAAAATTGCTGCTGCCGAAGGAAATGATGATCAATATAGCTGAGAAGACAGAAGAAAATAAGGATGAGAGCATCACAGGTGCAGGTGCACTTTGCTTCTGAGTCCTGCGAGAAAAAGAACAGGAAGGAGGTGGGTAACTGAAAATGATGTCCAACGGAAAATATTGAGAAAATAATCCCTATTGGTTTATATTTCTCTGTGAAAGGGAAGTGACACCCAGGTCTCCAGTAGAATTTTAACGTAGAATTTTGTGGTGAGTTTGAGAAGAGTGGCAAAGGTTTTGATGGACTTCCATGGGAAATGGGAAAGACAGGACCACTGAAGATAGTTGCAAGTTCAAATGAAATCCAGCATCATGAATTACAGCTCCTGCCTTGTGTGATTTCTCCACTATCCCTTGGCTATTCAGAAACAGTGAGTGGAAATATGGGGAGTTTGTAGTAGGGTCAAGGTTTTGCCAGAAGGGTGCTTGGCCATGGTGTTTAGACTGAGGAAGGATGAGAGTGCTAGAACTGGGCTGGCTACCTGGCACACAACATAGGTTTAGAGACTTCAAATTACTGTCAGGTCATAGAGCAGGTAGACACAAAATGAATAAGCTGCAACAAGCAGCATTTGGCAATTAAACAAAATTAGCACAATAGTGTTAAAGACTATCCCTACTTGCATCCACTTAACTCTTTGACTTCCTCTAACCTGAATCTCTTTTTCTCTTAGCATTATATAGGTCCCCGGTCCCTCTTCCCAACTCACATGAACTGCTTATTGACAATCTCCTCACAAGCAACACTCTCTTTATCTTACCTCATACCTGCAGGATATTACGCACCTTACCTGTCCAAATACTGGCCACATTCAGGACCCAGTACTCAATTAAGCCTGTGATATTTTTATGTTCCTCACTGTTCAGTCAGGAAACCACACCATTAAGTTCCAAGTGTGTGCTTCCACAGCACATGAGCATGCCCCACATACCACGTTCTTTAGCACCATCTACTCTGTTCTTCAGATGCTCCTTCAACCAGCCCAGTATCCACAGCAGTAACCCCTCAACCCCTCCCACCCACCCTCAACCACCTGTGTGATCCTCTGCTCACTGACAACTTTTTCTGAGACATGATTAAACCATCATTTTCTGTAATACATACCTATCTTTGTCCTCCTCTACAGAAATGGAAGTCCTGTCTTGTTTAATCCTCCAAGGCAGGGGTGGTCAATCTTCCTAATGCTGTAAGCCTTTAGTACCTACCCAGTGGGTCACAACCCACTGGTTGAGAACCGCTGCTCTAAGAGATATAGTACAGACAAGAGAGGTGTGAGCTGCAATATAATTCCATGAAGGCCAACAGATGGGAAACAGTCCATCGTCTAGAACTTCTTTAGGCAGGGAAGAGGGTGTGTTGGGACATAATATCCATTCCTTGACAAGAGCTCCAGGGCACTGGTCAACTTTCGGAGGCTAAAATATGCAGCTAGGAAAAAGTGAACTAACTCCTACCAATCCAACTAAGCACACACTCTCAGTTCCCCAAAACCTATGTCCCCAAGACAGCAGAGAAAAGACATGACTCTTAGGAGAACAGTTATCGGAAGAATCTCTTGATTCTTATTTTAAGGGAGTGATTTTTTTCTCTCAGGAAATGCAGGGAAGCAGAGAGACCCTGTAACCTCAGCAGTACAGGGGGGCCTGAAGGCACCAGGCCAACTTACAGCCTGCATTGGGTCATGTATAGGGCACAGGTTCTCTGCTGGGCATGGGTGGGGAATGGTAATGACACAATTGGGGACTGCCCTTTTCCAGAGGATCTTCTTGCTCCTTCTGTTTTATTCTGCATTTAGAAATCCACTGCCAACAAGGAAGCATATACTTTCTAATGTGATGTTCAGTAGGAGGCCATCCCTTCAGTGACAGAGATGAGGAAGACATATGCTCCTAAGCATGTCCTCATGCATCTTCTCTATGCTTCCATGAGGGGGGCAAGAAAAGTCTGCCTGCCATTCTTAACTGTAAGTTCTGTGTTGGCGCATGCTTGGCATAAAATGTAGATTTTCTTAGGGCTCCCTGTCCTTCCTTTACTCACAAGTGAGGAGGGAGGAGGGGATAATTCCAGCTAGCAACTGAATTTGTTGTCCCAAACTGTTCTATGTGACTAGCTTTAGAGCTTCTTTGGGGTTGGGGGTTGGACATCCCACCTTCAGAATTTGTTGTTACCACATGTTTCAGTTGTTTCTGACCTAGGCTCACTCTTGAGGGCCTTGAATTATTCCCTGAAATTCTAAACCTTTCAGAGAGTTAGGCCAAGACCCTCATGTGAAGACCTCTCTGGATCGCTCAACAGATGATCTTTTGAGCCATTCCTAAGGCTAAGTTCCTGATCCTTCTGAGTATCCTTGTTAAGTGAAGCATTTCTCAGTACCTCTCTTAGAAGCTTCCCATTTGGCTGAATCCAAAATTCTCTTGTGATGCTGATGCTCTGTTTTCTTCAGAGGCTCAGTGCTGAGAAAAAAAATCTCCAGGAAGGATTGGGGTTGGAATACAGACCTTGGAGGACTGACTTGGCAATGTGAGGTTGGGAACTGGAGGACAAAATTCTTCAAGGGATTTATTGATTACAGAGTATAAGCCACACATAATTTGCTTCTCTTTCTGTGACACATTACAGACAAGATGGGAAATGTCAGATGGCATAAGACACTATGCCTCATTCTGGGGTTTATGAAAACACACGCCCCAGAACATAATCTTATCAGGTTCTGTGGTCAGAAACAAAGTGATAGAACTGGGAGCGGGAAATTTGGCCTGAGAAGGGACCTGAGTGAGGGTTAAGGACTGAGATTGGGCACGGTTTAACACATGGAGAAAGGTTGGAGATGGTTAACTACTGGGGATCCTTCAGCTGTGAAGATATTTGAGATTGAAGAACACAGATGTTGCAGAACAGCCACTTGGGACAAGCAACACAAAGGGGAGGGACTCACCCTGCAGAGACAGGAGAGGTCAGGAGAGTCAGGAGAGCTGGATGTATTTTGTTCTATGTCATCCTCAAAATTCTTAGGACACAGGAGCTGCTGTCCATGTGCAGGTCTTCTGGTTTGCCTTTGCTGGTTCACAAAGGAAGGGAATCTGCTGAGCCATGCTTGTTGGCTATTGATACTAACATTGTCCATGAAAAATTGACCATTTTTTGCCACATATACTGTGCACCTACATTTTTGGCCCAAATATTCCGGAAAACACAACTCAACTCTTGGCCAAAAGACAAATGAGGGGAGGGTTAGCATTCCTCTGTAAACATGCAGATTGTGCCACCCTTATGCAGACACACTCTCTGTGAAGGCTGCCCCTTTCCCATGCTCATGGGAGCCATTCCCTCATCACCACTTCAGGGCCTGCACACAAGTTTCCCACACATGTGGCCACTGGGGCAGGTCCTTCAGAGATGCTCAGCCCAAGGGCAGCCATGATGGTCCCTGAGGCCTGCGCAGGTCTCCCAAACCTACATGTGCAGAGCTTGAAAACATCTCTGAAGAGGCCACTGAATCCTCTCTGTGCAGGGCTCCCAACCCACTCTGTGCAGGAACACCATGGGCCACAGATTCCACCCCACAAGGCCAGGGCCTGCCACGCCAGCCCCACCACAGCCCCCTCCCTTAGTCAAGCCACTAGGCGGAGGCCACGCTGGCTCATTCCCAGGCAAATATGGGATTCTCCTGGACTGGAGCCCCCAAAACTTAGTAGGTCCAAGAGGGAAAGCACAACAGCTCCTGGAGGCCCATTGCACAACCCCACTCCCAAGCCCTACTACCCGCATATGATTTGCATTTGTGTTTATCCCTCAAAAATTAGGGCAAAAATTTGCACATTATACATAGCAAAGTTTGGTAGTTGGGAATCTGGCCTAAGGGTCTTTGGGAAAGAACCTGTTTTCTTTTTCTTTTCCTTCCACATTATGAAATCACCACAGTTTTAAACTTATCTCTCCAGAAGGCCAGAACATCAGACTTGGGCAAAAAGAGAGAAACAGATGTTACAAGGTTGGCTACAGGGTCTCCGACAAATAAAGCCTTAGAATACGAAGGAGAAAAAACGCCAGAGATGGAGGCTCCTGCAGGAGTATTCTGACACTGGTTGGAGGGTCAGTGCCTCTGATTGCTGGGACATAGTGGACAGCTCATCAGCACCATCTGGGGAGAATGTCTCCAGAACAAGCTTCTTTAGAGGGAAACATGTTCAGGTTGAGTCGCACCTAAAGTGCCATCTGGTGGTGGTGAAGTAGACAGGCTGTTGGTTCCTGATGATCAACATTTGAATCTGTGGGACCATTTTCTGGGATAAACTTGGTAAGAGACTGACATCTCTGAAAAGGCAGAGATCAAAATCACTTGACAGTCTTCAGAGAAAAATCCCCTCTGATTAGAGCACACCATCTTCTCTCTGAGTGTCACATGGTGTGAGAGGAAGAAAGGCAAGTGCAGAATGTCCCCTGGGAATGTGGAATCCAAGGGAGGAACAGGCACTGGGAGCAGAGAGTGACTGCGTGGTGAGGGTGAAGTTAAGTCACATAAGGGGGTCCTCAGGTCAGAAGATAAAATGGAGGGTGGAGGTGAAGAAGGCTCAGACAAGAGGCTGGTGTTAACTCTCCTGGAGTGCTTCCTGGGAGTGCAGAGGACAGAGTGGGTGAAGATTGTCTCATGGAAACCACTGGAGTGAACATGCCTGTGGAGGGAGCAGCATCTTCAGGGACTCCCACGACAACAGTGGCTTGACTTTAGCAATTGTTCCATGGCACATCTCACAGGAGACGTCAGGATACACAGCTGATGCATGTGGATGGTACCACGGTGCTACCCTGGGGGTGCAGGAGACAGGAGGCCAAAAGCTACATTCACGACCAGGTCAAGGAAAGGGGAGCCTACCCGTCTACCAGGGTGGGGCCACCTGAAGCCTGCTCCCCCTCACCTTACCCCATCCAGACTTCACAGTGCCCTCTGTGGCCTCCTCCCAAGGCCGACACTCACATCCCATTACCAAGGCTATGACCGCACATGACCATGGCAGGACACACTGAATCCCTGAAATGTATAGAGCACACTTTCCAAAGGGGCAGGAAACACATGGAAAGATTCATCACCTTTTCAGAGTAGAATTTAGCTTCCTTCACTCTTTTGTTTCTCTTTATGTAACTCTCCAAACCTGGGAAATTAGAATATTGGGTGATACGCAAGGAAGATAGGAGCACAGGGATCATACTGGAGTCCCTTTAGGGGAGACACCTGGGTTATTAAACTCTGGTGGCCCATACCAGCTGATGAGGTCAAATGGTCATCAGTAATATTAACAAGGTTCACATCTATATGGTTTCATTTATGAAGTACATTACCCCAATTGCTGACCAAAATCACCACCCGTCAAAAGACATGACTAGTTACTTCAAAGAGGAAGCTGAGCACCCCCGAAGTCAAAGTGCCAATACAGTCAGGAGACAGAAGTGCTGACTCCAAACCAACAGTGGACATCTCTTGTGGACATCTAACATGGACACCTTCTGTGGAATACTCAGTGCCCAGGTCAGTCACTGCTTCCTGTCCAAACATGGGCAGAATGGAGACCCTGAGGAGGGTCTCATTGTTTAATATCTTCCTAGTACCCTTCCTCAGAGGGCTCTCTTTTCCCAGAGAGACTGTATCTAACAACAGACATCCTCTGAGAGAATAGACCCGGGGCCTCACAGAAGTAACAGAAAGGCTCACCATTGAAGAACTCGGTCAAATACACACAACCTTACCTTTCAATGTTCCACCTTCCTTTCCCCTGTTGGCTCTGCCCTGATGCTGCTGAGAACAAAGGGAAAAGAATGGGAGGCTGAGACTCACTTCTCTCACACCTCCTCCCTAAGAGGCTCAGACATACATTATCCAAGAGTAATGTGCTTCGCCATTTTAACAAATAGAAACCTGTTCCTCTTATTCATTTTAAAAGTGATAGAATATTCCAAATTTTCCTTCTCTGACAAACTCCAGGGAGGATTTTGTTGTGGAATCTCCATATGGCCTTCTCAGAAATCCTGTACTCAAGAACACAGAATCAGAAACCAACAGTCACATCTGCTCCCTCACAGGATCTTTATTCTGAGGACAGAGCTTGTATGGTCTGGACATTGCTCCACTGAGCAACTCAACATGAAGGAAGGGTTGGCTGAGTGATACCTAATATGGGAAAGCAACAATCAACAGTCACTTTCTCAATATGCCAATCCAGAAACACGAAGTCAATGATTGGGTATTCCTCCTAGAAGCCCCAACCACACACAGATAAGCAGCCTGTGAGCCTAATGTGGAAGCCTTCTTTTTCCTGAACCCCTACCTGTCCCCAGTCTCTGTCACTAGAGGAGTGAAGCTCAGTCACTGTCCAAGCCAATCAGACTCATTTAGAAATGTAGGAATAGGAATGGGAAACAGCAGCAGGGAATCTTTTTTGAGTGTTCCTTACCTTTTGGATGTCTGAGTTTTTCCAAAAGGTTGGTGAAAATGCTTTCAACAGAAGGTAGCAGAGGCACAAAAGGAACAATCCCAAATCATTCAGAAAGGAGAGATGAGGGTTCATATTGCAGAAAGCCCGGGCAGAGCTCAGCCAGGGCTCAGTATGATCGTTCAGAAACCAGAGACTTCTGCACTGTCTGTACAGTGGGGCTGCCTGAAGCAAGTGAGTGCTGAGTGTGCCTGTGCTTGACTGTAGCCCCAGGCCCGCATCACACAGCACAGGAGAGTCACAAAGGGGTTCTGAGGGTGAGGAGGGGACAACAGGAGGAGGACAGCCACAGACCCCGCCCCCCAGCCATCGCAGCATACCTCTCTGCCCCTACTCAGACATCTGGGTCCTCCTGCCCTCCCCTCCATTCCATCTTACAACCTTACACCTTTTCTTCATACCATGTGTTTGCCTCAGTGAAATGTTCCATGTGTTGTATCTGTAACTCAGATATTACCTGAGTTCGCCTTTGCTTTGTGGAACCTTTGACTTGAGCCTTGGAAGTCTGAAACAACACTATCCACTTACAGTGGAGATGGCGGGTTTGAGCCAAGGCAAGCAACAATGACAACTGAAACCAAGAAATAGCTGGGCATTGTGGTGGGTACCTGTAGTCCCAAATACTTGGGAGGCTGAGCCAAGACAATTGCTTATGCCCAAAAGTTTAAGGTTGCTGTGAGTAGTGACGACATGGCACTCTATGAAGGGTGACATTGTGAGACTCTGTTTCCCCCACCTCAAAAAAAAAAAAAATTCCCTCTTTTGGTTCAATCTTCCCATCATTGTATTTATCATACTGTTTTTGTAATCCTATCTAAAGAACAGATATTCCCACCCCTCTATATTAATTTGTTAACAGATCTGTAACCATCTCAAGCAAAGAAACTATATGATAAAATGTTGACTCCCTCTGCCCATGTTGACATGGTATGATGTAGAAGTGTCAAAGCCTTCAGGCAAAATCTGGTATCAGGCTCAGGCAAAATCTGGTATCCGGCTGCCTTACCTGAGTCTTCCATGGACCATGTGAACATGACCTTCTCTCAATGCCTTGGCGCACACACACAAAGCTTGAGAAGATGTGTTGTATATAATCACCCCCAGAAATTCCCAAATTTCAACAAGTATGCCAGACTTTATTCAGGCGCTTCATGTCAGGTGTATATAATCCCAATACTCCTCCACCTTTTTCCTATACCTTCTTTATAAACTCTTTATCAGATACTAGCTGTCCTCTGAACTGTCTTCCAACTTCTCAAGTCTCTCTTAAACTCTGCAGCCCTTCACTTGCCAACAGCTTCAGCTCTCTCCTCTCTTTGATGTACATCCTCGAGTTTTCATTTAAGAAATACTTCCTTCTGGAAACTAGGAGAAACAGACATCTGTACATTGGGGGCTCTGCCCTTGACCTCATGATGCAGGTTAACCAGTAAGACCTACATTGTTCAAAGCTATGCAAATGTAGAGAAGCAGTTTTACTACCACCAATATCTATAATTGCAAAAGTGATCCCTCGAACAAATCAGATACCGTGGGGCATAAATGCTCGCACGCATCATGTTCCTTCTTCACAATGGCATTATACTGCCTCAGGATGTGCATCAGTTGGCTATTCATAAAACCAAAAAGTGGATTTAAAAACTAAAATTTCAACAATTGTGCAATTATTTTACAGGTTACTATATCACATCAAGGAATATTATACATTTTGTTTATTTTTTATATATACATAGAGTAATTTGCCCAGGTTGGAGTGAAGTGGTACAACCATAGCTCACTTAACCTCAGAATCGTGGGTTCAATACATCCTCCTGTCTTGGCCTCCAAACTATCTGGAACTACAAGCATGCATCACCTCTGATTTTTCTATATACAGAATCTTGCTATGTAGCACTGGCTTGTTTTAAATTCCTGAACTCAAGCAATCCTGCCTCAGCCTCCCAAGGGATTACAGGCATGAACCAGGTGTTCCTGGCCTGGAATATTATATTCAATGAGACGATGAGAATATTTTACTTTTTAAATGTACTAACTAAAACACAAAACACAAACTTTTTATGAAAAACACAGTATTGGTGTATTGGTGTATATATTACAAACAAATACGCACACACACAAAGGTAGAAATGAAAATTCTAACCACATGGATGGCCATCTTAATTAACTTGATTGTGGTGATTATTTCACAATGACAACATATATCAAAATATCAAGTTATATACCCTAAATACATACAATTTTCATTTGTCAAGTATACATCAATAAAGCTGGATAAAATTCAAACTGGGAGACATTTTACAAAATAAACAACTGATTTTAATATGAGCAAAATATTTAAATAAATGCATCATAAAAGTTGAGAACCAAATAATCAACAAGATTATGCAAAGATAAGGTGCTTAACCTCATTACTAATCACGAAACAGCAAATTAAAACTACAATGAGTACCACTACATACTGCTCGGATAGCTAAAATGAAAACACTGACAATACTATGTGTTGATAAGAATGCAGAGTAACTGGGAAACTCAGGCATTACTGGAGGGAATTTATGTTAGAACAAACATATTGGAAAATTGTGAGGCAGTATCCCTGTACCCTTTAACACAGCATTTCTAGTCCTTGCTGTGGACCCAAGAGAATTGAGTTCAGTGACTAACAAAAGATATGTAAAAAACATTCCTAGCAACTTGACTATCAATACCCTAATACCAAAAAAATCCTAATAAAGACGAATGAAAAAATATTGCAGTTTATTTATATCACAGATATGAATAAATATAGTTATATATATATTTATCTGAGTATACAGGTATAATAGGAGATGAAGTCCTTGTTTTTTGGAGGTATCCCAATGATCACCTCTCATTTTGTGGCATTTTTTTAACTCTCTTTATACTGAATTTTGTGGAATAAAGTTTTGAATTTTGATAAGTTAAATCTGTCATTTGTTACTGTGAGTGTGTGTTTGTGTAGGTATGCTTGCAGGGACAGCAAACTGAACAAATACGCACACAGAATAACACCTTCATAAGAACCAAACATCAGACAAGCAATCACAGTACCCACTTTTATCATCATAACATGTAAGAGTCACTGAAGAAGGTAAAAAAGATGGTTTTCTCAGGCCACAAAACCTCACAACACCTCCCCTACCTCCAGAGGTGTCAGGCCAGTACTGTGTGGCGAGAGAATCTATGCGCTTGGAGAAAGAAGTGCAAAGGACGGTAGGACTTCGACTTGGAACCACCCTATGTCAGGGAAACAGCATAGGGTAGAATTCTGCTGGCACGTATGAAGGGAGCATGCAGATCACTCCCAGATAGGAATCTTTCACCCCCCTCAATGGGAACCTGAGCTCCAGCTAGCTCCATCACCAGCTCATGAAAGTGGCCTGAGGCCAGGAATAAATATGAAAGACAGGCTACAAGGACTGTGGTCCTTGGGCAAGTCTTAGTGCTTATAGCTTAGATCCAGTGGACTTGGGGTGTGCATAGCTTGTACACAGGCTGTGGTGGCCAAGAAAGTGCTCGCATCACCCCTACCTCAACTCCAGGAAGTGCAGCTCAGGAAGAAGCTCCTTCCACTTGGCAAAAGAAAGGAAAAAGTACAAGGATCTTTGTCACACATCTTGGGTACCAGCTCAGCCACCAGAAAATAAAGTACCTCACAGATGACTCAAGTTCCTGATTGCAGGCCTTAGCTCCTAAATGACATTACTACACTTAACCCTGGACCAGAAGGGAACGTGCTTCCCTGAAAGGAAGGTCTCAGCCCTGGCTGAATTCAGTAACTGCCGACGAAAGAGCCCTTGGGCCTTGAACAAATACCAGCAGGCTCCAGGCCACATAGTCTTTTGTGACCAGAGCAGTAGTGGCTGTGGGAAAGGATTGCATCATCGCTCCCCCAACTCCAGGCAGTCCAGCATGAATTAGACTCCTTCCATTTGGGAGAAAGTGAAGGAAGAGTGTCAGGTGGCAATCCAGAGAATTCTCACCTGCCTTACACAGGCCCACCAAGGCGGTACCACCAGTAGGCGGCAGCAGTCATGGTTTTACTGATCTTCGTGCGCCCCCTAGTGCTGACGTGGCTGCACTGACCAAACACTTAGATGGCAACACTCAAATCCCTCTGATTACCAAAAAGAATGGGTGGCAAAGAATGGGTACAAATGCCCAGACTGCAAAGATTAGAATTAATGCCTAACTCTTCAAAGCCCAGATACCAACAGACATCCAGAAGCTTATAGAACATCTAAGAAAACACGATTTCACTACATGAACAAAATGAGACACTAGTGACCAATCCCAGAGTGATGGAGATAAGCATAGTGGTAAACCTCAAGGTCATAGAGATATTATGTTATGATTTCGTCGGAAAGTATTATATTTTACCTTTTATATTTAGCTCTGTTATCCATCTTACATTTTTTTGTGTGTGTTCAGTACAATGTTATTAAAAGATGTTGTTTTTTTCCATACTGATGTTCAATTATTTCACTCTTTTTCCCTCCACTGAATTGTCATGAAAGTTTTATCATTAAATCAACAAATTGAGTGGAGAGGGGACTGACTTCTGGACTCTTGTTCTATTAGTCTACACTGCTTTAATACTACACTGTTTGAATTAATACCACACTACTTTAAATGAAAAATCTTAACTTTAATTCTTCAAATCTGATATTATGAGTTTACCAACTCTGATATTCTCCTCAAAGATTGAGCTTTTGATTGGGTTGCATTGACTCCATAGTTCAATCAAGTAATGAGTGACATTGTAACAATTTTCAATATATTTACTCAATTTAGAAATACCCTATATCTCTTCATTCTTTAGCGTCTTAAATATCTGCACTTTTTCTTTTATGGTTTTCAGTATAAAATGTCTTTATATTTTTTGTTAGATCTTACCTAAATATTTTAAATTTATGCTATTTTTATTTATTTTATTTGATTTTTAAAGTGTTTATAAGGGATATATAGAAATACAATTTCTAACTATTTTACATATACACTACTTTTTCAGATTCACTTATTAATTCTAGTACTTTGCTTGCAGATTCCTCAGGGTACACAATTATGTCCTTTGTGATTAATAACACTTTCAATTATTTTTTCTTTTTCTAATACTAATACCTCTAACTTCTTTTTCTCTTTCTTTTTTTTTATTGTTGGGGATTCATTGAAGTTATAAGAAACCAGGTTACACTGATTGCATTTGTTAGGTAAAGTCCCTCTTACAATCGTGTGTTGCCCCACAAAGGTGTGGCAGATACCAAGACCCCATCTGCCTCCCTCCTTTCCTCTCTTGGCTTTTCCTTTACCCCACCTCTAACTTATTTTTTGTGCCTTCTGGAAGTGTGCAGAGAAAGGTCAAATTGAAGTTGTGTTTCTTTTTGTGACGCCAGGAAGAAAGTGTTCAATGTTTTAACATTAAGAATGAATTAGTTGAAGGATTTTTGTAGATACTTTTTATCAGATTAAGAAGGTTTCCTTTTGTTTTCTAGTTTCATGAACATTTTTGTCATGAATAATTACGTAATTGTATCAAGTGTCTTTTCTACCTCCATTGAGACAATTAGATTTTCTCCTTTATTTAGGTAATGTGGTGAATCGATTGATTTTCTAAAACACACTAATTTCTAGAAAAAAAACACATTAGTCACAAAATTCTGGTTCTGTTAGTTATTGTTGTGTCACAACCATCCCAACTGTCTCTGTCATAGAGGATAGACATGATGTAAGTTTTCAAGGATAACCATAAAGTCTTTCTTGATGTGTTGACTGCAGGGTGCTTTGCTCAGGCTCTCCTAGGCTGCGGGTTATAGTTAAAAGCGAGTGAAGAATATGTACATAAGTTCTTATACTATTTCCATTTCTCTTTGGTCTCCTTTGGTCATGGAATACAAGAGGAGTTCTAATAATTTGAACTCATTTACAGGGACCACCAGTGACTCCAGGTCTCAGTCAGCAGGTCTAAATGACTATTGTTTCTTCTCACAAGCACTTGAGCTTACATAATAAATCCCAGATTCTGGGTGAGTACACCAGGTAAATAAATTTGTACTGATGGCCTTATATTTAATCCCACTTCATCTTACACCCTTTTATAAACTTCTCTACTTTAGCCTTCAGGAGAGCGGCTACAAGCTCTAGCGCTGCCTTGCTCTGACTGCCGGGATTTAGGTCATGGACATTTACAATGTGCCTTTCATGGGGAACTTCTTCATCTTGGTGAAAGGACAAATGCCGACTTCTCTGACCTGTAATCTGGTATGTCTCTCACAGGAAACTTATTTATATTGGCAGAAACACTCTTGCCTCTGCTTTGTGTTAAGTTTATTCCTGTCAAGAAAACCACTCTCCCCAAATATGCAGGAATAAATTTTACACTTTTTCTTTCCAACACTTGTTGATTGACTTCAGAAATAAAGTTTGAAAATAAAAATATATATATAAAAAAACAAAACAAAACACATAACCACTCTCTAGGAGAGCCTTATCCAGGATGAAAGTTAGAGCAGGAAAGTTACAGAAGCCAAGTGAGACACAGAGGGGGCAACACAAACAATATGAAAAACATGAAATGACAGACATTTTTACTTATAGGCCCATGAAGGAAGATGGGACCCAGTTATGGCCAATAGGAAGTCACAGGGACAGTGTGCAGAGCCAGTAGTAGGTGCAGAAGAGGGAGATGGGACTTTGGGCTCAGGCCTTTACTGGGGTTCAGGGCATTACTCAAGGAGGTTTCCCATGAAAAGCTCTAACAAATGGGCTTAGAGGTTCCAAAGTTCTCTGTATTAAGTGAGAGTGCCCAAACGTCCCACTTCTTCTTGAAGCAGCCTACATGTTGCGTGCAATCTTATGCGTGGTCGGTGGCACAGAGTGTAGAACCTGCTTTTTGAAATTGTATAGAAATAAAGGGGGCTACAAGCGCTGGCAGCAAGTAGCAAAGTTCTTTATTCCTCTCCAGCTTATATAACTGGTGCTGCGCGTACACACTGTTAGTCACACAACTACATTGTAACAGTAGATTATCTCTTCTCTAATGTCTAACAGTCTACTGATTAACTTATATACATTCTTCTATGTTTTTACTCTACCGAAAATAACTTTCTTTGAAAAACATGCTGCCAGCCATTTAATCTCATAAAGATAAGGTCACAGAGCATAGCAGGGGGAGAAGGCTTATTAAATACATGCTTTTTAGGCCTCAAACCATCTCGAGACTGTAATATATCTTAAAAGAACACAGCCTGGACATTACTAAGATATGCTGTTGACTTGTATGCAAGTCCCCAGCCTCTAAGTCCACCCATGAGTTACAGGAATTTTACCTCCTGCATACTCAGGTTGTAGGTTCTTTTTTGGAGTTCTATCCGGCTCTCTCCTAGACTGTGCCAAACAAGATGGTTTACTGCTCACTCTGAGACTGGCAGAGCCCAAGACATGTAGGCCTTTGGCCTATACCTACATCTTCCACATCTCAGCCTGATGTAGGCATAAGCCCTGCCAGGATCAAGCACCAAAGTGGAGCTACATGAGCCCTGCCAGGATCAAGCACCAAAGTGGAGCTACGTTGTCACCATCAAGTCCCAGGACTTGGTTTTCATCCTGATCTCATCTACAAAGAAAGGATTGACCCTTTCATATTCCCCTGGAGGTTTTCTTATTTTCCATGTGTGCGTGTTTTCTAGGCTTCAATATCTCCTTTCCCTATGATGATTTTCAGGGCCTCTAGAAGAAACCACTTCATACTACAACCTTAATACCACTATTGTCTTGACAAATCCTAATTGCCACAGACCCTAGTTCTCCCATCGCTGTGCCATGACCCTCACTTTATCTTCAATCATCACGGAAGATCTTGTGAATATCACTGCAATTTATATATCACTGTTGAGCCACTCTCCCAGGAAGGACAGGATTCCCGCTATAGTAAATTTTGAAATAACCGAATTCCATAATTCCATTTTTGAGGGTTTGATTCCTGCATCCACTCCAGATACCATTTATCTCAAGAGTCCTCACAGGAAACGGAACGATCAAAGGTTAATATAAGTGAACTTTAACTAAGGCACTATTTACAAAGGCATGGGGGATGGGGATGGAAACCACCAGTGATAGTGCAAAACCCTGAGGCTAGTAACAGGAAGGCCTTTGCACCCCAGGCCTGACAGAACAAGAGGAGAGGGCAGTTATGAAAGCAGAGAAAGAGAAAGCAAGAGAGAGAGAGAGAAGGCCTGCTGCCTGGTACAAATTGTAACTCTTAAAGATGCAGCAGCCACGAGTTAGTAGTTCATAAATACACTGTTCTACCTCCCTCTCTTTCCTTCCTTCAGTATCTGCTGCAGCTCTCTACTGACTGACCCTACCGGAAGATTCCCATAGCTCCAGGCACAACGGAAATCAAAGAAGAACTGATCTGGAGAACCAAGAGGAAGCTGTCCAGCTCACCCCCAGTCAGCGCTGTCTGCTGCAATCTCTTGTTTTGTTTTTCTTTTTTTATTTCCAGGTAATGTGAGTGTGAAAAAAAAAAAAAAACAACTAAGATACAATATTTGCATTTGTCAGGTAGAATCCTCTCTCACAGTTGTGTCCTACACACAAAAGCTGTGCCATATACCCTGACATAGTTGCCATTGAGTGTGAGCACAGCAATCCCCCACCTCCTTTCCTCTCCCTCGCTCTGCCTCCGCTCAACCTGAATTGAATTGAGTTACTCTCTTATGTGGGCTTGTAGATGACCTATTGTTTAGCTTTAAAGTCTGGGCCCTCTCTAGTAAAAGGGATATTGGAAATAAAAACAAAGAATAGCTGTTCTTTGCAGCTACAGAGGGAAGACAGAATCACAAACTGCATTTCAGCTTTGATGTCTGGTTTATTTGATCTGCTGTAATAAAGTGTTACGCTGAGAAAATGCACAAAATATTCTATTGTACTCTTTTGTCATGTATAAAGACTTAGGTAGAAATATTAAACACTAAGCGTCCTGTTCTGCTTGTCAGTCAAACATAAAAATGTCCTTGAAAACAAGTTTTTTCATGAAACTTACATTTCAACAATTTTTTTTTTTATATTTTATGGATTGTAATCTTTAAGAGCCTTTAAACATGTTACACTGCTGGCCTCACATATTAATTCATGAATTACCTAAATAATGGTTTCAAATTTCCACCTCCTTTCATAGTCTTAAGAGCCTACAAATTTAATTCATTTCCCCCTTGTACTTTAAGGTAGATATCCAACCTCCATAGACCTCTTATTTTAAGTAAAATTTTAAAAATCTGTATCTCTTTCTATAACATCATGTTTCCCAAGTGTGTGATTTGATTCAGTGGCTTCTACTTTCTATAAATTCTACCAGCAGATACTGAGTTCATAGTAGAATTAGCCTACTTAAACCTATATTTCTCTATTCATAATGTAGAAAACAAAGCCATAACTCAAGTTCTTTTTATGTAACATAAGAATTAGAATGTGTTAGTCCTTGGTTTTCTTTGTAGGCTTCAAATTCATGATCTTTGTTGAATTATTCAAAAATATAAGATATAGATTATGCACATTATATGAACTGCTGCCAAGAAAATTATACTTTAAAATCTATTTTCAGTATTTTTATTTAATTTTCTAAACGTATATACAGAAGAGTTAATGTAGCTGGGTATAGAATAGTGAGCTGTGAGAGTTTCCACTTAAAAATCTGATAATTTTATGGCATTGGTGTTTAGTCAGGAGAAATTTCAAGCCTCTTTTGTTTCTATTTCTTTCTAATTAATCTATTATTCTCTGGCATTGACACTTTTATTCTGAAAATAAATTATTCCTAGCCCTAAAATACCAAAATATCAATAAGATACATGTAGGAATTTTTCATTAAGATTCTCTGAAGCAGTGGTTCTCCACCTTCCTAATGCTGAGACCCTTTAGTATTGTACATTGTGTTGTGGTGACCCCAACCATAAAATTATATTCATTGCTAGTTCATAACTGTAATTTTGCTACTGTTATGAATTGTAATATAAATATCTGATATGTAGGAGACCCACAGGTTGAGAACCGCTGCTCTACAGGGTGGTGAGGTTTTCAATCTGTGATGAGATTTTTGGATTCACTGTAATATTTGATTCACCTTACTATAACTTTCATGGTTTCTTCTTTCAATTTGTTCTGTCCTTTCTGTGCAAATACTATTTTTCTTAAGTTAGAATTCCATGTGCTCTCCATACCCAACTTTCTTTGCTGTTTTATAATCATTGTCATTTTAATCTTCCTTTAAGAAAGACTCTGAATTCTGTCCTGTATATTACTAACATATTTTTCTGAATTGCCAATTCTGTCTAAACGGCTGATTTAAATCACTTATTCTGCCACTTACTTTCTGCTTTTTCCAGATCAATTGTATTTTCATCTAAATTTCTACTTTATGCTGTCTCCTTTTCTTAATGTTTAAGAACATGAAAGAGTGGTGGCGCCTGTGGTTCATTGAGTAGGGTGCCAACCCCATATACTGAGGTTAGCGTATTTGAACCTGGCCCCAGCCAAACTGCAACAAAAAATAGCCAGGCATTGTACTGGGCATCTGCATTCACAGCTACTTAGGAGGCTGAGGCAAGGAATCACCTAAGGCCAATAGCTGGAGTTTACTAACCACAGCTGTGAGCTGTGACACCACAGCACTCAACCGAGGGCAACAAAGTGAGACTTGGTCTCTAAAACGAACGAACAAACAAACAAACTATGAAAGCGATAATTTCAAAACAGTTTTCTGTTCTCTTGCTTAAAGTGCTTTTGAGTTCAAATATCCTCATCAGGACATGTGGTATTGTTCCTATTCTCTTATTCTCCAAATACATTTCATAAATCATTCCTGTTCCTGAAAAATTATTCAATGAGCTGGGAATTAATCCTGGAGTTTTGCAATAGACAATTAGATCTAGCCTCTCTCACCTAAAGGAAAACCCCATATTGTCTCTGTTTTGGGGGAGAGAGGTGGTCAGGATTCCTTTTATAAGCTAATGAAAGCTGTAATCATTGTCCACAGAAAATATTTGCAAATAGTTGAAGGATAAAGAATGACTTTCTTACTGAATTCTTCCATGCCATTGCACAATTCCTTCTAATGGGTGTCCAGTAAATAAAACACAGGTGTAGTAACAGATTTAAGTGGACGCTAATGGCAGAGTCTAATAGAAGATTTGGGTGATTTCTCCAACAATTATACAACTGGTATGTTTGTTAGTACAGCAACAGATAACATTTAATAAGTGCTAACTATGGGCCAGGCTTTAGACAAGGACTTTAAGATATTAATTTATCTTGATCTTCATAACTTTTTGAGGATGCCTTTATTTTTATTATTATCCCTATTTTACAAATAATTAAATTGCTCTCTGAGGTCAGTTACAGACAGTAAGTGAGAGCGCCAGGATTCAAGCCCATCCAGAGATCATAGTCTTCATCACAGTCCTCTACAGGGAGTAGTGACCTCTTTATCACAAGAGGTGGTCAACCATGTAGACGCATGACCACTAATCAGAGCTGTTGTAAAAGCGATACGTACATAAACTGGATGAGTGAATGTCTACATCATTTTCATTTCTAAGAATCTATAACTTTAGGAGACCTACAATCATCATGCTACATAAAAGTATAAACACCACCTTAACCCTCAAGTCAAATCCTAGAGGAATAAATGAAATGTAACTCTTTCTTTGACATATGTAACACCAGAAACACCTCCAGTGGGGTTTAAAGAATGATCAGGAACTCAAGTGTGCCATAGTTCTTTCTTGTCCCAGGTGGATCTTCTCAACTTGATGATGGGCAGCAGGAGAGAGGGGCCCACCTTACAGGGAAGAGGTCCAGCCCACTCATGGACCCTGGAGAAGCTCTGCAGAAAACTCTCCGTACTCTTCTGTCCTTCTGGGAAATATTATCCAAGAGCCACTGTGTGACCTCAGGACACAGTGAAGGGATACGTCTTTTCTCAACAATATCTCTGACTTTGGCCTGAATGTAGACTTTGGGGAGCCAAATTTCTGGATGCTATATAAACTGCTGAATGATTTCACATTTTCACTATGCTATGTCACACCCTGCTTCACTAGGAAGACAGCAGACTCCTTATCCTCGAGCTCCACCCAAGACAACTTCTTCATCACCTCTGCCCCACAGCTGGGAAGCTTGGGGTTCTTACTTCCAAATCAAGTGAGTCCTGTTTCCCCTGCCTCAGGAATTGGGACTGGGAATCTGTCATCCAATGTGCTGCCTCCAGAAATAAAGTGCTTTCAGGTGCTAGATCAGCTGGCTATAAACTTCTCATTGTGGAAGAAGAGTGAAGAACAAAGGCCAGGAAATGTTCTGAAAGCCTCTCGGGGCTATTCACATTGGAAAATAAATCCTTTCTGACAGTGACATCAAGGGATAGAAATCCCGCAACTGCACTATATGCTCTATCTCCTTTGATCCTCGCAACACCCCCAAAAGGTAATTAAAATTATTATGTAATTTATCAGAGAAATGGAGAATTGAGTTCCCTAAACTCACACCAAAAGCTAGTGGCAAAATTTGAACTCATACATTGCCCTGACTCCAAGTTCTCAAGACCAGATGGCAAAAATGTAGAGAAAGAGACAGAGAAAGAGAGAGACACACAGAGAGGACTGATAGTGCTTTTTACTGAGATCTTACTCATTAGAACAGGATTAGCAAGGGGTTGTTCTGGTTAGTTGACTCAGTTCAAAGGTCTCCCCCACCTTCGTAAGTCTGTGGGTGTGTGCATGTGTGTAAATGTGCACTTACACAAGTACAGCATCTTCGCCAGGAGCTACATATACACCTTGCACTCCACAGTTAATGGTAAATCCTGATTGGCCCCTTCAGAAAAATGTTATTTTACTGTCAAAGCACTGATCATATTAACTACCAGGGAGCCTCAAAGCATTCAGGGAGCACCTCTTTTGCTTTAGCTTCTGCCTCTGTTGCCAAGGAGAAGGATTTGGCACTTCTGTCTCTGAAAAACTCATCAGCACCATCACACGCATGCCCAGTGGCTCTTAATGCACCTCTAGCATTCATGTTGATGGAACTACAGGGCCCTCTTCCTGCAGTGGAAGGATCTGTTGTCCTCTTTCTCCAGGATTTTAGCAAAAATTATCTTTTCCCTGACAACCTCTTGGCATCCACTACTGTGTATCTTTGTGTTCCATCCCAGTGTTTTTCAAATTTTCTACTTCATGGCACACTTGAAACTATACTTAAACTTCCATTGTGCACTTAAATTATGCTGATCACAAAAGAGAATTTTAAAAAAGGAACATACTTATGTACTTTGAACTTCTTTCAAAAATCATTTAATTAATGATCATTAAAATTACTGCTTCATACCATTGCTCAGAAAACTCTAATCTCTGGATCAACATTTTCTCGTTTCCTCATTGATTACAACAACCACTTGTTTTGTGGTGCTACCTTTCTTATAGTTTTAAACACTTAACACCTTGTGGTTGCCCTCAAAGTAGTACCCTATTGATCAGTCTGTTAATTTACATACCCAAAATATGTAGGTTTACATCATATAAAGGATTGCTTGTATCTATTGTCAGAAAGGATTAGTACCTCCTACATCTGCTATACTAAGTCTTAGTACCTGATGAACATAGCACAAAGTTCTTAACCTAAACTTCTTCCCAGGTTGATTCCTGCCTGCTTGTATACTCAGATCCTGATAAGGTTATGTCACACATTTTTGCCTGAAGCTGCCCTCCACTGTCTGAACTCTGACTTTGAGGTTTTCTCCATGAAGAAGAGCTTGGACATCATGTGTTAGGTGATGAAGAGAAAGTTAGTCATTGTCAAGAGACAGACAATTATAAATAGCGCTGCAATAAACATTCTGTTGAAAATGACTTTGTATTAAAATGATTTTTATTCTTCTAGGTAGATATGTAGTAATGGAATTGACAGATCATATGGAAGATCAACTTTTAGATCTTTGAGAATTCTCCTTATGATGGAATTGAAATACATTCTTCTTAGTAAAGTATTGCAAGAATGGAAAAATGAACATCCAATGTATGCAATACCAATTTGAACCAATTTATGAATAATTACATGTTCACATGAACAATGAAACACAAAAATAGTTTAGGAAGGGGGGTGGGGTGGAGGAGGTAGAGGGAAGGATGATTGACAGGAGGGAGGGTATGTGGGCATCTCACCTAATGGGCAAAATGTGTGAGGGGTTCTTTTACAACTTGAACCTAACCTTGGAAGTGAGAACAATGTAATCTAAAAATTTGTAGCCTCATATTAATTTGAAATGAAATAAAGAGATTGACACAATCCTATTTCCATATAATAAATATACCTTTGGGTCCAGTAATCAGACATCTCTATAAAGAAGTCTGGCTGAGAAAAAAAGATAGAAATGCAATCGTAGCTAGAAGGGGGTAGAAGATGGAGAAGGATTCATTGAATGACTAAAGAGACTATAATGTGTCAGTTAATGGGAAAGAGCTGGTGTTAAGACATATTTGGTAAGAAAAGGCAGCTGAAATATTCAATGATCAATGTAACTAAGAAGACAGTAGAACATAAGGATGAGGGCATATTGGGTGCAGGTGCACTTTGCTTCTGTGTCTTGAGAGAAAAAGAACAGAAAGGAAGAAGGTACCTGAAAATGATGTCCAAGGGAAAATATTGAATAGTACCTGTGGGTTTAAATTTCTCCATAAAGGGAGAAGTGACACGCAGGTTACTAGGAGAGTTTTAATGTAAAGTTCTGTGGTGAGTTTGTAGAGTGGCAAAGGTTTGGATACACTGCCATGGGTAACAACAGGACCACCAAAGTTTGTTTAGAGTCAAAATGAAATGCAGCATCATAAATTACAGCTCCTGCATTGTGTGAGTTCTTCACTATCTCTCAGCTATTCAGAAACAGGGACTGAAAATATGGGCAGCTTGTCGTATGGTCAAGATTTTACTGGAAGTGTGCCTGGCCATGCCGTTTAGACTGGGGAGGGATGAGAGTGCTAGACCTGGGCTGGCTGCCTGGCACCCAACACAGGTTTAGAGGCTACAAATGACTGTCAGGTCAAAGAGTAGGTAGACACAAAATGAAAAAGCTGCAACAAGCAGCATTTGGCAATTAAACAACATTAGCACAATAGTGTAAAAGACTATCCCTATTTATCCACTTACCTATTTGGCTTCCTCTAACCTGAATCTCTTTTTCTCTTAGCATGATATATGTCCCCTGGATCCCTCTTCCCAGGCCACATAAACTTTTGCTTATTGGCAATTTCCTCACAAGCAACGCTCTCTTTATCTCACCTAATACCTCCGAGATAACATGCACCTTACCTGTCCAAATATTGGCCACATTTAAAACCCAGTTATCAATTAAGCCTATAATATTTTTATGTTCCTCAAATTCCAGTGAGGAAGCCACACCATTAAGGTCCAAGTACCTGTGTGCTGCTATGACACATGATCATGCACCACATAAAAGGTTCCTTACCACCAACTACCCTTTTCATCAGATCCTTTTTCAACCAGCCCAGTGTGCACCACAGCAATAACCCCTCAACCACTCCCATCCACCTCACCCACCTGTGTGATCCTCTGGTCACTGACAACATTTTCGGAGACATGATTAAACCACCATTTTCTGTAATACATACCTATCTTTATCCTGCTCTACATATATGAAAGAACTATCTTGTTTAATCCTCTAGACAGTGGTTCTCAACATTCTAAATGGTGTGAGCCTTTAATAAAGATCCTGTGGGTCCCAAGCCACAGGTTGAGAACAGCTGCTCTAAGGGATATAAAACGGATAATGAGAGAGAAGGTGTGAGCTGCAATATAATTTCATAAAGGCCAAGAGATGGGAAGCTGCCTATCTTCTCAAACATCCTCAGGCAGGGAAGTGGGTGTGGCGGGACACAATATCCATTCCTTAACAAGAGCTCCAGTGCCCTGGTCAACTTTTGGAGGCCAAAATAAGCAACTTGGAAAAAGTGAACTACCTCCTACCATCCCGCCTAAGCATACACTCTGAGTTCCCCAACTCCTATACCCCAAAGACAGCAGAGAGAAAAGACATGACTCTCAGGAGAAAATTTATTAGGAAGAATCTCTTGATTTTTATTTTAAGGGTGAGAGTTTTCCTTTCGTGCAATGCAAGGAAGCGGAGAGACTCAGCAATCTCAGCAGTGCAGGGGGGCCTGAAGGCACCTGACCAATGTGCAACCTTCACGAGGTCATGCACACAGTATAGGCTCTCTGTTGGGCATGGGTTGGAAATGGTCCTGACACAATTGGTGGCTGCCCTTTTCCAGAAAATCTTCTTGCCCCTTCTGTTTTATTCTGCATTTAGAACTCCACTGACAACAAGGAATCATTTACTTTCTAATGTGATGTTCACTAGGAGGCCACCCCTTCCGTCATAGGGAGGGGGAAGACATGTCCTCCAAAAGCACGTCCTCATGCATCTTGTCTACGCTTCCATGAGGGGTGAACAGAAGAGTCAGCCTGCCATTCATAATTGTGCATTCTCTGTTGGCTCATGCTTGGTATAAAACAGAGATTGTCCTAGGGCTCCCTATCCCCTGTGATCACAGATAAGGAGGAACGAGGGGATACCCCAAGCTGACAACTGAATTTGTTGTCCCAAACTATTCTACATGACTAGCTTCAGAGCTTCTTCTTGGAGGGTGCTTGGATATCCCACCTTCAGAATTTGTGATCCCACGTGTTCCAGTTTATTGAGAAGTAAGCTCACTCTTGAAGCTCGTGAATTATTCCCTGATTTCTCAGGCCTTTCACAGATTTAGACCCACCCAGATACTTATCTGAAGACCACTCTGAATCACTCAACAGATAATCTTTTGGGCCGTTCCTCACGCTAAGTTCCTGATCCTTCTGAGTATCCTTGTTAAGTGAAGCATTTCTCAGCATCTCTCTTGGAAACTTCCAGTTTGGCTGAATCCAAAATTCTTTTGTGATGATGCTGCCCTGTTTTCTTCAGAAGCTCAGGGCTGACAGAAAAATCTCAAAGGATGGGGGCTGGAATGCAGACCTTTGAGGACTGGCTGAGCAATGTGATGTTGGGAACTGGAGGACAAAGTTCTTCCAGGGATTTCTTGATTACAGAGTATAACCCCACATAATTTTCTGCTCTTTTTGAGACACATTCCAGACCAGATGGGAAATGTCAGATGGCTAACACACTGTGCCTCATTCTGGGGTTTATGAAAACACATCCTCCAGAATCTAAGCTGTGAAAGGGAAAAAGGTGATAGGATAGGGAGCGGAAATTTAAATTTAGCCTGAGACTGAACCTGAGTGAGGGTTGAGTACTGAGATTGGGCAGGGTTTGACACAGAGGTTGGAGATAGTTAATTACTGTGGATTCTTCAGCTATGAAGGTATTTGACATTGAAGAACACAGATGTCGAGGAACAGGGACAAGCACCACAAAGGTCAGAGACTCACCCTGAAGAGACAGGAGTTTCCAGGAGAGCTGGATGTATTTGGCTCTCTGTCATCAAAGTTCTTAGGACACAGAAAATGCTGTCAACGTGCAGGTCTCTGGTTTTCCTCTGCTGGTTCACAGAGGAAGGGAATCTGCTGAGCCATGCTTATTGGCTATTGATACTAACATTGTCCATGAAAAACTGACCATATTTTGCCACGTATACTGTGCATCCACATTTTTGGCCCCCAAATTTCAGAAAACATAACTCAGTTCTTGGCCGGAAGAAACACATGTGGGGAAGGCTAACATTCCTCCGTGAACATGCAGATTGTGCCACCCTTCCACAGCCACCCACTCTGTGAAGGCTGCCCCTTCCTTTGCTCCCGGGAGCCATTCTCCACTCACCACATCAGGGACCACATACAACTTTCTCACACATGTGGCCATTGGGGCAGGACCTTCTGAGCTGCTCAACCCAAAGGCACCATGATGTTCCCTGAGACCCACGCAGGGCTCTCAAACACCTCTCTGCAGGGCTCAAACCCTCTTTGCGCAGGCACCCAGCTTCTTCTGCGCCAGTCTCCCAACCCCTTCTGTGCAACACCATGGGCCACAGATTTGATGCCCCTAGGCCAGGGCTTGCCTTGCCAGACCCACCACAGACCCCTCCCTTGGTCATGGCACTAGGCAGAGGCCACACTGGCTCACTCCCACCACATCTTGGATTCTCCTGAACTGGACCTCCATGAACTCAGGAAGCTCAAGAAGGAAAGCACAACAGCTCCTCGAGACACATTGGACAACCCCACCCCCAAGCCCTACCACCCACATAAGATGAGCACTCTTGTTTATCCCTCAAAAATTGGGGCAAAAAGATGAACAATATACATGGCAAATTTTGGTAGTTGGGAATCTGGCCTAAGTTGCTTTGGAAAAGAACACATTTTCTTTCCCTTTTCCTTCCATGCCATCAAATATTCACAGTTTTAAACCTGTGTCTCCAAGAGGGCCAGGACAACTTGGGTAGGGAGACATAAACAGTTGCTACTAGGTTGGCTATAGGATCTCACACAAATGAAGCCTTAGAAGGCGAAGGAGAATAAACTTCAGAGATGGAGGCTCCCGCAGGAGAATTCTGACACTACTTGGAGAGTCAGTGCCTGCGATTGCTGGGACATGGTGGATAGCTCCTCAGCACCATCTGGGGAAAACGTCTCCAGAACAAGCTTCCTTAGGTGGAAACATGTTCAGGTTGAGTCACAGCTAAAATGCCTTCTGGTGGTGGTGAAGCAGACAGGCTGTTGGTTCCTGATGATAAACCGGGGAATCCGTGTGACCATTTTCTGGGATAAACTTGGTAAGAGATTGACATCCTAGGAAAGGCAGAGATCAAAATCACTTCACAGTGCTCAGAGAGAAAGTCATCTCTGCTTGGAGAACAACATCTGCTCCCTGAGTGTTGCATGGAGGGAGAGGAAGAAAGCAAGTGGCTGGGGTGCAGAATGTCCACTGGGAATGTGGAATCCAAGGGAGAAACAGGCATCGGGAGCAGAGAGTGACTGAGTGCTGAGGGTGAAGTTAAGTCACATAAGGTCAGAAGAGAAGATGGAGGGTGGAGGTGAAGAAAGCTCAGATAGAAAGGCTGGTGTTAATTCTTCTGGGGTGCTTCCTAGGAGTGCAGAGAAGAGGGTGGGTGAAGATTGTCTCATGAAAACCGCAGGAGAGGATATGCCGGTGTGAGGAGCAGCATCTTCAGGAACTCCCAGGACAACAGTGGCTTGAATTTAACAGTTGTTCCATGGCACATCTCACAGGGAGTCTTGACACACGGGTGATGAATTTGGACAGTACCACAGTGCTGGCCCAGGGGCTGCAGAATACAAGAGGGACATAGCTGCAGACAGGACCAGAACAAGGAAAGAGGGACCTACTTGTCTACCAGGGTAGGACCTCCTGAAGCATGCTCCCCATCACCTCAACCTACCATGACTTCACAATGCCCTTTGTGGTCTCCTCCCAAGCCGTTACTCACATCAGCACTCCATATCTACCCCCTCCCATGAACAGGGCAGGACGCACTGAATCCATGAAATGTATACAGCGTGCTTTCCAAAGGGTCCAAAAAACACATGAAAATATTCATCACCTTTTCAGAGTAGAATTAAGCTTCTTTCCCTCTTCTGGTTCTCCTTAGGTAACTCTGCAAACCTGGGAAATCACAAGAGTAGGTGATACGTAAGGAAGATAAGAGCACAGAGATCATACTGGAGTCCCTTTAGGGGAGAACCTTGGGTTATTAAACTCTGATGGCCCCAAATCAGCTGACAAGTTCAAATGGTCAACAGTAATATTAACAGATTCAAGACTGTACGGTTTCATTCATGAAGTACATTACTCCACCTGCTGCTAAAAAACACATGAAGCTCAGACATCACTGGTTACTTCAAAGAGGAAGCTGAGCACCCAAGAAGTCAAAGTGCTGATACAGTCAAGAGACAGAAGTGCTGATTATAAACCAACATGTAGTCTTTCCTGGACATCTCATATGGCCACCTATTGGGGAATACCCAGTGTTAAAGTCAGTCACTGCTTCCTGCCCACAAATGGGCAGAACAGAGACCCTGAGAGGTATCTCGTTGCTTAATATCTTCCTATGAGCCTTCCTTGGAGTCTGCCTTTCTTGGAGTCACATCTGCTCCCTCAGAGGACCCTGCATTCTGAGGACAGAGCTTGGAAGGCCTGGACATAGCTCTCCTGAGCAGCTCAACATGAAGGAAGGGTTGGCTCAGTGATACCCAATATGGGAAAGCAACAATCAAGTGTCACTTGCTCAATATGCCAATCCAGAATCAAGAAGTCATGTATTTTGGGATTTATCAAGAAGCCCCCACCACACCAAGTTGGGCAGCCTGTGAGCCTAACTTGGAAGCTTCATCCTCCTGAACCCCTAGCCCTGTCCAACCTCTCCCCCTGGAGGAGTGATGCTCTATAACTCTCCAAGCCAATCAGACTCATTTAGAAATATGGGAATAGGATTTGGAAACAGCAACAGGGAATCCCTCTTGGGAGTTCCTTACCTTTTGGATGTCTGAGTTTTTCCAGAAGTTTGGTGAAAATGCTTTCAACACAAGGTAGCAGAGGCACAAAAGCAACAATCTGAAACAGAAGCAGAACTCAGCCAGGGCTCAGTATAGTTGTTCAGAAAACAGGAACTCTTCTGCACTGTCTGGAGAGTGGGGCTGCCTGAAGCAACTGAGTGCTGAGGGTGTCCAGGCTTGGCTGTAGCCCCAGGCCTGCATCACACAGCACACGAGAGTCACAAAGGGGTTTTGAGGGTGGGGAGGGGACAAGAGGAGGAGGGCAGCCACAGCCCCCACCCACCATCCCAGAAAACCCTCTGCCCCTGTTGAGACTTCTAGGTCCCTCTGCCCTCCCCTGCCATCCCATTTTATGACTTTACACATTCTTCACACTATATGTTTGCCTTAATGAAATAATCCATTTGTTTTATGTGTAACCAGCTGTTACCTGAGTCCCCCTGTGCTTCGTGCAGCCTTTGACTTGGACCTTGGAAGTCTGAAATAGCTGGAATTTCTGCTTCTACCAGACATTTATACTCTCAGGATTACACAGATCCTCAAATCCGTGTTAGCTACAGAATTTTTTTGCCTAACTCTAACATAGGTATAAAATCTAAAGTTCTATTACACTTAATTTAGTCTTATGAATGTTGAATAGAAAATGTTTTCAAGTTAGCCTTTAGTGTTTCAATCAGAGTAGCTGACTCAAATAAAATGAATAATACCCAACAATCCAAAACTAAAATAAGTTGAGTTTTTTATGAGAAGGACCCCCCGGGCAATTGAAGCTAGTTCAAAAATACACTATTCGGACTTGATCAAACTAAAAAGCTTCTGCACAGCCAAGAAAACAGTAAGTAAAGCAAGCAAACAGCCCTCAGAATGGGAGAAGATATTTGCAGGTTATGTCTCCGACAAAGGTTAAATAACAAGAATCCACAGAGAACTCAAACGCATTAGCAAGAAAAGAACAAGGGATCCCATCGCAGGCTGGGCAAGGGATTTGAAGAGAAATTTCTCTGAAGAAGACAGGCGCACGGCCTTCAGACATATGAAAAAATGCTCATCATCTTTAATCATCAAAGAAATGCAAATCAAAACTACTTTGAGATATCATCTAACTCCAGTGAGACTAGCCTATATCACAAAATCCCAAGACCAGAGATGTTGGCGTGGATGTGGAGAAAAGGGAACACTTTTGCACTGCTGGTGGGAATGCAAATTAATACATTCCTTTTGGAAAGAGATATGGAGAACACTTAGAGATCTAAAAATAGATCCGCCATTCAATCCTGTAATTCCTCTACTGGGCATATACCCAGAAGACCAAAAATCACACCATAACAAAGATATTTGTTTCAGAATATTTATTGCAGCCCTATTCATAATTGCTAAGTCATGGAAAAAGCCCAAGTGCCCATTGATCCATGAATGGATTAATAAATTGTGATATATGTACACCATGGAATATTATGCAGGCTTAAAGAAAGATGGAGACTTTATCTCTTTCATGTTTACATGCATGGAGCTGGAACATATTCTTCTTAGTACAGTGTCTCAAGAATGGAAGAAAAAGTACCCAATGTACTCACCCTTATTATGAAACTAATGTAGGACCTTCACATGAAAGCTATAACCCAGTTACAACCTAAGAATAGGAAGAAAGGGGAAAGGGAGGGGAGGGAGGGGGGAGGGAGGGGGAAGGAGGGGGATTAATGGGATTACACCTGCGGTGCATCTTACAAGGGTATATGTGAATCCTAGTAAATTTGGAATGTAAAGGTCTTAGCAAAATAACTAAGAAAATGCTACAAAAGCTATGATAACTAATGTGATGAAAATGCGTCAAACTATCTATGAACCAAGTGTATGGTGCCCCACGATCATACAAATGTACACAGCTATGGTTTAATAAAAAAAAAAAGAAAAAAATATAATTAAGACTTCGAGTGATATGGGGGTAAATTTAGAGCACTTATTTTTCTGAAGTTAATGAAACAAACTGTACAAGGACTTCAGACATACTACATACACACAACCGCACCCACACACATTTACATGCCTTGATGAATGAGTCTAATATTTTCAAATTCAGGAATCAATTCCCTCCTATTACTTCAATCTTCCATTGATTATATTGACTATACCTTTATTTCTAACTCTACCCAAGGAATAGAGAGTCCCAGACCTCTACATTAATTTCATTACAGGTCTGTGGCTCCCCCAAGCCAGGCATAGCTCACAGTGTGAATAAATTGTTTGCTCCCTCACCCCATGGTGGTGAAATAGGGCCTAGGAGTGTCAAAGCCTTTAGGCAGAATCTGGTCTTGAGCAGCCTCACCTGAGTCTTCCATGGGCCATGTGAACATGATCTTTCCTATAGTCAGGCTCTTCATGTCAGGTGTATATACTCCCTATATTCTCCACCTTTTTCCTAGATCTTCTTTGTAAACTTTTTATCAGATGCTAGCTCTCCTCTGAACTGTCTCCCAACTTATCATGTTTCTCTGAAACTCTGTAGCCCTTCACTCTCCAAGAGCTTCCACTCTCTCCTCCCTTTGATATGCATCCTCAATCAAGTTTTCAGTTCAGAAATATTTCCTTCTGGAAACTAGGAGGCACAGACATGTGTATATTTGGGGCTCTGCCCTTGACCACATAATGCAGTTTTAACAGTAAGTCCTACATAGTTCAAGATCTATACAAATGCGGAGAAGTACTTTTCCTACTACCAGCATTTGAAAGTGGTCTCTGGAACAAATCGGATACTGTGGGGCGTACCTGATCCCACACATCGCGTTCCTGGCATTATACTGCCTCACAGATGTGCACTAGTTAGCTATTCATAAAACCAGAAAGTGGACATAAAAACTAAAATTTCAACAATTGTGGAATTATTGTGCAAATTATTATGCTAATATCATGGAATGTTATACATTTTGTTGTTTTTATATACACAATCACTCATATGGGCTTAACGAAGTGGTACAATCGTAACTCACTTTATCATTAGTCTCCTGGGTTCAAGAGATCCTCCTGCCTCAGCCTCCAAAGTATCTGGGACTACAGTTATGCATCACCTCTAATTTTTGTAGAGACAGGGTCTTGCTATGTTGATGTGACTGGTTTTGAAAACATATCCTCAGACAATTCTGCCTCAGCCTCCCAAGACATTAAAGGCATGACCAGGTGCACCTGGCCTGGAATAATATATGAGAATATTTAAATTTTTTCAGTGTATTAACTGAGACAGAAAATACAAAATTAGATGAAAAACCAAATATCGTTGTTTGTATTAAACACACACAAATGTAGAAATGAAAATGCTAACCACATGAATGGACGTGTTAATTAACTGCATTGGGGTGATTCTTTCACAATGATGACATATATCAAAATATCAAGTTATAACCCTATATACATACAATTTTTGTCATGTATACATCAATAAAGCTGAAGAAAATTCAAACTGAGAGACATTTTCCAAAATAAACAACTGATTTTAAAATGGACAAAAGATTTAAATAATGCATCATAAAAGATGAGATTCAAACCATCAACAAGATTATGCAAAGATGCTCAACCTTGTTGTTACTCATCAAGAAACAGCAAATTAAACTTACAATAAGTACCACTACATACTGCTCAGATAGCTAAAATGAAAACACAGACAATACTAAGTGTTGACAAGAATGCAGAGTAACTGGAAATCTCATATATTGCTAGTGGGAATTTATGTTAGTAAAACCATTTTGGAAAATTGTTGGGCAGTATCCCTGTACCCTTTAAGAGAGCATTTCTAATCCTAGCTGTATACCCAAGAGAATTGAGTGCAGTGACTACCAAAAGACATGTAAAAAACTTTCATAGCAAATTCACTTATAATAGCTTAAACGAAAAAAAATTCTAATAATGAAATATGAAATAAAATTTGCAGTTTATTTACAACATAGTTGTGAATAGATATAGTTGTATATATATTTATCTGAGTATACAGGTATAATAGGAGATGAGGTCCTTGTTTCTTGGATGTATCCTCATGATCACCTCTCATTTTGTGGCTTGTCTTTTAGCTCTCCTTATAATGGATTTTGTTGAATAAAGTTCTGAATTTTGATAAGCTGCAGTCTATAATTGGTTATCGTGTGTGTTTCTGTAGGTATGTCTTGTTTAAAAATCTTGACATAGTTGAGAGGTGGAGTAAGATGTTCAAATAGTACCCTCCAGGTATTGTCCCTCTGCAAGAACACCAAATTGAACAGCTATGCACACGGAAAAACACCTTTATAAGAACCAAACATCAGACAAGCAATCACAGTACCTACTTTTACTATCATAACATGTAAAGAGATTGCAAGAGGGACTTTACCTAACAATTGCAATCAGTGTAACTGGCTTATTGTACCCTCAATGAATCCCCAACAATAAAAAAAAGAAAAAATATATATAAAAAAAAAAGAGTCACTTAAGAAGGTAATAAAAATGGGTTTCTCAGGCCACAACACCTAAAACACCTCCCATACCTCCAGAGGTGTCAGGCCAGCACTGTGTGGTGAGAGAATCTATGTGCTTGGAGAAAGGAGGACAGAGAACTGTAGGACTGCGTGATTCTGCGTTTTGTATGGAACCAGAAAAAAACCCGTATAGCTAAGGCAGTTCTCTGTAACAAAAATAAAGCTGGGGGCATCAGCATACCAGATTTTAGTATGTACTACAAAGCCATACCATGGCTCAAGACAGCACGGTACTGGCACAAAAACAGAGACATAGACACTTGGAATCGAATTGAAAACCAAGAAATGAAACTAACAGTTTACAACCACCTAATCTTTGATAAACCAAACAAGAACATACCTTGGGAGAAAGACTCCCTATTCAATAAATGGTGTTGGGAGAACTGGATGTCTACATGTAAAAGACTGAAACTGGACCCACACCTTTCCCCACTCACAAAAATTGATTCAAGATGGATAAAGGACTTAAACTTAAGGCATGAAACAATAAAAATCCTCCAAGAAAGCATAGGAAAAACACTGGAAGATATTGGCCTGGGGGAAGACTTCATGAAGAAGACTGCCATGGCAATTGCAACAACAACAAAAATAAACAAATGGGACTTCATTAAACTGAAAAGCTTCTGTACAGCTAAGGAGACAATAACCGAAGCAAAGAGACAACCTACACAATGGGAAAGGATATTTGCATATTTTCAATCAGACAAAAGCTTGATAACTAGGATCTATAGAGAACTCAAATTAATCCACATGAAAAAAGCCAACAATCCCTTATATCAATGGGCAAGAGACATGAATAGAACTTTCTCTAAAGACGACAGACGAATGGCTAACAAACACATGAAAAAATGTTCATCATCTCTATATATTAGAGAAATGCAAATCAAAACAACCCTGATATATCATCTAACCCCAGTGAGAATGGCCCACATCACAAAATCTCAAAACTGCAGATGCTGGCGTGGATGTGGAGAGAAGGGAACACTTTTACACTGCTGGTGGGACTGCAAACTAGTACAACCTTTCTGGAAGGAAGTATGGAGAAACCTCAAAGCACTCAAGCTAGACCTCCCATTTGATCCTGCAATCCCATTACTGGGCATCTACCCAGAAGGAAAGAAATCCTTTTATCATAAGGACACTTGTACCAGACTGTTTATTGCAGCTCAATTTACAATCGCCAAAATGTGGAAACAGCCTAAATGCCCACCAACCCAGGAATGGATTAACAAGCTGTGGTATATGTATACCATGGAATACTATTCAGCCATTAAAAAAAATGGAGACTTTACATCCTTCGTATTAACCTGGACGGACGTGGAAGACATTATTCTTAGTAAAGCATCACAAGAATGGAGAAGCATGAATCCTATGTACTCAATTTTGATATGAGGACAATTAATGACAATTATGGTTATGGGGGGGAACAGAAAGAGGGAAGGAGGGAGGGGGTGAGGCCTTGGTGTGTGTCACACTTTATGGGGGCAAGACATGATTGTAAGAGGGACTTTACCTAACAATTGCAATCAGTGTAACCTGGCTTATTGTACCCTCAATGAATCCCCAACAACAACAAAAAAAAAAAGCTTAAAAAAAAAAAAAAAGAAAGTGGCCTGAGGCCAGGAAAAAATGTAAAAGATACTCAGGCCACAATGACTGTGGTCCTTAGGCAAGTCTTAGTGCTGTTCTGAGCTTTGATCCAGTGGACCTGGGGTATGCATAGCTGAAAAACCAGCTGTGGTGGCCAAGGGAGTGTTCGCATCACCCGTACCTCAACTCCAGGAAGTGCAGCTTATGGAGAGCTTTTCCACTTTGGAAAAGGAAAGGGAAAAGTACAGGGTACTTTGTCACACCATAAAATAAAGTACCACAGAGATGCCTGAAGCCCCTGGTTGCAGGCCTTAGATCCTAGATGACATTACTAGACTTGACCCTGGACCAGAGGGAACGTGCTTCCCTAAAGGGAAAGACCCAGCCCTGGCAGGATTCACTACCTACTGGTGAAAGAGCACTTGGGCCTTGAACAAACACCAGCAGTAGCCAGGCTACATAGACTGGTGTGACTAGTGCAGTGGTGGCTGTGGGAAGGGCTTGCATCATCACTCCCTCAACTCCTGGCACCCCAGCATGGAGAATGAGTCTCTTATTTTGCGGAAAGTGAAGGAAGAGAGGGAGATGGTAATCCATGGAATTCTCCCTGCCTTACCGAGGTCCACCAAGGCAGTACTACCAGTAGGTGGTAGGAGTCATGATGTTACTAGTCTTAGTGCGCTCCCTAGTGCTGACATGGCTGCACTGACCCAAATACTTAGATTGCAACACTCAAATCCCCTTGCCTACCAAAAACCACAGGTACAAATGCCCAGACTGCAAAGATTAGAATTAATACCTAACTCTTCAAAACCCAGATACCAACAGACATCACAAGTATCTAGAACATCCAAGAAAACACGATCTCTCCAAATGAACTAAATAAGACACCAGTGGCCAATCCCAGAGTGATGGAGATGAGTATCTTTGTATACCTTAAGGTCATGAAGATAGTATCTTATGATTTCTTTGGGAAGTATTGTATTTTACCTTTTATATTTGGCTGTATAGTCCATCTTAGGTTTTTTGTGTGTGTGTGTGTTCAGTACAATGTTAGAAAAAGATGTTGTGGCTGTTTTTTTTTTTTTTCCCCTACAGATGTTCAATTATTTTACTTTTCTTTCCTCCACTGAATTGTCATTAAATCAACACATTGAGTGCAGAGAGGACTGAATTCTGGAGTCCTATTCTCTTAGTCCACACCACTTTAATTCATACTACACTGTTTGAATTAATACCACACTACATTAAATGAAAAATCTTAACTTTAATTATTCAAATCTGGTAGTATGAGTATTATGAGATTACCAACTCTGCCCTTCCCCTCAAAGATTTGAGCTTTTGATTGGGTTTCATTGACTCCATAGTTCAATCCAGTAACAAATGACATTGTAACAATTTTCAGTATGTTTACCTAATTTATAAATACTCTGTGTCTCTCCATTCTTTAGAGTCTTAAATTTCTCTCTGCATTTTTCCTTTTTTGGTTTTCATTATGAAAAATCTTTATATCTGTTGTTAGATCTTACCTGAATGTTTGATGTTTTATGCTAGTTTTATTTCTTTTATTTCATTTTTAAAGTGTTTATAATTGATAATTAGAAATACAATTTTTAACTATTCTACATATAGACAAGTTTTTCAGATTCACTTAATTCCTGTACTTTGCTTGCAGATTCCTCAGGGTACACAATTATGTCCTTTGTGATTAATAACAATTTCAATTATTCTTTCCTTTTCCAATATTAATACTTCTAACTTCTTTTTCTTTTTATTTAACGTTGAGGATTCATTGAGGGTACAAGAAACCAGTTTACACTGGTTGCATTTATTAGGTAAAGTTCATCTCACTATCTTCTCTTGCCCCCAAAAGGTGTGGCACACACCAAGAACCCAGCCGCCTCCCTCCTTCCCTCTCTCTGCTTTTCCTTTCCCCCACCTCTAACTTATTTTTCATGCCTTTTGGAAGTGTGAAGAAAAAAGGTCAAATTGAAGTGGTGTTTCTGTTTCTAACCCCAGGAAGAAAGTGTTCAATGTTTTACCATTAAGAATGAATTAGCTGAAGGATTTTTGAGGATACTCTTTATCAGATTAAGAAAGTTTCTTTTTATTTTTTAATTTGCTGAGCATTTTTGTCATGAATGATTACTTAATTTTATCAAGTGTCTTTACTACCTCCATTGAGGTAGATTTTCTCCTTTATTTTGGTAATGTGGTAAATTGATTGATTTTCTAAAACACACTAATTCCCAGAAAAAAACCTACATTGGTCACCAAATTTCGGTTCTGTTAGTTATTCTTGTGTTACAACCACCCCACTGTCTCTGGCCTACAGACATGGACACCATGAAAGTTTTCAAGGATAATCCTAAAGTCTTTCTTGATGTGTTGACTGCAAGGTGCTTTGCTCAGGCTGTCCTAGGCTGAGGGTTATAGTTAAAGGGGAGTGGAGACTTTGCACGTAAGTTCTTCTAATATTTCCATTTCTCCTTGGTCTCCTTGGGTCACAGAATACAAGAGGGGTTCTAATACTTTGAACTCATTTACAGGGGCCACCATTGAATCCAGGTTTCAATGAGCAGGTCTGACTATTGTTGCTTATCCGGAGCACTTGACCTTACATAATAAATCCCAGATTCTGGGCCAGTACACCCATGTAAATAAATTTGTACTGATGGCCTTATGTTTTATCCCTCTTCATTTTACAAATTTTATAATCTTCTCTTCTTTAGCCTTGTGACTCTCAGGAGATTGGCTACAAGCTCTAAGCCCTGCCTGGCTACAGCTATGAAGGATCAAGTCAGGGACGTTTACAATGTGCCTTTCAGGGGGAACTTCTTTATTTTGGGTGAAAAACCAACCCCAACTTATCTGACCTGTAACCAGTATGACGCTCGCAGGAAACTTATTTATATTCCCGGAGGCCCTTGTGGCTGTGTCTTGTGTTAAGTTTATTCCTGTAAAAAAAACCACTCTCCCCAAATATGCAAGAGTAACTTTTACACTTTTTCCTTCCAACACTTGTTGATTGACTTTGCAGAAATAAAGTTTGAAAATAAAAAAAAATAAATAAATAAAAGAACAGAACAGATAACTTACACTCTCTAGGAGAGCCTTATCCAGGATAAAAGTTAGGGCAGGGCTCTCCCCGCCCCTGTCCGCGCCAGTTGTGCGCGGAGGTCTGGGGCCCGGGCTCCACTGCAGTCCTCCGCGACCTGCAGCCGGGCCACCTCCGCCAGCCCCGGCGGGGGGTCGCCGTGACAGACCACTGGGTGGGGTCGGACGCCAGCCTGAGAACGCTGTCCGGACCAGGTAGGGAAGCGGCTGGCGCGGGGCGGGAAGGCCGCCGGGAGGAGGCGGAGCCGGCCGGGTCCCCTGCGCTCCTCCTCCTGCCGCGCACGCCCCCACCGTGCTGCCATTCCTCTCTGCTGGAACAGCGCTACCGGAGGAAACGGAAGAAGCCGCAGGCCATTGAGGGGAACTGGGATGAGGCCGAGAAATGTGTCAAGATCGCCAGGGAGGCCCCGAACGTGGGCACCAGGAGAAGGCCGAGTGCTTCCTGCAGAAGCTGAGAAGCTCCACCCACTGCCCTCAGGCCTCGCACTATTGGAAATAATGATGAAAAATAGAAGCACAGATGGAAATAGCGCTCCTTGCCGAAAACCATCAGGAGGTGATGATCAAAGTAAGCCTAATTGGAGGAAGGACAGCACATCTGGTAGTGGTGAAGGTGGAAAAGGCTGTACCAAAGACCAAATAGATGGAGTTCTCAGTATAAACAAATGTAAAAATTACAATGAAGTACTTGGAGTTAGGAAAGATGCTGGTGATGAAAATTGAAAAAAATAAAAGCTTATAGAACGCTTGCTTTAAATTTTCATCCAGACAAAAACTATACACCTGGAGCAACAGATGCTTTCAAAAAGATTGGAAACGCTTATGCTGTTTTAAGTAATACAGAACAACGAAAACAATACGACCTCACATGCAATGAAGAACAAGCTTAGAATCACCAAAACAATGGGAGATTTAATTTCATAGAGGTTGTCAAGCTGATAGAACTCCAGAAGACTTGTTTAATATATATTTTTGGTGGTGGATTTCCTTCAGGTAGTGTACATTCATTTTTAAATGTACGGGCTGGTTACAGACATTAACAACATCAACATCAACATAGTGGCCATGAAAGAGATGAAGAAAGAAGAGATGGAGGTTTTTCTATGTTTATCCAGCTGATGCCCATTATTGTATTGATCCTCGTGTCATTATTAAGCCAATTGATGGTCTCTAATCCTGATTATTCCTTATATCCCAGATCTGGATCAGGGCCAACCATTAAAATGTAGACAGAAAATTTGTGTGTTGTTTATTATGTCAACAAGGACTTTTAAAATGAATATAAAGGAATGTTATTACAGAAGGTACACTATGGGATATTATGGAGCCTTAAAAAAAGATGGAGACTTTAACCTCTTTCATGTTTACGTGGATGGAGCTGGAACACATTATTCTTAGCAAAGTATCTCAAGAATGGAAGTAAAAGTATCCAATTGCTCAAGTATTCATGTACTCATCCCCAGTATGAAACTAATTTATGGCTTTCATATGAAAGCTATAATCCTATTATAGCTAAGAATATGGGGAAAGGGGAAAAGAGAAAGGGATGGGAGGGAAGGGCGGAGGATGGGTGGAGGGAGGGTAATTGGTGGGACCACACCTATGGTGCATCTTATAAGGTATATGTGAAACTTACTAAATGCAGAATATAAATGTGTTTACACAATAATTAAGAAAATGCCAGGAAGGCTATGTTAACCAGTGTGATGAAAATATTTAAATTGTTTATAAAACCAGCACATGGTACCCCATGATTTCATTAATGTACACAGCTATGATTTAATAATAATAAAAAAAACTATTGATACATTCCCTTTAAGTCAGAGGAACAGGTAGCAATGGAGACGTGGCATAGAAGTAAAGAACATGGCAAATAAATTTAAAAGAACAAAAAGAAAATTGTTAACATAAAAAAAGGTAGAAAAGAGTGTAGTAGAAGATTATGTGACTAATATTTGAAATAACTGATGGAAAGAAACACAAGAAAAAACAAGATATGCAGTATGCAGCAAAAGTGTACCATGATGATCTTCTCCGAGGGAAGGCGGATGCCTTGTGCATGGACAACTGTAAGGAATTAGAGCGGCTGACCAGCCTTTATAAAGGAGAATGAAGTGGAATTTTTATGTATATCTTTTTTGTTTTTTCTGTAAGTTTAGTATCATCATGAAAGATGAAGAAAAAGATTTGATATTAAAAACTAATCTGACCTGTTGGTTCCCAAATCTTGAACAGTTTATGACCCACTGGCTCCTTTAAATAGTAAGAATTGAAAACTAAAATGAATATTTTAGTTATGCTTCTGCAATTATTTGCATTTTCCAAGCTTATATGATTCCTAACTAAAAATGTCTGGAGAGAATATTGTCACACCTGTAGCAATTTCCAGTTTTAGTGATTCTCCATGTTTCCTTTGTCATGTAAATATTTATGGAATGATCATTTTGTGTACATAAAGATTATTGCCTTTTTATTTTTTTTAATGTTTAGCTCCATGAGACACTTCAGTTAAAATTGATGCAATAAATTTTACATGAAACAATTACATTTTTCTTATCAACCTGTCAAATACATGGAGTTTAAACCATGAAACTTTTTCAAAAAAAAAAAAACTGTTTAACTTTATATAAAATCTTATAGCATTATCAGCTTAGAGGGAATTGATATTTTTATTATTGCCATTATATTCCAAAATATATATTGAGATAAATAAACTGGTGTAGAGAATCAGTTTACTATTTAGTTTTATGAATTGCTATACATATACATGCATAGAAATGAAAAGCTATACTGGTAGATTTTAAGAGAAAAATGAAGGAATGGCTATACATGTTAAATTAAAAGGGTCTTCAACAGTAAAGTGCAGTTATGCCATTTGCAACTTCAGTAATTAAAAGGCTCCCAAATGTTCATGTATATTTCTTTGAAGGCTGCTAAAATGTATTCTTTATAGAGGACCACCTATTTTTCTCCCCACAGAAATTGCAGTTTGTTAGTCATCATTTAAGCAGAATCCAAAATTAAATGGATTTTTTTTTTTACAAGTAAGTAATAAGAATTATTACCAAAATACAGCTTTGTGCCTTTAACCCTATGTCAACTTTTAAACATATAAGTAGATTACAGTACACTTACTGGATCAGAGCATGATCTGTTTGGCCACATGCAACACTAAACAGAAGTACAGCAGCAGGTAGAATAGTGATTTAAAGCAAGTCATCCTTAAAAATTCTGAGTTAAAAATCTATTCACCATTGAATAATTGTATTAATTCTATAGGAACTAGAAAAAACAACCTAGAAACTGAAGATTTTGGTGCCTATGTATCAGATGTAAAAGTTTTGATTTCTTGTCTTCTGTGTTTAACAATTGTAATATTTCAATGATTTTAATTCATACTCAGTTAATGGAACATGAACATATCTTTGGTGGATTTTTGGTAGCAAGAAAATGCTAGGTAGTGGCTTTTTCCTTCTGTTTAAAGAGTTTTCTCTGAATTTAGTTAATTTATGCCATTTGTTGAATAAAACTGCTGAAATGATCTCTTTTTTTATTTATATTTATTTTATTGTATTTATTTTATTATCTTTAGTATACTGGGGACTTCAAAATATTCCAAAGGGAGCGTCTACAAGGACTGTTGTGAGTATAACTACATGTATTTTTATTTATTTATTTTTTATTGTTGGGGATTCATTGAGGGTACAATAAGCCAGGTTACACTGATTGCAATTGTTAGGTAAAGTCCCTCTTGCAATCATGTCTTGCCCCCATAAAGTGTGACACACACCAAGGCCCCCACCCCCCTCCCTCCGTCCCTCTTTCTGCTTCCCCCCCATAACCTTAATTGTCATTAATTGTCCTTATATCAAAATTGAGTACATAGGATTCATGCTTGTCCATTCTTGATGGAATACTATTCAGCCATTAAAAAAATGGAGACTTTACATCCTTCGTATTAACCTGGATGGAAGTGGAAGACATTATTCTGAAATGATCTCTTAAAAATGCTCTCTTGGAAACCCTTTTCCAGGTAAATCAGTAGAAATTCCTGATTGAATTAGGAGGTCAAACTAAGCAACATTCTGTATTAGGAAAACTGGACACCTTAACCAACTTGTTTATGGAAATCTGACCTTTAAGAGAAAATAGAAGTGCTTCAACGAAAATCCAATTTTAAATATTTTCTTGAACCCGTAGAGTCAAGTTTTTTTTAAAAAAAGGCATAGCATTCTAATAAATTTTGAAAGTTCATATATATCAGAAACGTCATAAAAATTTAAATGAAAATTTCAACTATTTTTCCAGTTTTAATGGGAAATTTATATTACTATGGTTGATAATTATGCCAACTTACTTTTCTGATGCCTAGGTTCTTTTTTCCTTAATTCCACCTTTAAGGGGATCAGTGAAGTTAGTTACCAAGTAAAGTAATATAAAGTGTATATCATAAAAGTCATACATGACTTTTGCAAAGTATTATATGTCATTTGCAGTGCTGAATTCCGTTAACATTTTATAAAATGCTAGGGTAATCATGATTAATAAATAAAATTTTCAAACAACTGTTGAAAGCAACTGGTTGAGTGCCTGACCACACAAGGCACAAAAATGTTAAGCAAAGATTGAGTCCTTAATGTCACCTATATCCTGGTGTAAAGGACTAACAAATGTCTAAGACCTTTGGGTTAACTTTACCAAGTAAGAAGACAAGATATCTTGAGAAGTAAAATGTTCATGTTTACTACTCTTTTTAAATAAAAATCTCAATATTTTCTATCTTATTTTTAGCTACATGAGTGTAGCAATTTCATTGCATCATTTTAATCAGCACCTATAAATCCTTAGTCTTTTGAGTTTGGTTTTACTAGTTTCTCTAACTGGTATTTTGAGTTTTGTTTTACTAGTTTGTCTAACTGGTATAAGTTTGGCAGAGTTATATTTATTAATGCTTTACATTTCTATCTCTTTTTTTTATACACACATATATGTATACAAACATTATTGTCCTTCTGAGGGTTTGTGGGGAAAAGAAATAGTACCTTTTCTCCATTTGATTCCTTAGTTCCTGACTAGATTAGTGCTAGTCACTTTGTCATTTCTAAGTTTCAGAATTTATTTTGATGAAATAAGAAAAATGAATTCTCAGCAATGAAAAACGTCCATTTAGTATCAATTGAGGAAGTGAAAATAATATATATGTTGGAAACAGATTACACTTGAATGCTTAAACTATTTGTTTCATAATCACTGCATGCTTATTTATGATTTACAAAGATTTCGTGAAGAAAAGTGGTGTCCTTACGGCATATATATGCCATTGCAATCCACTACTCTGCTTTTCTGTCAGCTCAGGTGTTCACAGGAGCAGGAATGTGGAATGCCAGCCTTTCACTTTAATCGCACTTTTATGCTTAATTTTCTTTCTATTAAATCTTCAGTTATACTAGTATGTAAAATAGTTACTCAATGATTAATCTTATAATTTACACTTGTAATTTAAAAAAATACAAACAAATGACATGCTAATGTTATTTAATGTATTCCAATATATTTCATTAAAAAAAAATCTCTCACCTGTGTTAAGGCAGTGAAATATTTCTTGATGTTAGCACCAAATGAACCATCTTTCCAGTTAAACAAGTTTTATGTCAGAGGACCAAGTGGTTAAAAGAAGAAAATTTGTGCCTTTACTTAGCTTCCCCATTCCCATTCGAAGCTGGGGTTCAGTACAACCCATATCACTATCCATCTCCAAGGAAGTAAACTGAAAGGAAGTTCATAATTTTTCTTTTTATCTAAACAGAAAAACTAATGAAATGGAACCATAAATCTGAGTTTTAATCTTCACTACATAGCTGAAAACCTTGTCTATTGGCCATGTTGGATTACTACCTAGTAAAAAGTCCATAAAATACTGTATAAGCCAGTGGAAAAAAAGAGTAGTCTGGCAGTAACTTCTAAAATGTTCTTAAATTCTTTTCAATTATAAAGAAAAAATAGATAGAATGAGGCTTTTCAAGAAATTCTTGCACATTTCTCTAATAATCTGGCAGACACAGTCTTAGAATTCAGGCTTCCTTTTTAGTGTCATTAGTATTAAATACTTTCATATGAATCAAACTTTTCCCCCAAAAATATTAATTAAAAATATACTGCTTATAGTAAGAATTATATACCACAATTTTGTAAACTCCCTATGTATAACTCTTTTCTGTTGATATGTGATTCCTCTTCATTTAATTTGATTATCTGCTGGTGTTGGGGCCAATAGATTTGTGAATATCCTGTGGATGAGTCCAGGTATAGGTGTATATATATAATTTTTTTTCCAGTTAATACCTCAACTGTGTGATTGTTTACTATATACCACACTGTGTTTGCACAGAGCAGGGCTTCTGTTAACAATGGGTATTTTTATTTCTAATTTTGAAAATCAGTTCACTGAATTTCATTGGTGTGAAAATTTTCTGTTCTTCTTTTTCATGACTGAATATAGATTCTATTGAAAGGCCTATATTTCAACTATATATTAATTTTATCTTTCAATTTCTAGAAATCTGGAAATATACATGGGTAAGAAGTATTTCTTAAAATGCCTTAGTTTAATAAGTTATTAAAAATTGGGATGACTGTTTGCCAAGACGTCTAGTAACTGCATAGCGGATGACACCTGGCATGACTGTAATTCTCATTCACTTTGGCACCAGGTTCTGCGCATTCCAGTCTGATATTCTACTTTGCCATTTAAGTACACCACTAAAATAATAGAGATTTTTCATGACATTGGAGTCTTTCAGTCATTAGTTTCCAAATGGATTGCTTTTGAATTGTAGGACTATACCAATGAGGAGAAGCACACATAAATGATGTTTTTGTTGTGTTAATGCTGAATGGCTGGTCAGTGACTTAGAAGTTAGGCCTGCTTTTTGAAATGTTTTGAGATAGAGAGGGCTAAAAGCTCTGATGGCAAATAGCAACTGTTTTTATTTCTGACCAGTTTTTATAGACAGTCTTTCACATCCTGCACGTACACACTATTAATCTCAAATTACACAGTGACCTTAAGGTTACACTGCAAAACTAAATTAACTTTCCCTTAGTGCGCATGTCTACTGATAAAACTGTTACTGCTACACATTCCTCTAAAACTTCTATAATACATATATAGTGGTAAAGAAAAACATGCTGTTAGCCAAGTGCCCACAAACCGAGAAGTACCAGCTGCAGGGTGGGCTGCTTGTTTACCCGTCCTCTGAAGTCCATACCATCTGGAGGTAGAGACCTTATCTTACAAAAAGCACAGTGTGGAGATTCCAAAAGACTTACAGTGATGTGTCTGCAGATGCCAGTCCCCATAGCCAGTTTCTGAGCACTGGACTTTTACCTCCAAAATACCCAGGCTTTATCGGCCTATTTAGGGTTCAGCCTCGTTTCAGCCTGACTGTGCTAAGTAAGAATTTTGTCTCTGCACCATCTCAGAAAGGTGGGCAGAGAGGCATATAGGGTTTTTGCCTATATGTTTTTAAATTTATTTGTACTAAGAAATGCTTCTTACCTACTTTGTTTTCTTTTAGTTTGGTTTTTAGATTGCTGCATAGGATTTTCCACTTAGTTTCCTTTGTATTTTGAATAGCTGCTGGTAGCTTTCAATATATGGTAAAATTTTAATGGAAGCCTTGTATAAATTAAATGAAGTAAAACTGGTAAAGAATAGTTTACTTGTCTATGCTCAATTCAGGTTTATAAAGTAGGTTTAAAAAGGAAATGTCTAATTTGTAAAATATTTAATGTTATATCAGACAGATAAATTTTCTGTGTGAGAATTCTGTCAAAGAAAATGTTTTTCATTTTTAATGAATGTTCTGCTGAATGAATTAGGATGCATTTTTGTCTTTCAGTCTGTAGTTTATCTCAATATATTAATAAAGAGGTCTGTTCTCACTGTAAAAAATAAAAATAAAAAAAGTTCGGGCAGGAATACCAGCCAAGTGAGACACACAGGGGGGCGATACAAACAATGTGGAAAACATGAAATGACAGAAGTTTATGACTTGTAGGCCCATGAAGGAAGATGGGAACCAGTTAGGGACAATAGGAAGGTCACAGGGACAGTATGCACAGCCAGGAGGAGGTGAGCAGGAGAGAGATGGGCTTAGGCCTTTACTGGTGTCCAGGACATTACTTAAGCAGGTTTCCCACGGGGAGCTCTAACAGATGGGCTTAAAGCAAGAGGTGCACATCCCAGCGGGTCATAGCATGACTAAGAGATGGTCACTGTGCACATCTGCACAGGCTATATGGGATATCAGGGTCACAGGAGTGAGTCAGTTTGATGGAGTCAACATGTCCCAGAGGGAGGTAATCCACCCGCAGAGGATTGTATAAGAAGAGATATCTGGACCAACCACACTGAAGAACTGGGAGGAGCTTGAGAAGAGAAACAGTGTTGAGGACAACTGTGTCCTGCTTCCAGTATGAGAAGGTTGGGTCTATATTCACAATGGATGCTGAGGAATATCAAATACAAAAATCCACTACACAGCCTCAAAATTCACTCCTAAACATGCTCTTCTACTCCTGATGATGTAAATTGACAACACCCTGTAGTTCCTTCAGTCTACAGGCTCTCTTCTCCAGAAGCAGGTACCACCCCATCTGTGCGATGCTGAGAACTAACTCAAGGGCCTAGACAGACAATGAGGGAAGTTAGGGGTGGGATGTGAGGAGATTCACCTCAGCTTATGTGCTGTCACTGGAAGACTTTTCTTCTAACACTGAGCGTGAGATTCCCTAACACAGCAAAAGAACTTCCGGGAAGATGGGGGCCAGGGAGACAGGTGTTCATAAGTTATTGGTATTGAGTGTGAGTGCTCTAACATTCCACTCCTTTCTTCAGTGGCCTACATCTTCCCCATCTCAGCTTGATGTAGGGATGAGCCCTGGAGGATCCAGCACCAAAGTGGGGTTACAATTCTAAATCCTCACCAATTAGTTCCTCGACTTGGTTTTCATCCTAATCCAAAGAAAAGATTGACCCTTTCTAATGGCCCTGGAGGTTTTCTTATTTTCCACGTGTGTGCTTGTTGGCTTCAATATCTCCATCCCCTATGCTGATTTCCAGGGCCTACAAAAGAAACCAGTTCATACTACAACCTTTATACCCCTATTGTCTTGACAAATCCTAGTTGACACAGATTCTGGATTTCCCATTGCTGTGCCCTGACCCTCACTTTATCCTCAACCACCACTGGTGATCTTCTGAATATCACTGCATTTCATGGATCACTGTTAAGCCATTCTCTCAGGAAGGAGAGGATTCCTGCCATATTAAATGTTAAACTAACACAATTCCATAATTCCATCTTTGAGGGTTTTATTCCTGCATCCACTCCAGATACCATTTATCACAAGAATCCTCACAGGAAACAGAACTATCACAGATTAATATAAGTGAAGTTTAATAACGGCACTATTTACAAAGGCATGGGGGAGGGGGAGGGGGGGAACCCACCAGGGATAGTGCAAAATCCTGGGGTTAGTAACAGGAAGGCCTTTGCACCCCAGGCCTGACAGAATAAGAGGAGGGGGCCAGTTATGAAAGCAGAGGGAGAGAGAGGCCCGCTGCCTGGTACAAATTGTAACTCTTAAAGATGCAGCAGCCACAAGTTAGTAGTTCATCAATAGACTTTTCTACCTCCCCCCTCTCCTTCCTCCACTGTCTGCTGCAGCTCTCTATTGACTGACCCTACCAGAAGATTCCCATCACTCCTGGCACAGTGGAAAGCAAAGAAAAAGTGATCTGGACAAGGAAAAGGAAGCTGTCCAGCTCACCCCAGTCAGTGCTGTCTGCTGCGATCCATCGTTTAGCTTTTCTTTTATTTCTGGTTAATGTGAGTAAAAAAAAACAACTAGGATACAATATTTGTATTTGTCAGGTAGAGTCCTCTCTTGCAGTTGTGTCCTACACACAAAAAGTGTGCCATATACCCTGACATAGTGTCCATTAAGTGTGAGCACACCAATCCTCGCCTTCTCTTCTCTCCCTCGCTCTGCCTCCCACCAAGCTGAATTGAATTGAGTTATTTTCTTATGTGGGCTTGTAGATGATCTATTGTTTAGCTTTAAAGACCGGGTCCTCTCTAGCAAAAGAGGTATTGGAAATAAAAACAAAGGATCGCTGTTCTTTGCAGCTGCAGAGGCAGACAGAATCACAATCTGCAATTCAGCTTTGAGGTCTGGTTTCTGTGATTTTCTGTAAAAATTTTTAAGCTGAGAAAATGCACAAACTATTCTATTGTATTCTTTTGTCAAGTATAAAGACTTGGGTAGAAATATTAAACTCTAAGCATCCCTTTCTGCTTGTCAGTCAAATATAAAAATGTCCTTGAAAACAATTTCTTTCAAGAAACTTACATTTCAACAATTATTTTTATATTTTATGGATTGTAATCTTTAGGAGCCTTTGGGCATGTTACACTGCTGGCCTCACGTATTAATTCATGAATTACCTAAATTATGGTTTCAAATTTCCACCCCCTTTCATAGTTTTAGCAGCCTACAAATTTAATACATTTCCCCTTTGTACTTTAAGGTAGATATCCAACCTCAATAGACTTCTTATTAAAACTAAAATTTTAAGGATCTGTGTCTATAATATCATCAATAAGTGTGTGATATGATGCAGTGACTTCTACTTCCTATAAGTTCTACCAGCAGATATTTAGTTCACAGTAGAATTTCTATTTATAAAGCAGAAAGCAAAGCCATAACTCAAGTTCCCTTTATGTAATATAAAAATTAGAATGTGTTCTTCTTTGGTTTCCTTTTTGAGCTTCAAATTCATGGTCTGTGTTGAATTATTCAAAAATATAGGATATAGATTATGCACAATACAAAAACTGCTGCCAAGACAATTATATTTTAAAAACTACTTTCAGTAATTTTATTGAATTGTGTAAAGGCATGCACAGAAGAGTTAATGTTGCTGGATATAGAATGGTGAGCTGTGAGAGTTTCCACTTAAAACTCTGATAATTTTATGGCATTGCTGTTTTGTCAGGAGAAATCTCAAGCCTGTTTGGTTTTCTATTTTTTTATAAGTAATCTATTATTCTCTGGCATTGACATTTTTATTCTGAAAATAAATTATTCCTAGCCTTAAAATACCAAAATATAAATAGGATACATGCAGGAGGTTTTCATTAAGATTCTCTAGAGCACTAGTTCTCAACCTTCCTAATGCAGCGGCCCTTTAATATGTTTCCTCATGTTGTGGTGACCCCAACCATAAAATTATTTTCATTGCTACTTCATAGATTAATAGTAATTTTGCTACTATTATGAATCATAATATAAATATATGATATGCAGGAAACCCCCAAAGGGGTTGCGACCCATAGGTTGAGAACCACTGCTCTACAATGTGGTGAGGCTTTTAATCTGTGACGACATTTTTGGATTCACTGTAATATTTGATTCACCTTATTTAAACTTTCATGTTTTCTTTTTCTCAACTTCTTTTTTACTTTCTGTGCAAATACTTTCTTAACTTAGAATTCCATGTACTCTTTATACTTAACTTTCTTTCTTGTTTTACACTGATTGTCATTTTCATTTTCCTTTAAGAAAGACTATGAATTCTGTCCTGTATAGTACTAACGTATTTTTCTGAATTGCCAATTGTCTCTAAACTGCTGATTTAAATCTGTTTTTCTGCCACTTACTTTTAGCTTTTTCCAGATAAATTTTATTTTCATCTAAATTTCTTTACACTGTCTCCTGTTCTCAATGTTTAAGAACATGAAAGAGTGGCGGTGCCTGTGGCTCAGTGAGTAGTGTGCCGGCCCCATACAGAGGTTAGCGTGTTCAAACCCGGCACCAGCAAAACTGCAACAAAAATAGCTGGGCAGTCCCAGCTACTTGGGAGGCAGAGGCAAGGAATTGCTTAAGTCCAAGAGCTGGAGGTTGCTGTGAGTTGTGACACCACAGAACTCAACCAAGGGAGACAAAGTCAGACTCAGTCTGTAAACCAAACAAAAAAAAAAAAAAAAGAAAAAAGAAACATGATAGAGATAGTTACAAAACAGTTTTCTGTTCTCTTTCTTAAAGTGCTTTGAATTTAAAATTTCCTCCTAAGGACATGTGGTATTGTTCCTATTCTCTTATTTGCCAAATATATTTCATAAATTAATTCCTATTTCCAAAAACTTATTCAATGAGCTGGGAATTAACTAAGTCTGGAGTTTTCCAACACAATGAAATCTAGCCTCTCTGACCTAAATGAAAACCCCACATGTTCTCTGTTTAGGGGGAGAGAGGTGGTCAAGATTCCTTTCATAAGCTAATGAAAGCTGTAATCATTGTCCACAGAAAATATTTGCAAATAGTTGAAGAATAAAGAATCACTTTCTTTTTTTTTTTTTTTTGATGGCATATAGCAAAGTTCTTTATTCCACGTTTAAGTTTTATACTCTTCCAGTCATGTACACACCTAATCCATTATCTATTAGCTGAATTTGAACTTGAAAGGAAATTTATCATATCAATGTAACCACTTGTGTAGTAAATCTCTTCCTCTAAACAGTGACTAGTTTTCCCAGCAGGGCACAAAGACAAAAACAGCTATAGGGGAACAGAATTAATAGAAGAATATCTTCAAGCATTCACTCAGTTTATTTAGTATGAAGTAATGACTGTGACCTTCCTTCAGGGCAGACTACCTATAGACCTCTGACAATATGTCAACCCTCTGGCCCATATCTCTGAGGAAGGGCGGCATGCCCTTGGATCTCAGGCTTCACGGGGTGTACTGCTTCAGAGAAAAGGCCTAAGGAATTTTCCAAAGAGCCTAACTCTGTGAGTAACCCAGGGGGGTCCAAGCATCTTAAGCCTCTGGAAGAAAAGCATGTCATGACAGATATGAATAATATTCATCAAAAACAAAAGGGGGAAATGTAGGATAATATTTAGAAATAAATTTATCCTACATCAAGCACACAAAGTAAATTCAGTGTGAGTTTAAGAATCACTTTCTTACTGACTTCTTCCACGCCATTACACAATTCCTTCTCTCTAATGGGTGTCTAGTAAATAGAACACAGACGTAATAACAGAGTTTGAGCTGACACTAATGGCAGAGTCTGATAGAAGATTTGGGTGAATTGTCCAACAATCATACAAACATACTAACAATCATAACAAAGTATGTTTGTTAGTATAGAACAGTTAAGATTCAATAAGTGCTAACTATGGGCCAGGCTTTATATTAGGACTTTCAGATATTAATTCAACTTGTTTTTCATAACTGTTTGAAGATGCCATTATTATTATCATTCTCATTTGAAAAATAAGTAAATTAAATAGCTCTCTAAGGCCAGTTATAGACAGTAAGTGGGAGATCCAGGATTCAAGCGCAGCCAGAGCTCACACTCTTCATCATAGTCCTCTACAGGAGGTAGTGACCTCTTTATCACAAGACGTGGTCAACCTGTAGACTCATGACCACTAATCAGAGCTGTTGTAAAAGCGACACATACATAATGTGGAATAGAGAATGTCTACACCCTTTTCATTTCAAGGAATCTAAAACTTTAGGAGACCTACCATCATCATACTACAGAAAAGTATAAACACCACCTTAACCCTCAAGTCAAAACCTAGAGGAATGAATGAAATGTAACTCTTTCTTTTTCATACATTAACACCTGAAACACCTTCAGTGGGGTTTAAAGAATGATCAGGAGCTGAAGTGGGCCATAGTTCTTGCAGGTCCCAGGTGGATATTCTCAAGTTGATGATGGGCAGCAGGAGAGAGGGTCCCACCTACCAGAGAAGAGGTCCAGCCCATTCATGGACCCTGGAGAAGTTCTCCAGGACTAACTCTCACTTCTCACATGTCCTTCTAGGAAGTATTATCCAAGAGCTACGGTGTCTCCTCAGGACAAAATGAAGGGATACGTCTATTCTCAACAATAACTCTGGCTTTAGCCTGAATGAAGACTTTGGGGAGCCACATTTCAGGATGCTTTATAAACTGCTGAATGATTTCACATTTTCACTATGTCGTGTCACACCCTGCTTCACTGGGAAGATAGTAGACTCCTCATCCTCAAGCTTCACCCAGGACAGCTTCTTCATCACTTTTGTCCCTGAGGTGGGAAGGTTGGGGATCTTCCTTCTAAAATATGTGAGTCCTGTTTCTGCTGCCTCAGAAATAGGGACTTGGAATCTGTCATCCAGTGTTCTGCCTCCAGAAAAATTGCTAGCGGGGGCTAGACCAGATGGCTGTATACTTCTCTTTTGGGACATAGAGTGAAGGCCAAGGGCCAGAAACCTTTCTGAAAGCCTCTGGGGGCTATGCACATTGGAAAATAAATACTTTCTGACAGGGAAATGAATGGACAAATATCCAACAACTGCACTACGTGCTCTATCTCTTTTGATCCTCACAACTCCCCCCAAAGGTAATTAGAATTATTATGTCATTTATTAGATGATGAAATGGTGAATTGAGTTACCTAAACTCATACCAAAAGATAGTGGCAAAATTTGGAGTCATACATTGTCCTGACTCCAGTATCCAAGTTCTCAAGACCAGATGGCAAAAATGTAGAGAAAGAGAGAGGGACACAGAGGGGACCATCTCCTTCTGATAATGCTTTTTACTGGAATCTTGTCCATTAGAAGAGGATAAGCAAGGGGGTTTCTGATTAGTTTACCCAGTTCAAAAGTCCCTCCACCTTCAGAAGTCTCTGTGTGTGTGTGTGCATGTGTGTAAATGTGCACTTACTCAAGTACAGCATCTTAGACAGGAGCTACAAATACATCTTCCACTCCCACAGTTGATGATGCATCCTGATGAGCCCCTTCAGAACAGTGTTATTTGTCAAAGCACTGATCAGCTTTACTACCAGGGAGCCTCAAAGCGTTCATGGAGCACCTTTTTTGCTTTAGCTTCTGCCTCAGATGACAAAGCGAAGGATTTGGCACTTCTGTCTCAGAAAAACTCATCAGCACCATCACACTCATGCCCAGTGGCTCTTAATGCACCTCTAGCATTCATGTTGATTGAACTACAGGGCCCCCTTCCTGCAGTGGAAGTATCTATTGCCCTTTTCCCAGGATTTTAGCAAAAATTATATTTTCCCTGACAACCTCTTGGCATCCACTATTGTGTATCTCTGTGTTCCATACCAGTGTTTTGCAAATTTTCTACCAAATATTTGCTTAATAGTAAACATTTGCTGCAGCTCCTGGGGCTATCTCCTGGAACAGTTACAAAAAGTCACATTCCTATGGTAGGGAGTGAGAGGTGGTCACATTCCTATGGTAGGGAGTGAGAAGTGGTCACATTCTCATGGTAATATTTTCTTTCATTCCCCCATTTGTTTTTTGGGAAGTTCTAATCATGGAACTTCTGGCTCTATGTATTCATTCTCATGGCTATCGTCCCAGCGGAGAGACTGGTAATGCTGTCTGAGCATTAATACTTGTACAGCACTCACTCTTTCCCGGACGAAGGTGACTATACGGTTGAAAATGTAGGGCCCAAAGGTAAGAATTAGAAGCAGTATAATAAGAGGGCCTATTAAACTGGAAACGAGAGTGGTGAACCAAGGTGATCGGCTGTACCAACTTTCAAACCATCCTTGATGGGCCTCCCGATCTCGTTGTCTTTTTTCTAGTTTCTCCCTGAGTTTAGACATGGAGTCTTTTACCATACCAGAGTGATCTACATAGAAACAGCATTCTTCTCTTAGTGCAGCGCATAACCCTCCATCTTTTAGGAACAGGAGATCAAGTCCCCATCTATTCTGCAATACTACTTCTGATAAGGATGTTAGTGACTCTTCTAATTTTGTGATTGATTGTTCTATGGCTTTTAGGTCCTCATCTACAGCTGCTCTCAGTTCTTCGAGATACTGTGGGGTCTGGACAAGCGCAACCGTTCCTGTTCCTACTCCGGCCGCCACCCCTATACCCATCAGGACAGCTAGAGTAATAGAGACTGGTTCCCTCTTCTGTCTACGGGGTCTGAGATCGAATTCTGCCTCTAAGGAACTCGCCTCATGATAGATAACTCTAGGTATTAATTGTACGAGGATACAGTAGTCTGCAGTGGAGTTAAACACTGATGAGGAAATGCACGGGGTTAGCCCGGTGCTGCAAGCCCACCATCCTCCTTTAGGGGGCATTAGATAATAATTGATAGTGGTTGATGGGCTTTTAATAGTCTGATTACACAGATGCTGGCGATTTTCGGGGATCGTGCCTAGGCAAATGCCTCGCCCAGAGACTGCTGTAAGGGTGATCTTGGATCCCCAGTCACAGGAATTATGGGAGGTGGTATTTTGGAAGATACCTGAGAAGGTGATCCCTTCATAATAGCGCGGGCCTGAAGCTAGATACAACCACCAAGATTCGGTAAGATTAGGGTTGGAAGTATTGAGGACATTGAAAGCCCCCTGTATTAAGTTAAGAAGTCTCTGCCCGGTGCTTGGAGTCTCCAGGGATGTTACCTGGGGAGACAGTTTCGCAGGCGATGGGGCAGTGCTGGCCTCAGTAAATTGGGTGCTCCCCGGAGTCCGGGGCATACGGGGAGAAATAGGCGGCCTAGCTGGCAGCTGCTGTCCTGAGAGTACGATGTTGGGTCCTATCTGGACAGGGACGGGGGTCTCTATTTTTAATTTGATGAAGAAGGTAAATCCTTTATCCCACCCTGACATATAGAAACGGAATCCCCATGTTCTTCCTTTTATCCAATCTCGGGCTTGTTTCCCCCTCTCCGTGAAGGAAATATTTAGGGGGTTTGACCCTGCTCCGGTACTGCTCCTCTTTACGGTTATTAAGTCCCAAGAGGAGAAGGGGTGCCAGAAGGCCTGCCCAGTCGTCTCACATCCCCATTGTTTACAATAGAAATTTTCTACCCCCCCACATATGTTGGCTTGGCTTCTCGTTCTCCCGTCCCGGGGACAGATATAGAACTCCGTTTGTCGCATCCGGCGCTGGGCGGGCAAGTTGCCACAGCCAGGGGCGTCTGCAACGTACTGGCCTTGGGATGTGGAGCCTTGGGTAAGTGAGCGCTTTGTTAAATGGTGATCAAGGCTTGATGGAACCTCTTTAAAGGTCTCATCGGAGATATCCCAATTATCTAGCCCTGCTATTAAGGTGCAAATATCTGGGGTGAGGGACGGCCACCAGGTCCAAGGAGGGTCTTCTTTTGTAGTACTCCATACTACATCACCAGTCTGAGAGATAACCTGCCAGGTTAACCTCTGGGGGGCATGGGGGTTGGGACCGGAGCTACTTATCACCGGGAGTTGTATCAGCAGGAGCAGGGCTACTGCGGCGAATGCGGAGCTTGAGGGGGTTGTCTGTCTTTTCCACTTTCCACCCGGAGTCTGGCGGCAGTGCTGGTTTGACATGAGATGCGTGGATCCAGGCTGCGATGCCATTGACTTTTATTGCCGTCAGGGTTGTGAGCAGCACTAGGTATGGTCCTTTCCACCGTGGTTCAAGGTTGGCTGTCCGGTGGCGCTGGATGTACACCGAATCTCCAACCTGGAACTGGTGAGGTATTTGCAGATCCCTGGGCTTGTAGGCCTCGATCAGCCGGCTCCACACCTCCTTTTGCACAGTTTCAAGGGCTTTTAATCTGGTGTATAGAGATTGAGAGGAGTAAGATTCTGGGGAAGGGAGGTGCTGCATGGCAACAAGCGGGGGGTGAGCTCCATATAGGATTTCAAAGGGGGTCAGCTTGAGAGTGCTAGGGGTGTTGTGCACACGGAACAGGGCAAAGGGAAGGAGGACTGTCCAGTCAGTAATGCCAGTCTCTAAGGATAATTTAGTCATGGCCTCTTTTAGTGTTCTATTCATCCTCTCTACCTGCCCTGAGCTTTGGGGCCGATAAGCACAATGTAATTTCCACTCAAGCCCCAGGATTTTGGCTAAACCTTGATTAACCTGGGCAACAAAAGCGGGACCGTTGTCGGATCCGATTACCTTGGGTAGCCCAAATCTTGGAAAAATTTCTTCTAATATTGTTTTGGCTACGACTTGAGCAGTCTCCCTTTTTGTAGGAAAAGCTTCGACCCATCCTGAGAAAGTATCTATGAACACCAGCAAGTACTTGTATCCGTATTTGGCCGGCTTAATCTCTGTAAAATCTGTTTCCCAGTAGCTCCCAGGACGATCTCCTCGGAGTCGTCTTCCCTGAGGTAATGTGCTAGGCTGGGTGTTTACTAATTGGCAAGGTCTGCACTCTTTTGCAGATGCGTCAACGAGTTTACTTAATTCCATAATATAGTATGGGGAGGACTGAACAATAGTTCTTAGATGCTTGGGGCCCAAATGAGTTAATTTATGAAGTTGTCTGAGAAAGGTGATCGCCTGCTCTTCAGGGAGGATGATTTTTCTTTCCGGAGTTTCTCGGATCCCCTCTGGGGATTCTAAGTGGAGGCCTAATCTGTTCATTTTCTCGAGATCCTGCTCCGAATATTTAAAGTGTTTGACAAGGGGGGGTGCTATTTCTTTAAGGCTAGGCCTTAAAGTGTTTTCATATAGCGGCAGGATGTTGAGCCTTTGAGCTGCTAGCTTAGCTTCTCGGTCAGCTCTTTGGTTTCCCTCGGCAACTCTGGACCCCTCTTTCTGATGCCCAGGGCAGTGGATAATGGCCACTTTCTTAGGGAGGTGAACAGCCTCCAGTAGACTTAGGATTTCTTCCTTGTGTTTAATTTCTTTTCCTGCTGAAGTCAGCAGTCCTCACTGTCTGTAAATGGCCCCATGGACATGGGCCGTAGCAAAAGCATACCTGCTATCGGTGTATATGTTAACTTTTTTCCCTTCTGCCAAACGTAAGGCCTGGGTCAAGGCGACCAGCTCGGCCTTCTGGGCCGACGTCCCTTCAGGCAGACTACTTGCCCAGATGGTCTGCTTATCGTCCACTACCACCGCCCCAGCCACCCTTTTACCTTCTATTATGGAGCTGCTCCCATCAGTGAACCAGGTCAGCTGGGCATCCGGCAGGGGCTGATCACAGAGGTCCTTCTGAGTTCCAGTTTCCTCAGCCAGTACTTCTTGGCATGTGTGTAATACATCTTTCTGGACAGAGCTATCAGGTAATAGGGTAGCTGGGTTGAGGATGACAGGCGGTCCAAACTGGACTCTGTCTCCGTTTAATAGGAGACTCTGGTAATGTGTCATGCGGGCATTAGACAGCCACCGGTCAGGGGGCTGTCTGATGATGCTTTCTAAAGCATGGGGGGCAATGACTGTCAACTTCTGCCCCATAGTCAATTTGTCTGCATCTTTTACCAGCACCGCTACTGCCGCCACAGACCTCAGACAGGCTGGCCAACCACCAGCGACGGCGTCCAATTTCTTGGAGAGGTATGCTACCGGTCTTTTCCATGGCCCTAAAGGCTGCATCAGCACCCCTCGGGCCACTCCTCTCTTCTCATCTACGTATAGGACAAAGGGCTTTGTTACATCTGGTAGAGCCAGGGCCGGGGCTGATAATAATGCCTTTTTAATGTTGTCAAAGGCCAGCTGTTGGCTGGCACCCCACTCGAAGGGAGTGCCTTCCTTGGTCAAAGGGTAGAGGGGAGCTGCCAGAGTAGCAAACCCCGGTATCCATAAGCGGCAGAACCCCGCAGTTCCTAAGAATTCTCGCACCTGGCGAGGCGAGCGGGGAACTGGAATCTGAGTCACAGTATGCTTCCTGGCTTCTGTTAACCATATCTGCCCTCCTCTTAAGGTGTAACCCAGGTACGTTACCTCTTTCTGGCAGATCTGGGCTTTTTTAGCAGAGGCTTGATATCCTAAGCGGGCTAGTTCTTCTAGCAACAGTTCTGTGCCCCGATAGCTCTCTTCTTTTGTTGTTCCAGCTAGTAGTAAGTCATCTACATATTGTAGGAGCGTTACCTGAGGGTGGCTGGTGCGAAAGTGAGCTAGGTCTTGGTGGAGGGCTTCATCAAAGATGGTTGGGGAGTTCTTAAACCCCTGTGGAAGTCGGGTCCATGTCAATTGCCCCGTTGTTCCAGAGTCCGGGTCTCTCCATTCAAATGCGAAGATGTTCTGGCTAGAGGAGTGTAGTCGGAGGCAGAGGAAGGCATCCTTTAAATCCAGGACAGTGTACCAGATATGGTTTGGAGGGAGAGAGCTTAACAGATTATAAGGGTTAGGCACGGTGGGGTGGATGTCTTGCGCCCGCTTGTTTACTTCTCTTAAGTCCTGCACAGGGTGATAGTCTTCTGTGCGGGGTTTCTTGACGGGTAATAAGGGCGTGTTCCATGGTGACCGGCATTTTACTAGTATGCCCAGCTGTAGGAGACGCTGAATGTGAGGCTTAATTCCTTCCCGAGCTTCCTTAGTCATAGGATATTGGCGCACTGCCACAGGAGTGGAAGTAGCTTTGAGTTCTATGACTATAGGCGGCCTTTCTGCGGCCAGTCCCATTCCAGCAGTTTCGGCCCATGCCCCGGGATATTTTTCTAGCCAGTCATTTACCAGACTAGTCCCTTTCTCCCGCTGCTTTTCAAAGAGTCTATGTTCATCCTCTAAACGCATGGTCAGGGCTGTTACCTTCTTATTTTGGGTTACCTCTGGGCCATCAGGAGTAAAAGTGATTTGGGCTTCCATTTTGGTGAGTAAATCTCTCCCGAGGAGGGGCGCAGGGCACTCAGGGATAATTAAGAATGAGTGGGTTACCCGTCCCACTCCCAGATCTACTGATCTTCGGGTAGTCCATGAGTACTGCTGATGCCCTGTAGCCCCTACAACCCAGGATTTTTTCTTGGATACGGGTCCTGATGGTTCAAGTAGGACTGAGTGTTGAGCTCCGGTGTCTACAAGGAACTCAACTGGCTTCCCCTCCACCTTAAGTATTACCCTAGGCTCGGGGAGGGGTTCCAAGCCCCGTCCCCGCTAATCTTCTTCCTCTAAGGCCAGTACTTTCTTGGAGAGTTCTTTCTTTTTTTTTTAGGACATTCCCTGGCCCAGTGCCCCTTTTCCTTACAGTAGGCACATTGATCCTTATCTAACGGGATGCGGTTGCTCAGGCTACCTGACTTCTTAGTTCTACCTTGGGTCTGTTCCTGGCTCTTCTCCCCTACTACTGCGGCCAAAATTCGTGTTAAGTTTTTCTCCTGTCTTCGGTCTCTCTTATTTTCCCTTTCTTCTCTCTCTTTCTCCTTTCTCTGCTCTTTTTCTTCCTCAGTTTCTCTTTTATGGTATACTTTCTCAGCTTCCTTAACTAAATCCTGCAAGGTGTAGTCCTGCAATCCTTCAATCCTCTGCAGCTTTCTTTTAATGTCTACAGCTGACTGCCCTATGAAAGTCATAGCCACGGAAGCCCTCTGTCCTTCAGAGGCAGGGTCAAATGGGGTGTAGCGCCTAAAAGCTTCCATTAGACCCTCAAGAAACACGGAGGGGGGTTCCGTGGCCCCCTGTATTACTTCTCTTACCTTAGCCAAATTAGTGGGGCGTCTTGCCGCCCCACGGAGGCCAGCCACTAGAGCCTGGTGATAGACTGATGGTCGCTCCCTACCTTCTGCCGTGTTGAAATCCCAGTCTGGTCTGGAGAGGGGAAAGGCAGCCTCAATGATGTTGGGGAGCTGGGTAGGACGCCCGTCCGCCCCGAGTACATTCTTCTTAGCTTCTAGTAAAATCCTCTCCCTCTCTTCAGTAGTGAAGAGAGTCTGTATGAGCTGCTGGCAGTCATCCCATGTGGGCTGATGAGAGAACATCAGGGACTCTACCAGCCCAGTCAGGCGTTGGGGGTCTTCTGAAAAAGGGGGGTGATTAGTTTTCCAGTTATACAGGTCTGCAGAAGAAAATGGCCAGTACTGGAGGGTCTGGAGAGGAGGTGGTCCCTCATCTGTTGCCACCGGCGGGGGGCCGTATGCCCTCAGGGGTAGGGCAACAGTAGTGTCGGGAGACACTCCTCCCTGGCGGTGACTCCTGGTACCTTGTGTGGGCCCCAGTGAAGGTTCCCCCGGGGGTGCAGAGGGGGCAATCGCCAGATCTGGCGATGCTGGTCCTCCCTGCCCCCCGACAGGAGCCAAGGCAGGAGGGTATGGGGGAGGAGGGGGTGGAGGGTGGAGGAGAAGATGATCAGTCTGGATTTCCGGGTAGATCTTCTTAGGGGGGGGTCCGAACTGTCACTCCCTTTTCTGGGACCGGAAGATTGGACAGCGAGCACCTGAGGATTAGATGGGGGCCTGGATGTGGCAGTCCACGGCCGAACCCAGGGGGGCGGATTCTGCACCAGGTCCTGCCAGACTATGATGTAAGGTTGTTGATCCGGATGGGCTCCCGGTCCTCTCTGAAAAACAATCTCTTTAATAGCAAAAATAAGAGATAAGTCAAAGGTTCCTCCTGACGGCCAGCTGACGTTAAAAGTAGGCCACTCCGAGGAGCAGAAAGTCTGCCATGGGCCTTTTTTAACCTCTACTGACAGATCACGACCTCTTCTCTTCACTTCAGTCCAATGATCTAGAGTTAAACTCAGAGGGGTTGTCACAGTCTGTCACATCGTCAGTGGATATGTCAGAAACACAAATAACAGAAATAACAGAAATATTACAGGTACAAGGACCCACCTACCACACTTGGTCCTTCACAAGCCTATAACAGAATCAGACAGTCGCGTTTCCTGTAATTTTTGATCGAACAACCAGACTCAACCAGCGCCCTTACAGCAGGAGACAACCAGGTGTCCCTGGTTCTCCTCAGTTCCTGTGGTGTCCCCCAGGGTTTCAGCCTGTGGTCCTCCGGGCACGTCTACCGACCACTGTCCGGCCACTCTCACGAGGTGCCGAACGGCTGCGAAATCGAAAGCGCGCACACAAAGTCAAACAAAAGGACTGAAGACACAGACTAGACAGTTTTCGGGGTACCCTTTTCTTACCTCCAAGGTCGACTCTGCAGGTGAGGGGTGGTCATTATCTCCCGGACGAGCCCCCAAATGAAAGACTTGGGGCAGAACCCCCCACTCTGCCCGGAGCTCTGACCACCCCAATCAACCGCAAGAGACGTCGCTTGATGCAAAAACGCAAGAGGATTTTTATTCCAGCATGCTGGGACTTGACTCACAACTCTTTTAGAAGCCGAGGAGTCAAGCCCCGCACAGCAGTTTTTTACAAGCTTATACAGGCAAAAACTACAAAGTAGGCGGGAATAGCAGACATGCCAGGGGCTCTAATAAAGTAAGAGGGAATAGACACAGCTGGGGCTCTAACCAGATAAGAAGAACTCTGATTCACTATTCAACTGTCTTAAGACAAGACTAACAGTCAAATATTTGCTTAATAGTAAACATTTGCTGCAGCTCCTGGGGCTATCTCCTGGAACAGTTACAAAAGGTCACATTCCTATGGTAGGGAGTGAGAGGTGGTCACATTCCTATGGTAGGGAGTGAGAAGTGGTCACATTCTCATGGTAATATTTTCTTTCATTTTAAGGGAGTGAGTTTCCTCTCAGGAAATGCAGGGAAACAGAGAGACCCTGCGATCTCAGCAGTACAGGGGGGCCTGCAGGTGCCCAGTCAACTTGCAACTTGCACGGGGTGATGGATGGGTCACAGGCTGACTGTTGGCCATGGGTGGGGAACGGTTCTGAAACAATTGGGGGCTGTCCTTTCAAGAGAAACTTCTTGCCCCTAATGTGATATTTCAGTTGGAGGCCATCCCTTCAGTGACAGGGATAGGGAAGACGTGCTTCTAAGCATGTCCTCATGCATCTTGTCTACGCTTTCATGAGAGCTGCACAGAGGAGTCTGCCTGCCATTCTTAATTGTAAGTTCTCTGTTGGCTCATGCTTGGTATACAATGGAGATTGTCTTAGGAATCCCTGTCCTTCCTTTGGCCACAGGTGAGGAGGCAGGTGGGGATAATCCAAGCTGGCAACTGAATTTGTTGTCCCAAACTGTTCTACATGACTAGCTTTAGAGCTTCTTCTACATGGGGGCTTGGAGATCCCACCTTCAGAATTTGGTGTTCCCACGTGTTCCAGTTGTTTCTGACCTAGGCTCGCTCTTGAGGGCCTTGAATTTTTCTCTGATTATCTAGGCTTTCAGAGAGGCTTATCTGAAGACCTCTCTAGATCACTCAGCAGATAACCTTTTTGACTATTCCTCAGGCTAAGTTCTTGATCCTTCTGAGTATCCTTGTTAAGTGAAGCATTTCTCAGCATCTCTCTTGAAAGCTACCATTTTGACTGAATCCAAATTTCTCTTGTGATGATGCTCCCCAGTTTTCTTCAGAAGCTCAGTGCTGAGAGAAAAATCTCCAGAAGGATGGGGGCTGGAATACAACCTTGGAGGACTGGCTGGAGAATGTTGGGAACTGGAGTACAAAAGTCTTCCAGGGATTTCTTGATCACAAAGTATAAACCCCACATAATTGCTGTTCTTTCTGTAACACATTCCAGATCAGGTGGGAAATGTCAGATGGCATAACACAATGAGCCTCATTCTGGGGTTTTTGAAAACACACACCCCAGAACCTAATCTGGGATAGGTAACCAGGTGATAGGACTGCAATCAGGAATTTTAATTGGGCCTGAGACTGGACTTGAGTGAAGGTTAAGGAATGGAGACTGGGCAGTGTTTGACACATGGAGAGAGTCTGGAGATGGTTAATTACTGGGGATCTTTAGCTATGAAGGTATTTGAGATTGAAGAACACAGATTTTGAGGACCAGTCACCTGGGACAAATACCACAAAGGGCAGGGACTCAATCTGCAGTGACAGGTGAGCTGTAGGTATTTTGCTCTGTGTCATCCTCAAAATTCTTAAGACATAGGAGCTGCTTTCCAAGAGTAGGTCTTCTGGTTTGCCTTTGCTGGTTCATAAAAAAGGGAATCTGCTGACCCATGCTTGCTGGCAAATGATACTAACATTGTCCATGAAAAAAAAATTACCATATTTTGCCCTCATGTATACAGTGCACCCACGTTTTTGGCCCAAACATTCTGGAAAACACAACCCAGCTCTTGGCGAGAAGAGACACATGTAGGGAGGGCTAACATTCCTCTGTAAAAATGCAGATTGTGCCACCCTTCCGCAGCGACCCACTCTGTGAAAGCTGTCCCTTCCCTTGATCCTGGGAGAGATTCACTCCTCACCACTTCATAGGCCACAAACAACTTTCCTACATGTGGCCACTGGGGCAGGAGCTTATGAGCTGCTTTGCACAAAGGCAGCCATGATGGTCTGTGAGACCCACACAGGGCTCACAATATCCTCTGTGCAAGGCTCCAAACCCTCTCTGCAGAAAACACCCAAACCCTCTGTGCAGTGCTCTCAACCCCCTCTGCGCAGCAACACCTTTGACCAAAGATTCCACTCCACAAGGCCAGGGCCTGCCTCACCAGCCCCACCACAGACCCCTCCCTTGGTCTTGAGGATAGGTGGAGGCTACACTGGCTCACTCCCACCCAATCTTGAATTCTCCTAGACTGGAGCCCAATAAACTCAATAGGCCCAAGAAGGAAAGCACAATAACTCCTGGAGGCCCCCACATGGGATTGGGAATACACCCCCACTCCAAAGCCTTACTACCCACATATGATGTGCATTCTTGTTTATCCCTCAAAAATTGGGGCAAATAGTTGCACATTATACATGGCGAATTTTGGTAGTTGGGAGTCTGGCCTGAGTTGCTTTGAGAAAAAAACTGTTCTCTTGTCCTTTTCCTTCCATATCATGAAATCAGCATGGTTTTAAACTTGTCTCTCCAAGAGGGCCGGAACATCAGACTTGGGCAGGGAACGATAAATAGATGTTACAAGCTTGGCTGCAGGGTCTCTCACAAATGAAGACTTCGAATGCAAAGGGAAAGAAACTCCAGAGATGGAGGCTCCCACAGGAGAATTCTGACACTGCTTGGAGGGTCAGTGCCTCTGAATGCTGGGACATAGCGGACAGCTCATCAGCACCATCTGGGGAGAACATCTCCAGAACAAGCTTCCTTAGATGGAAACGTGTTCAGGTTGAGTCACAGCTAAAGTGCTACCTGGTGATAGTGAAGCAGACAGGCTGTTGGTTCCTGATGATCAACATTTGAATCAGTGGGACCATTTTCTGGAATAAACTTAGTAAGAGATTGACATCTCAGGAAAGGCAGAGATCAAAATCACTTGACGGTGTTCAGAGAGAAAGTCCCCTCTGATTAGAGAACAACATCTGCTCCTTGAGTGTCACATGCTGGGAGAGGAAGAAAGGCAAGTGGCTGGGTGCTGAATGTCCACTGGGAATGTGGAATCCAAGGGAGGAACAGGCATTGGGAGCAGACAGTGACTGAGTGGTGAGTGTGAAGTTACGTGACATAAGGGGGTCTTCGGGTCAGTAGAGAAAATGGAGGGTGGAGGTGAAGATGGTTTGGATAGAGAGGCTGGTGTTAATTCTCCTGGAGTGCTTCCTGGAAGTGCAGAGGACAGAGTGGGTGAAGATTGTCTCACGGAAACCACAGAAGTGAACAGGCCTGAGGAGGGAGCAGCAGCATCATGGACTTTCAGGACACCAGTGGCTTAACTTTAGCAGTTGTTCCATGGCACGTGTCACATGGGGAGTCTGGATACACAGCTGACAAATGAGGACTGTACCACGGTGATACCCTGGGGGCTACAGAAGACAGGAGGCACAAAACTGCGTCCAGGAGCAGGTCAAGGAAAAAGAAAACTACTCATCTAGCAGAATGGGGCTGCGTGAAGCCTGCTCCCCCTCATCTCATCCCACCCTTGACTTCACAATACCCTCTGTGGCCTCCCTCATCCCAAGGCCATCACTCACATCAACCATCCCATGCCTACCACCTTTTATACATTTCAGAGATTCAGTGTCTCCTGCAATGCATTGGTCCATTGCAGGAGACACTGAATCCCTGAAATGTATAAAGCATGCTATCCAAAGGGTCCAGAAAACCCAAAGAAAGATTCATCACCCTTTTCAGAGTAGAATTCAGCTTCCTTCTCTCTTCTGCTTCTATTTACATAACTCTCCAAAAGTGGCAAAACTGGAGAATGGGTGATATGTAAGGAAGATAGGAGCACAGGGATCATGCTGGAGTGCCTTTATGGGAGACTCCTGGGTCATTGTACTCTTATGACCCAAAATCAGCCAACAAAGTCAAATGGTCAACAGTAATATTAACAGATTCAAGTCTGTGTCGTTTCATTTATGAAGTACGTTATCCCACATGCTGCTCAAACCACCACGTGAAGCTCAGACCTCAGTGTTTACTTCAAAGAGGAGGCTGAGCACCCAGGAAGTCAAAGTGCTCATACAGTCAGGAGACAGAAGTGCTGACTCCAAACCAACCTGTAGTCTTTCCTGGACATCTCCCTTGTCCACCTACTGGGGAATACCCGGTGCCCAGTCAGTCACTGCTTCCTGCCCACAGATGGGCAGAGCGGGGACACTGAAGTGTCCTGTTGCTTAGTATCTTCCTGGGAACCTTGCTCAGAGGGCTCTATTTTCCCAGAGAGAATGTATCTAGTAACTGACATCCTCTGAGAGCATGGACATAGGACCTCACGGAGGTAATAGGAAGACTCACAATTGGAGAGCTCAGTCCAATACCCAGAACCTTACCTTTCAATGTTCCACCTTCCTTTTCCCTGTTGGCTCTGCCCTGATGCTGCTGAGAACAAAAGGAAAAGAATGAGAGGCTGAGACTCGCTTCTCTCACACCTCTTCCCTAAGAGGCTCAGACATTCATTATCCAAGAATAATGGGCCTCCCCATTTTATCAAAAAGAAACTTATTCTTCTTATCCATTTTTAACAGTAATGGAATATTTCCTATTTTTCTTCTCTCAGAAAATAAAGAGAGGATTTTGTTATTGAATCTCCTCTTACAGTTCTCAGAAGTTCTTTGCTCAAGGGGGACACAGAATCAGAAACCAACAGTCACATCTGCTCCCTCAGAGGACCCTGTATTCTGAGGACAGAACTTAGATGGTCTGGACATTGTTCTGCTGAGCAGCTCAACCTGAAGGAAGGGTTGAATGAGTGATACCAAACATGAGAAAGTGACAATCAAGTGTAACTTTCTCAATATGCCAATCCAGGATCACGAAGTCATGTGTTCAGGTATTTATCTTAGTCATCTCCCCACACCCAGATAGGGAGCCTGTGAGCCTAAAGTGGAAGCCTTCATCCTCCTGAACCTCTTAGCCCTGGCACACCTCTCTCTCTGGAGGTGTGATTCTCTTTCACTCTCTAAGCAAATCAGACTAATCTAGAAATGTGAGAATCAGATTGGGAAACAGCATCAGGGAATCTCTCGTGGGGGCTCCTTACCTTTTGGATGTCTGAGTCTTTCCAGAAGGTTGGTTAAAATGCTTTCAATACAAGGTAGCAGAGGTACAAGAGAAACAATGTGAAACAGAAGCAGAACTCAGCCAGGGCTCAGTATAGTTGTTCAGAAAACAGGAACTCTTCTGCACTGTCTGGAGAGTGGGCCTGCCTGAAGCAACTGAGTGCTGAGGGTGTCCAGGCTTGGCTGTAGCCTCAGGCCTGCATCACACAGCACACGAGAGTCACAAAGGGGTTTTGAGGGTGGGGAGGGGACATCTGGAGGAGGGCAGCCACAGCCACCACCCACCATCCCAGCAGATCCTCTGCCCCTGTTGGGACTTCTGAGTCCCTCTTTCCTCCCCTGCCATCCCATTTTACAAATTCACCCTTTCTTCATACCGTATGTTTACCTCAGTGAAATGTTCCATTTGTTTCGTCTGTAACCAGCTATTACCTGAGTCCCCCTTTGCTTTGTGCAGCCTTTGACTTGGACCTTGTAAGTCAGAAATAGCTGGAATTTTTTCCTCTACCCACAGATATATACTCTCAAGATTACACAGACACTCAAATCCATCTTATCTACAGAATTTTGTTGCCTTACTCTAACCTAGATATAAAACCTAAAGTTCTATTACACTTTAGTTTTATAAATGTTGAATATAAAATATTTTCAAGTCAGCCTTTAGTGTTTCAATCAGAGTACCTGACTCAAATAAAACTAATAATGTTATTCAACATTCCAAAACTAAAATAAGTATAAAAAATGTATATAATTAAAACTTCAAGTGATATGGGGTTGAAATTTAGAGCACTTATATTTTTGAAGTTAGTGAAATTTAAACTGCACAAGAACTTTAGACATTGTCTACACACACACAGATACACAAATGCACATGCACATGCTCTGATGAATGAGTCCAATATTTTCCAAGTCAGGAACCAATTCCCTCCTATTACTTCAATCTTCCATTCATTATATTGACCATACCTTTTTTCCTAACCTTACCCAAGGAATAGATGGTCCAGGACTCTACATTAATTTCATTACAGGTGTTTGGCCCCCTGAAGCCAGGCATAGGTCACATTGTGATAAACTGTTGACTTTTTCAGCCTGTGGTTTCAAGGTAGGACCTAGGAGTGTCAAAGCCTTCAGGCAGAATCTGGTCTTGAGCAGCCTCACCTGAGTCTTCCATGGGCCATGTGAACGTGACTTTTCTTATAGTGAGGCTCTTCATGTCAGGTGTAGATACTCCCTATTTTGCTCCACCCTTTCCCTATACCTTCTTTGTAAACTGTTTCTCAGATGATAGCTGTCCTCTGAACTGTCTCCCAACTTCTCATGTCTCACCTAAATTCTGCAGCCCTTCACTTGCCAACATCTTCCAGTCTCTCCTCCCTTTGATATGCATGGTCAATCAAGTTTTCATTTCAGAAATATTTCCTTCTGGAAACTAGGAGACACAGACATCTGTATATTTAGGGCTCTGCCCCTGACCTCATAATGCAGTTTTAGCAGTATGTCCTACCTAGTTCAAGATCTATGCAAATGCAAAGAACTGGCTTTCTTACCAAAAGCATTTGTAACTGGCAATTCAGGTTGTGGGGAGGGGGAACAAGGTAGAGGGGAGGAGGACAGGGGATTGGTGTGCTCCTACTTAGTGGACACCATGTATGGGTATATGGCACACCTTTTGGGTGTAGGACAAAACTATAAGAGGGGACTCCCTGACATGCAAATGTTATAACCTATTTGTTTTGTACCCTCACATTAACTTGAAATTAGAAATAAAAGCTAAACAGATCACAGCAGATAGCACTGACTGGGGGTGAGCTGGACAGCTTCCCTTTGCTTCTCCAGATCAGTTTGTCTTTGCTTTCGACTGTGCCCTGCACTATGGAAAGTTGATCACTATGGAGTCAACAATAGGCAGCCTTATTTTCTGCCTTCTGCTATGTTTAGTCAACAGAAAACTGTAACAGAGATTGGAGGAAAGAAAGAGAGGGAGGTAGAAAAGTTTATTTTGGAACTACTAATTTGTGGCTGCTTCATCTTTAAGTAAGAGTTACCATTTGTAACAGGCAGCAGGCCCACACCAGTCTGTCTGTCTGTCTCTCTGTCTCTCTTTCTCTGTCTAGCTCTCGGCTTTGATAACTTCCCCCTCCTGTTGTTCTGTCAGGTCTGGGGTGCAAAGGCATTTGTGTTACTAGCCTCAGGGTTTTGCACTATCCCTGGTGGTTTCCATTCCCCTCCCCCTCATGCCTTTGTACATAGTAACTTTTTTAAACTTCATTTATATTATTTTTTGGATGGTTCTGTTTCTTGTAATGATCTTGTGATCAACAGTATCTGGAGTGGATACATTAATCAAAACCTCAAAAATAGAATTATGGAATGAGGTTATTCTAACATTTAATATAGCAGGAATCCTCTCCTTCCTGGGAGAACGACTCAGCGTTCACTGTGAACATAGGTTCAACATTCTCATACTGGAAGTAGAACATAGTTACCCTTGACAAATTTCTGTTCTCCACCTCTTCCCAGTTCTTCAGTGTGGTTGGTCCAGACATCTTTTTATACAATCCTTTGCTAGTTATCACCTCTCTCTGGGACATATTGATTCCATCAACCTGACTCAGTCCAGTGACCCCGAAATTGCATATGGCCTGTTCAGATGTGCACAGTGACTTCTCTTAGTCATGATGTGACTCTGTGGGATGTGCACCTGCTTGCTCTAATCCCATTTGTTAGACCTTCCCATGGGAAACCTGCTTGAGTAATGCCCTGGACACCAATAAAGGCCTGAGTCCAAAGGCCCATCTCTCTCCAGATCACCTCCTGCTGGATGTGCACACGATTCCTGGGACCACCTTATTGGCCCTAACTTGTTCTCCTCTTCCTTCAAGGGGAAATAAGTAACAAACTTCTGTTGTTTCATGTTTTTTATATTGTTTGTGTTGCTCCCTCTGTGTCTCACTTGGTGGATATCACTGCCCTAACTTTCATCCTGGACAAGGCTCTACTAGAGAGTGGTTATCTTAATAGGAATAAACTTAAGACCAGACAAGAGCCACAAGAGCATCTGCCAGTATAAATAAGTTTCCTACAAGAGGCATACCTGCTTATAGGTCGGATAAGTAGGCATTGGTCCTTTCACCAAGACGAAGAAGTTCCCATGAAAGTCACATTGTAAACATCCATGACTTAATCTGTTGCAGCCAGAGCAAGGCAGGGCTAGAGCTTGTAGCCCTCTCCTGAGAGACACAAGACCAAATTAGAGAAGGAAACAAAAGGGTGTAAGACCAAGTGGTATAAAATACAATGCCATGAGTGCAAATTTATTTACATGGGTGTACTCGCCCAGATCCGGAATTTGTTATGTAAGCTCAAGTGCTGGGGAGAAGCAACAATATTCAGTTAGACATGCTGATTGAGACCCAGACCTAGTGTTGGCCCCTTGAAATGAGTTCGCAGTATTAGAACTCCTCTTGTATTTTGTGACCAAAATGGAAATGGAAATATTATATGTAACTTATGTTAATTTTGTCCACTCTCTTTTAACTATAACCCCCAGCTTAGGAGAGTGTGAGCAAAGCACCCTTCAGTCAAAGCATCAAGAAGGACTTTACGATTATCCTTGAAAACTTCCATTGTGTGCATCCTCTGTAGGCCAGAGAAAGTGGGGTAGTTGTGACACAGTAAGAACTAACAGAAAGAGAATTTGGTGACCAATGTGGGTATTTTCCAGGAAAGAGTTTGATGTTTGAAAATCAATCAATTCACCACATTACTAAAATAAAGGGTACTTCAGGCAAATCATACTTAATGGCAGAACATTGAACAATTTCTTCCTGGGGTCAGGATTTGTCCACACTTCCAGTATATAAGATAAATAGGTTAAAGGTATTAATATTGGAAAAGAAATGAATACTGAAAAGTGTTATTAATTACAAAAGACATATTTGGGTATCCTAAAGAATCTGCAAGCAACATAGAGAATTAATAAGTGAATCTGACGTGATTGCAAGAGGGACTTTACCTAACAAATGCAATCAGTGTAACCTGGCTTATTGTACCCTCAACGAATCCCCAACAATAAATAAATAAATAAATAAATCTGAAAAAATGTATATAAGTAAAAATACGAAATTGTATTTCCATATATCAAATATAAGCACTTTAAAATGAAAGAAAAGAAACAAAAATAGCATAAAACCTCAAACATTTAGATAAGATCTAAGAAAAGAGAAAAAAATATATCATACTGAAAACCAAAAGAAAAATGCTGAGAAATGTAAGACTCTAAATGAAGAGATATTGGTATTTATCAAAATAGTAAATATACTGAAAAATTTTAAATGTATTTTATTACTAGACTGAACTATGCAGTCAAAAGCTCAATCTTTGAAGAAGAGAACACATTGTCTGTTGTTTGGTTCTTACGAGGGTGTTTTTCAGTGTGCATAATTGTTGAATTTGGTGTTCCTGCAGGGGACAATTCCTGGAGGGTTCTATTTGGTGAGTGGTGCCTTATTTAGTTCATTTGGTGAGGTCTTGTTTTCCAGCATGTTCTTGATGCTTGTGGATGTTTATTGTTGTCTGGGCATTGAAGAGTTCGGTATTTACTCTAATCCTTGCAGTCTGGGTATATTTGTAGCCATTGTTTTTGGTATTCAGAGGGAATTGAGTGTTGGATCTAAGTCTTTGGTAACTGCAGCCACGTCAAAACTAGGGGGCGCTCACGCACAGAAATGCCAAGAGTCTTGCAACCTCCTGGTGGCACTGCCTTGGTGGGCCTGGGTAAGGTTGGCGAGAATTCCCTAGATTACCATCTCACTCTCTTCCTTCACTTTTCCCCAAATGGAATGAGTCTCATTCTCTATGCTGAGCTGCCTGGAGTTGGGGGAGTGATGATGCAAGCCCTTCCCACAGCCACCACTGCTGGAATTTCTCTGGTCACAGCAGACTATGTAGCCTGGAGACTGCTGGTGTTTATTTAAGGCCCAAGTGCTCTTTAGTTAGCAGGTGTGAATTTTGCCAGGGCTGGGTCATTCCCTTCAGGAAGCATGTTCCCTTGTAGTTCAGGGTTATGTTTAGTAATGTCATCCAGGAGCTAATGTCTGCCATCAGGAACTCCATCTGTGTGGCACTTGATTTTCTGGTGGCTGAGGTGGCAGCCAACGTGTATGACAAAGTTCCCTGTACTCTTCCCTTTCCTTTTCCCAACTGGAAGTAGCTTGTCACTGAGGTACACTGCCTGGAGTTGGAGGAGGGGTGATGTGAGCCCTCCCTTGGTCAATAGAGCTGATTTTCCAGCTATGCGCACCCCAAGTCCATTGTTCCTGGCCTCAGGCCACTTTCATGAGCTGGTGGTGGAGCTAGCTGGAATTCAGTTTTCTAATGCTGGGGTGGAAGATTCCCTTCTGGGGCTGGTGTGAATGCTCCCTTCATGGGTGCCAGTGAAATTCTGCCCTGTGTTTTGTTCCCCTGTGATAGGGTGGCCCTGAGTTCCAATGTGAAGTCTCACAGTCCTTTGCCCTCCTTTCCCCAAGCGCATAGATTCTCTCCGCACCCAGCACTGGCCTGACACTGGTGGGGGGATAGTGGAGTGTTGTGATGTTGTGTGGCCAAAGCAAACCACCTTTCCTACCTTCTTCAGTGACTCTTTCTATGTTACAATGATAAAACTAGGTACTATGATTGCTTGTCTGTTGTTTGGTTCTTATGAAGGTATTTTTCTGTGCGCATAGTTGTTGAATTTGGTGTTCCTGCAGGGGACAATTCCTGGAGGGTTCTATTTAGCCATCTTGCTCCACTTGTTGACTATGCAAATATTTTTACACAGGTCATACCTACACACACACACACACACACACACAGACACTCACAATAACAAATGATTGCAACTTATCAAAATTCAGAACTGTATTCAGCAAAATTCGTGATAAGGAAAGTTAAAGGATGAGCCACTAAATGAGAGGTGATCATCAGGATACATCAAAAAAACAAGGACCTCATCTCCTATTATACTTGTATACTCAGATGAATATATATATATTTTTATATATATTTATTATATGTGTGTGTGTGTATTGTGTATCTATTCATATCTATGATGAAAATAAACTGAAAATGGGTGCTATGGAGTTAAGTTGCTATGAACATTTTTTACCTGTCTTTTGGGAGTCACTGCACTCAATTCTCTTGGGTATACCACTAGCACTAGAAATTCTCTGTTAAAGGGTACAGGGTACTGTCCAGCAATTTTCCAAAATATTTGTACCAACATAAATTCCCACTAGCAAAGTACGAGATTCCCAGTTACTCTGCATTATTCTCAACACTTAATATTGTCAGTGTTTTTGTTTTAACTATATGAGTAATACTCAGTAGTAGTCATTGTAGTTTTAATTTGCTGTTTCCTGATGAGAAATGGGGTTCAGCATCTTACATTTGTGCAAATATGTTAATTATCTGAATCTCATCTTTTATGATGCATTTATTTAAATCTTTTACCCATTTTAAAATCAGTTGTTTATTTTGTAAAATGTCTCTCAGTTTGATTTTTCTCCCGTTTTATTGATGTATACTTGTTAAGTAAAAATTGTGTGTATTTAGGGTATATAACTTGGTAGTTTGACATATGCCCTCATTGTGAAATCATCACCATAATCACAGGTACATTCATGTGGTTAGCATATTCATTTCTACCTTTGCGTGTGTAATATAAGCAACAATATTGTGTTTTTCATCTGATTTTGTATTTTGTGTTTTAGTTGAAACAATGAAAATTTTAAATATTCTCATTATCTCATTTAACACAATATTCCAGGCCAGGTGCACCTGGTTCATGCCTTGTAATCTCTTGGGAGGCTGAGAAGAATTGTTTGAGGATATGATTTTAAAACCGGTCAGTTCAACATAGCAAGACCCTGTCTCTACAAAAATTAGAGGTGATGCATGACTGTAGTTCAAGATAGTTTAGAGACTGAGGAAGGAGGGTCTCTTGTACCCAGGAGTCTAATGTTACAGTGAGCTATGATTGTACCACATCGCTCCAGCCTGGCTGAGTGACTCTGTCTATACAACAAGCAAATGTATAATATTCCATGATATGAGTATAATAAACTGCACAATAATTCCAGAATTATTGACATTTTAGTTTTTATGTCCACTTTTTGATTTTATGAATAGCCAACTAGTGTACATTGTAGTGTGAGGCACTGTAATGCCAAGAACGCGATGTATGGGAGCAGTTATTTCTCACAGTATCAGATTTGTTCCAGAGGTTACTTGGCAGTTACCAATGCTGGGGGTAGGGAAACCATCTCTCTGCATTTGCATAGATCTTGACCTATGTAGGACTTACTGCTAAAATTGCATTATGAGGTCAAGGGCAGAACCCCAAATATGTAGATGTCCGTGCCTCCTAGTTTCCAGAAGAAAATAATTCTTAAATAAAAACTTGATTGAGGATGCATAGCAAAGGGAGGAGAGAGTGGAAGCTCTTGGCAAGTGAAGGGCTACAGAGTTTCAGAGAGACATGAGAAGTTGGGAGACAGTTCAGAGGACAGCTATCTTCTGAGAAAGTTTACAAAGAAGATATAGGAAAAAGGTGGAGGAATATAGGGAGTATATACACCTGACATGAAGAGCCTGACTATAGGAAAGGTCATGTTCACATTGCCCATGGAAGACTCAGGTAAAACTGCTCAAGGCCAGATTCTGCCTGAAGTCTTTCACACTCCTAGGTCCTACCTTTCCAGCATGGGCTGAAGGAGTCAACAGTTTATTACACTGTGTCCGATGCCTGGCTTGGGGGAGCCAAAGACCTGTAATGAAATTAATGTAGAGGCCTGGGAGTTTCTGTTCCTTAGGCAGGGCAAGAGAAAAATGTATGATCAATATAATGAATGGAAGATTGAAATAATAGGTGGGAATAGATTCCTGAATTTGAAAATATTGGACTCATTCATCAAAGAATGTGCAGGTGCGTGTGTGCATTTGTTTGTGTATAGAGAATGTTTTTAGTCCTTGTACAGTTTAAGTTTCACTAACTTCAGAAAAGTAAGTGCTCTAAATTTACCCCCAATATCACTTGAAGTTTTAATTATATACATTTATTTTATACTTATTTTAGTTTTGGAATGTTGAATAATACATTACTAGTTTTATTTGAATCAGCTACTCTGATTGAATACACTAAAGGCTGAATTGAAAACATTTTGTATTCAACATTCATAAAACTAAACTAAGTATAATACAACACTAGGTTTTATATCTAGGTTAGAGTGAGGCTCTCTTTTCCCACAGAGACTGTATCCAGCAACTGACAGCCTCTGAGAGCATGGACCTGGGGCCTCAAGGAAGTAACAGGAAGGTTCATTATCAGAGAACTCGGTCAAATACACATGATCTTACCTTTCAATGTTCCACTTTCTGTGAGGTAAAATTTCTGTAGCTAACACGGATTGGAGGATCTGTGCAACCCTGAGAATATAAATGTCTGGGAAGAGGAAAAAAATTCCAGCTCTTTCTGACTTCAAAGATCCAAGTCAAAAGCTGCACAAACCAAAGGAGGGACTCAGGTAATAGCTGGTTACAGATAAAACAAACAGAACATTTCCCTGAGGCAAACCTATGGTATGAAGAAAGGGTGAAGTTGTAAAATGGGATGGCAGGGGAGGGAACAGGGACCCAGAAGTCCCAACAGGGGCAGAGGATCTGCTGGGATGGTGGGTGGGGGCTGTGGCTGCCCTCCTCCTCATGTACCCTCCCCACCCTCAAAACCCCTTTGTGACTCTCCTGTGCTGTGTGATGCAGGCCTGGGGCTACAGCCAACCCTGGACACCCTCAGCACTCAGTTGCTTCAGGCAGCCCAGCCATACAGACAGTACAGAAGAGTCTCTGTTTTCTGAACAACTATACTGAGCCCTTGCTGAGTTCTGCTTCTGTTTCAGATTATTCTTTTTGTACCTCTGCTACCTTGTGTTGAAAGCATTTTCACCAACCTTCTGGAAGAACTTAGACATCTACAAGGTAAGGAATAACCAAGAGAGATTTTCTGTTGCTATTTCCCATTCCTTTTTGCACATTTGTAAATGAGCCTAACTGGCTTGGAGGGTGATAGAGCATCACTCCTCCAGGGAGAGAGGTTGGATAGGGCTAGGGGTTCAGGAGGATGAAGGCTTCCACCTTAGGCTCTCAGGCTTCCTATCAGGGTGTGGTGGGGACTTCTCGGATAAATCCCCAAACACGTGACTTTGTGATTCCAGATCGGCATATGGATAAAGTGACACTTGATTGTTGCCTTCCCATATTAGGTATCTCTCAGCCAAATTTTCCTTCATGTTGATCTGATCAGGAGAGTAATGCCCAGACCATCCAAGTTCTGTCCTCAGAATTCAGGGTCCTCTGAGGGAGCAGATGTGACTGTTGGTTTCTGATTCTGTGTCCTCCCCAAGCAGAGAACTTCCGAGAACAGTATGTGGAGATTCCACAACAAAATCATTTATTGAGTTACTCAAAGAAGGAAAATGGGAAATATTCTATCACTTTTAAAACTGGATAAGAGGAACAAGTTTCTATTTGTTAAAATGAAGAGGCACATTATCCTTGCTTAATTAATGTCTGAGCCTCTTAGGGAAGAGTTGTGAGGGAAGAGAGTCTCTCAGCCTCACGTTCTTTTCCTTTTCTTCTCAGCAGCCAACAGATGAAAGGAAAGTGGAACATTGAAAGGTAAGGTCATGTGTATTTGACCGAGTTCTCCGATAATGAACCTTCCTGTTACTTCCGTGAGGCCCCAGGTCCATGCTCTCAGAAGCTGTCAGTTGCTGGACACAGTCTCTGTGGGAAAAGAGAGCCCTCCAAGGAAGGCTCCTAGGAAGATGTTAAGCAATGAGACACTTCTCAGGGTCTCCACTTTTTTCCATCTGTAGACAGGAAGTAGTGACTGACCTGGGCACTGGGTATTCCCCAATAGGTGGCCATGTGAGATGTCCAGGAAAATCTATAGGTTGGATTGGAGTCAGCCCTTCTGTCTCCTGACTGTATCAGGATTTTGACTTCCTGGGTTCTCGGCTTCCTCTTTCAAGTAACCACTGATGTCTGAGTTTCACGTGATGGTTTTTAGAAGCATGTGGGGTAATTTACTGGATAAATAAAACCACACAGACTTGAATCTGCTAATATTACTGTTGATCATTTGACCTTGTTGGCCGATTTTGGGCCATCAGAGTTTAATAACCCAAGGTTCTCCCCTAAAGGGACTCCAGTATGATCCCTGTGCTCCTATCTTCCTTACATATCACCTACTCTCCAGGATCCCAGGTTTGGTGAGTTACCTAAAGAGAAAAAGAAGAGTGAAGGAAGCTGAATTCTACTCTGAAAAGGTGATCAATCTTGCCCTGTATTTCCTGGCCCCTTTGGAAAGCATGCTCTATACAATTCAGGTATTCAGTGTGTCCTGCCATGGTCATGGGAGGGGGTAGACATGGGATGGAGATGGGAGTGATGGACTTGGGAGGAGGCCACAGAGGGTATTGTGAAGTCATGGGTGGGGTGAGGGGAGGGGGAGCAGGCTTCAGGCAGCCCAACCCTGCTAGACGAGTAGGCTCCCTTTTCCTTGCTGTGGTCCTGGCCGCAGCTTTGTGCCTCTTGTCTTCTGCAGTCCCCGGGCTAGCGCCGTGGTACTGTCCACATTTGTCAGCCGTGTGTCCAGACCCACTGTGAGATGTGCCTTGTAATGACTGTTAAGTCAAGCCACTGGTGTCCTGCGAGTCCCTGAAGATGCTGCTTCCTCCGTAGGCATGTTCACTGCTGTGGTTTCCGTGAGACAATCTTTTTTTTTTCTTTTTTTTTTTTTTATTATTGTTGCATAGCTGTGTACATTACCCACTCTGTCCTCTGCACTTCCAAGTAACCCTCCGGGAGAATTAACAACAGCCTCTCTGTCCAAGCCTTCTTCACCTCCACCCTCCATTTTCTCTCCTGACCTGAGGACCCCATTATGTAACTAAACTTCACACTCACCACTCAGTCACTCTCTGCTCCAAATGCCTGTTCCTTCCTTGGATTCCACATTCCCAGCAGACATTCAGCACCCATCCACTTGCCTTTCTTCATCTCCCACCATGTGACACTCAGAGAACAGATATTCTGTAATCAGAGGTGACTTTCTCTCTGAACACCCTCAAGTTATTTTGATCTCTGCTTTTTCCAGAGATGTCCATCTCTTACCAAGTTTATCCCAGAAAATGGTGCCACGGATTCCCACATTTATCATCAGGAATCAACAGGCTGTCGGCTCCATCACCAGCAGATGGCACTTTAAGTGTGACTCAACCTGAGGCCTTCCATCTAAGGAAGCTTGTTCTAAATAAGTTCTGATGGTGCTGATGAGCTGTCCACTATGTCCCAGCAATCAGAGGCACTGACCCTCCAAGCAATGTCATAATTCTCCTGCGGGAGCCTCCTCCTTCAGAGTTTCTTCCCCTTTGCCTTCTAAGGCTTCATTTGTGGGAGACCCTGCAGCCAACCTTGTAACGTCTGTTTATCTCTCCCTGCCCAAGTTGATGTTCTGGCCCTCTTGGAGACACAAGTTTAAAACCACGGTGATTTCATGATGTGGAAGGAAAAGGCAAAGAAAACAGGTTCTTTCCCAAAGCAACTTAGGCCAGACTCCCAAGTACCAAAATTTGCCATGTATAATGTGCAACTTTTTGCCCCAATTTTTGAGGGTTAAACAAGAATGTGCATCATATGTGGGTAGTATGGCTTTGGAGTGGGGGTGTCCAATGGGCCTCCAGGAGCTGTTGTGCTTTCCTTCTTGGGTCTACCGAGTTTGTGGTGCTCCAGTCCAGGAGAATCCAAGATGTGGTGAGAGTGAGCCAGTGTGGCCTCTGCCTAGTGCCATGACCAAGGGAAGGGGCTGTGGTGGTGCTGGCGAGGCAGGCCCTGGACTTCTGGGGTGTAATCTGTGGTCCAAAATGTGGCTGCCCATAGGGGACTGGGAGCCCTGCACAGAGGGTTTGGGTGCCCTGTGCAGAGAGGGATTGGAGCTCAAAACAGAGGGTTTTGAGAACCCTGTGCTGGCATCAGGGACCATCATGGCTGCCTTTGGATTGAGCAGTTCAGAATCTCCTGCCCCAGTGGCCACGTGTGGGAAAGTTGTTTGTGGCCTCTGAAGTGGTGAGGAGCGAATGGCTCCTGGGATCAAGGGAAGGGGCAGCCTTGACAGAGTGGGTGGCTGTGGAAGAGTGGCACAATCTGCATGTTTACAGAGGAGCGTTAGCCCTCCCCACATGTGTCTCTTCTGGGCTAGAGCTGGGTTGTGTTTTACAGAATGTTTGGGCAAAAAACGTGGGTGCACAGTATACATGGCAAAACATGGTCATGGACAATATTTCATGGAAAATGTTAGTATCAATAGCCAACAAGCATGGCTCAGCAGATTCCCCTCCTTTGTGAACCAGCAGAGGCAAAGCAGAGACCCACACATGGACAGCAGCTCCTGTGTCCTAAGAATTTTGAGGATGACACAGAGCAAAATACATCTAGCTCTCCTGGCATCTCCTGTCCCTTCAGGGTGAGTCCCTGACCTTTGTTGTGCTTGTCCCAGGTGGCTGTTCCTCAACATCTTTGTTCTTCAATCTCCAGTACATTCACAGCTGAAGAATCCCCTAGTAATTAACCATCTCCAACCTCTCTCCATCTGTCAAACCCTGCCCAGTCTCCAGTCCTTAACCCTCATTCAGGTCCAGTCACAGGCCCAATTTCAATTCCTGCTCCCAGTCCTATCACCTGTTTCCCTATCCAAGATTAAGTTCTGGGGAGCATGTTTTGAAAAACCCCAGAATGAGGTACAGTGTGTTATGCCATCTGACATTTTTCACCTGATTTGGAGTGTGTCACAGAAAGAACAGCAATTATGTGGGGTTTATACTCTGTGATGAAGAAATCCCTGGAAGACTTTTGTCAGTTGGCAACATTCCGCAGCCAGTCTTCCAAGTTGTATTCTAACCCCCATCCTTCTGGAGATTTTTCTGTCAGCACTGAGCTTGTGAAGAAAACAGGGCAGCATCATCACAAGAGAATTTTCGATTCAGCAAAACTGGAAGCATCGAAGAGAGATGCTGAGAAATGCTTCACTTAACAAGGATACTCAGAAGGATCAGGAGCTTAGCCTGAGGTATGGCTGAAAAGATCATCCATTGAGTGATCTAGAGAGGTCTTCAGGTAAGGGTGTGGGTGGGTCTAACTCTGTGAAAGGCCTAGAAAATTAGGAAATAATTCACGACCCTCAAGAGTGAGCTTACTTCTGAATCAACTGGAACATGTGGGAACACCAAATTCTGAAGCTGGGATCTCCAAGAAGTTGTGTGTGTGTTTGACCTACTAATTTCACTCCTATGTTTCTTTTCAAAAAGTAGAACATGCCAACAAAATCCAAATGAGAATAATTTCTTCTAATGTAATCTAAGTATAGACTATGTCTTTATGCCAGTAAAGATTATTTAACACAGTTTTTGGAATTTTCTTTGGATTTTCCAGTACACTCAATGAAGCCACTGGAATATGGTAACCATTCCAGTTAAGAAAAAATTATCTTTGAGCTGATCTCTATGTGCTAGCCACATCCAAGTCATTCTGGGCAAGGCCCTCTCCACACTAATTTGTAGTATCAGGACATAAATTCATAGAAAAAAACCACATCTCTCAGAAATTCCATAGGACTTTCTCCTCTAGCTATGAACTAGTTAAAAAAAGGCATACTCTCACGCCAATCCAAAAATATTAAATAATAGAATACTTCTAATGTAGAAATCTATACTCTCAAACTCGAGGAGCTTAAAGCTTCAATGATTACACTCCTGTGTGTGTGCATGTGTGTGTGTGAAGAGTGAGGATAAAGTCGGCAATACATTTGACAAACATTTATTTGATGACAACTTTTTTCATTTTCTCATCTTTGAACGTGCAGAGGCATAAATAGAAGTCGCACCAAAGGTGGAGGATCTATATACCCCAACCCCTTCTGGGGAACTGGGCTTGGTCACCAAAGAGTAGGGGAGGAGAGAGTGAAGTACATAGGAGAGTTCAAGGCTTAGTTGCTACCTGGAAAATCCAGGATGCTGTTAAAGCACGTAAGATGTGGTGTAGGAAAGCTTGAGATGAAATTCTGTTACTTTTAAGTTTTTTTTTAACTTGAGCAAGTCAGTTAAACTTCTGAGCAGCAAATCTCTGACTTAATCTGTGCTGAATTGAGAAAAGTTATAAATAATATACTTTATAAAGTTATTTAGAGGATTAAGGGAGATGATATAAGCAAAGATATATTTTGTAAAGTGTGAAGTTCAATACATAAATTGAACATGTTAATATTTGAGGATATGTTTACATCCCTTGGGATACAAACTTAGGACAAGATGGAAGATCAGTGTCTTCTATGAGTTCATTACTTTAAATATTTATTAAATTTGTTTGGCGAGATAGGATATGTACTGATGATGAAGTAATGTTTTGGCAGATATTTCATTAAAAAAAAAAAAAAAAACAGGGTTCCTGGGTAGTGTTAGATTAAATCAGAGTTTTCAAACTTTGCATAGGCACAGAATTCTTAGCACTATACAACCTAAGAACTGGTGGAATATTGTGTGGCCACTTGACTCAACTTTTATTAGTGGCTGGTATTTTCTAATGTATTCTTTCCTACATCTCCAGTTCAGTTGATCGAATATGACTCATTCATTCCATTGTTCAGCCTGTAAATATTTTTTAAGAACTAAGTATAGTTCAGCCCCTCCCCTAGGAACAGTCGATATGATGATGAAGAAAGACATACCACTTCTTTGTCTTATGGAACTTAAAGCATAGTGTGGGAGACGATAATTGTCAGGTAATCAGACAAATCATTGCAGCCATCACAATTGCTTAGAAAGAAAGATACATCACTGCACAGGGGCCTTTGATTTTCATACTTGTTTTACTCAGAGATCAAGAAAGACTTCTCTGAGATGGAGGTTCAGGGACATAAATGGAAGTTTGGATGGTGGTGTCCAGAAAGGTAAGAGGAAAGACACTCCAGATGGAGGTAACAGCCTGTGCAAAGGCCTGAGGCAAGAGGAAGCATTGCATAAATGGAAGAAGATCAGGGCAGCTGAATTGTAGGGGAGATGAGGCTAGAGATGTTCATGGCTACTAAAGGCCCTATAAGACTTGAAGTTTATGTTAAGGAGTCTTCAGTTTTTCTAAGAACAGTAGAAAGCTTTAAGTAAACAGTGGTAACCAGATCAATATTTTTAAAAATGTCACTCTCCTCACAGTTGGAAGATTAGACCAGAAATGGGCCAGGGTTAATGTGTTACTGTTCTATTGCTGCTAAAACAAATTACCAGAAACTTAGCAGCTTAAAACATCAGGTTTTCACAGAGTGGCTCAACTGGGTTTTTCTCTAGGGTTAAACAAGGTAGAAATCGAGGTATCTGCCAGAATTTCGGTTCTCATGTAGAGTTCACTGGCTGTTGGCAGAATTCCTTTCCTTCATTTGCTTTCCATGCATCACCTCCCATCTTTAAGGCAGCAACCATGGTCAAAACCTTTTCACACTTACAATCTCTCCAACTTTCTCTTCTGCACGTCTCTCTTACCTCCTCTTCTGCCTTCACCTGAGCTTAAGGTTTATGTGATTACACTGGGCTCACCTGGATAAGCCAGGCTGCTCTCCCGATGTTGAAGTTAAACTGATCCATATAATGACTTAAATCTGCAAAATCCCTTTTGCCACATTACATAAGTTATTGACAGGTGGAACATAGGGGGCAAACGTCCTGGGAGGGCAATATTCTGCCTACCGAAATTGACAGAGGGATACCAATTAGTAAGTTATTCTGATAGGTCAAGCAGGAGAAGATTCTTATCTGGACGAGGGTGGTGTTGGTTGAGATGGAGAAGAGTGTATGTGTTAGAGGACATCTCAGGGGAACGAGGGAGAGAAAGGTGTAAAGGAAGGCTACTGGTTCTCTCGCTTGTATAGCTGGATGGCTGGGGAGCTCAATACTGCACAATAAAACTTGTTCCAGTTCCAGACAATTCTCATGCTGTGTTCTTTTTCCCAAACCTTCAGTCTTATGGTCCCAGTTCCAGTTCCTTTCCATCTCACGTGTCAAATTTTCTCTGCATTTCTTCCGTTCTGTATAGAGACAGTAGCTGCGCAGAAGTTCCTGGCCTTCTGCTATTGCTAGAAAACTGTACCTGAGTATGTCTGTTTCCTCAGTAATTTTTTTCTGATTATAAAGATTGTACATGCATGGATCATAAAAATTCACACTCTGTCATACTGCTCTCTAAATCTAAGGGAATTAAAGTCCCAACCTCAGAATCAGCCACTATTTTAAGTAAGTTTATTCATTTTGACTTTTAAAATGCATATAGATATTTTTTACAGAAAAGTGCTACAAATACATTCTTTTATAACCTTTTTTTTTTTGTTAGCGATGTGTCTTGACCTTATATGTCATCATATATAGATTTTTCTGGCTCTTTTTAACAGTACCACAGTACTCTATTTTTAAGTGGCTGTACCATTATTTCTTTAACCTGTCTCTTATCAGTGGGCGTATAGCCTGTTTTCAACTTCTGGTGTTTTAAACAATATTTTAATTGATAGCTAGGTGCAGGTATCTTTGGCCACAGATCCCTGGGATAATTTTCTATAATTGGAATTGCTGGATCAAATGTTATACACATGTAAAACTTTGTTATTACAAAATTGTCCTCCAAGAAGTCCTCTGCAGTATGTTTCTTTTACTAATCTGGAGTGCCAGGTGGAAGGAGAGTTCAGCTTTACTTAGAACCAAACGAAAGCCTGTAAGATGAGACCAAGGTTCTCTCTTCAAGTAGCCATGTAAGATTTATCTAAAAGGTATCACATTCAATGAAGTGTTTCTTGCGTTAAGAACGGGAACAGTGTAGTGGTAATTAGTAAGTCCTGACATCAAGGATCCCTTAACCTAGTTAGTAAACACCACCTGGTTAGTACACAGTGTTGAAAGAGCATAAACTGAGGGCGAAGGTGATTATTTGGGGAATGTTTCTTATTTAAGCTGAGTTGTTTTGATGAGAAGAATTTCAGAGGGAAAAAGGTTTTGCGTCAATCGTTAAACAGCCCAGTGGATTCGTAGAGCAGTAAGTTGATTTTTGGAGCTTGAATAATAAGGAAATGAGTCTAGAGCGCAAGTAATCTCCATCTGTTTCAGTTAAGGATGCTTTCTACTGCAGGTGACAGAGGGTATAACAATGGCTTAAACAAAGAGGGGTTTCCTTTTCCTCAAGTAAGAAGTCTAAATGTAGGAGGCTGAGGATTGGTTCAGTGGCTCCTTGGTGGCAGAGCCAGTGTGTTTGCAGTTCTCTTGGCCCTTGTCTTTTGGTGGCAAAATGGTTGCATCACTTTTTCATCTTACATCTACAGTCAAACCAAGAGGGAGGAAGAAAAGGTGGTGGCAGGACATCTGTCCTTGATAAGGAAAGCAAAAACTTTCACAGAAGCCCCCAGTGACAAATTTCTGTTGGTGTTTTACTGGCTACCACTAGCAGGGAGAGAAGCTTAGAGAGTGGAGAACAGAACATAATAATTGGCTTCGTCCAAACACAGCCATTTCTGGCAAATAGGCAGATTTCCAAACAAAATTAAGGCTCTTTTAGCCATGAAGAGGAGGGGTATGGTAGATATTAGGACAATACTAAGGTTATCTTCTTTTGGTTTAGATTTTGAAGGGCTTATATTTTTTATATGGTTTATAAATGTTGGTAATGACTCAATTTTTTATATGGTTTATAAATGTTGGTAATGACTATCCTTTCCCCAATAATTTTAAGATTCCGGATGTGGTGGGAAATTATTTCAGGGTGATAACTACTGATCAAATGAACTACCCTCCTTATTTACTTTACAATATGAAAGAACAAGATTGTGCTATCTCTTTTATTTGCAAAGCTTTCCTTGACTTCAAAGAGAATAGTATAAACAAAAGCATTTCACAGGATGTGGAGATGAAAACAAGTTATGAGACCAGTTACATACCACAATTTAGGGAGAATCATAAGGGTTGAACCAACTCTTCTTAGGGTATACACAAATGAATAATTACTATCAAGTTATTAGTGATTTTGAAACATCTTTACTTAGGTGGTCATACACCTCATACAGTTAAAATGTGCCATAGTTTTTATGGTTTCATATTGTCCTTAAATACAGAATAATTTTTGTCTTCATCAAATCAGAGTACCTAAGAACTACTGTTAAATGTTCCATATTTAGTTTACCTATAAATTCATACTCATTCATTCTGATATTTTGATATGTCTACAGTACAAAAAAATAGGAACATAGAAAATCAGAATAGTTACTATTCTCTTGTTAAACATTGGAAGTATTTTGGGATAATGGAGGAGAATTTTTTGATAAACTATTGGTTTTTAAGAAAACTAAACACTCTTGTAAAGCTATGATTGCTCTTTTAAGGAAATATTAGCAGAAAGATTGCAAGTCAAACTATATTTGCTAGAGATAGTCTTGAGGGTTGTACCCCATCACATGCGAATAAAAGGTTTTAGTATTTTCTAATGAGTAAAGTGTGCTCATAATAAATATTATTTGTTATTCACAAAAATGAAAGTGTATAAATGTCTCAAACTTTCCATTTCAGCCACTTACTTGAGTTACTAGATTTATCCCACACTAATGTAAACACAACTACAGGGGCACATAAGGAAAAAAATACCATAGACAAGACTCAGAAATGAGGAAAACACCAATATTTATTTGTACTGTGCCTGACTAAATAGGAAAAATACATTGATGATGGAGTGATTTCAAAGTAATAAGCATAATCCCTGCTTCCGCAATAATATTGTAGATGACAAACAAAATCTCCTCTTCTTTTGGTCGTAAAAAGTGTTTCTCTCCCTCACCCTTCCCTTACACTTCCCCATCTGCCTTGTTGGTATGGAGCTGTCTGAGCCCCCCTGGATATGGGTCAGGGCTGCTCATCTGTCCTGCCTCTGCCAGCTGTGGCAGTCTGGGTGCTCCGAGGAGCCACTGCCAAGCATGCAAGAGGATTATTTGGGGGAATTGTCTGTAGCTAATACAAGGACAGGAGTTAGGGGCTGACAGAGAGAGGCTTCAGACTGCTCAATAGCCTCGACATACCGGAAGGGAGGCAGAGAAGGCAGGACTGTGGACAGAGAGCCTCGGGGCGGCGCAGTTTTGAGAAAGTCTCAGAGAAGCTGATGGGAAGCCCCTAAGAAGAAAATTTTCTGTTGAGGAAGCTCCCTGTTGGTCAGGAAGGGTTACTTTGGAGAGAACACCATTCCAGTCCCAAACAAGTAACTGTGGGTTCTCTTGAAGTGAGAGCTGAGTAGGCCTTTCCTGAGGCTGTCACAGCAACATCATCTCCCTTATTCTGCGTTAGACTGGGCCATTCCTCTCCTGAAAGCTTTCAGCAGCACCTTGTTGGCTACAGAATAATGCTCTACTATCCACAGAAATTTTCTGAAACCTTGACAAGGAATTTATGTCACTTGCTACTTTTTGTGTATTTCTCCCTGACTCTTGTTTACCGCCACATGCAACTTGACACCATACCTGGAGCCTCAATGCAGCCTGAGCTTTTGAGCTTTGGCTCGAGCTGCTCCTGCACCGCCATGCTCCCCTTCTCAGCCTCCCAAAATACCACCCACCTTTCCATGTCCAGGCAGGCTCCTTCTCCTCTGAGGTGTCCTTTTTGAGCCTTCTTTTCAGGATACATCACCCTTCCTTTGTGATAGAACACCACGTGGTGCGGATATCTACTTAGTGTGGCTTTCATGTTACTTTGTTTTGTGGCTTCTCTTCAGAGATCTAAGAAGACAGAAGTAACTTATCTCTTGTGCTTAATAGTAGTCATTTGAAGAGTGTTTACTGAAAATAAATACACTCAAATGCAGGAAAGGACATTTGCTTACGAGGAGAGGAGATAAATGTAATCATTTAAGAAACTTCAAAGACATTTCTGTACACATAATCACTGAATCCTCTTGGTTTCTCAAAAAAAGATCAAGATTCCCTTTCCTGGAATTTGAACCACATATCGGCCAGAGGGTTGAGAGATAAGGTGCAGGGAAGCAAGGAATTCTTTTTTAGAGAACTCTGAGTTTTCCTGTGTCCTTCTTCCCACCCAGTTCTTGAGTGATGATTACACTGTGGGGTTGCTCAGGCCTGCTTATGTTTATCTGTGGGTTCTCATTACTTAGAGAGGGCCTGGAAGGCAGCAGAAGCAGAGTAAATGGCTGGAGCCGGCTGCACACAGTCAGGTGTGGTGTGCAGCGAGTGAGGGAGCAGGCACTCTTACAGAAGCAGAAATCTGATCAGCAGAGGGTGGTTGCCAAGAAATCACAGAGAGAATTAGGGCTACTGAAAAAGTAGCAGGAGGTGAAGGGACAGATGGCAGGATGGAGAAGAGAAAACGGAGGGGAGACACTTTGCTTTGCAACCGTCAGCTGGATTGGACTATTTCTGACCTCACAATAGAAGTAGAAATAATATTAAGTAGAGTCAAGGTAGCAAGTCTTTATTGTGTGCTCATTTGTAAAAGGGCCATCTTCATTTTGCAATTGAGTTAAAAACAATCGGATATAACTAATTGCAAAGTAATTATAATCTATTGGAGAACACATGTACAAGTGCACATGAAATAGTTTAGTTAAGGTAGGATAGGACTTTCAGTTTCTTTTCCTTTCTACATTTGTTTTATCTACAAGCTCTGGTGGCATAAGGAGCAAAATAGACCTCAAATCCACCAGCTTTTCTCCATCTTCCCAACACAAACTCCAAGCCTCATTTATCTCCTCTGGATCTTCAACAACCTCCAGGTCTATGTTGTCCTGACTTTGTAATCAGTCTTATGCCCAGTAGCCAGAGAAATCTTTCGAAAAATGCAAATTGTGTCTTGCCACTCTGCTATGGAAAACTCTCCCATGCTTCTGGGTGTGCTCAGAGTAAAAGGTGAAGTCCATACAGGATCTAGCACCTTCCTGCTGCTCAGCTATGTCCACCAGGCATAACGTGCTCACGCCTCTCTGGCCACATCACCCTTATTGCTGTTCCTGGAAAGTGCCATGCATGGTCCCTCCTTAGGGCCTTTGAAAATGCTGTTCAATCTTCCCAGGACACTTTGCATGCCGTCTCTTCAGGGCTCACCATTCAGGTCTCAGCTCAGAAGTCGTCTCCTCAGTGAAGCCCTTCCTGAAATCGTCATTCTAAGCTGTCTGTACCAGCCTGCAGCCACTTTCTCATAGCACTCTGTTCTAGATCTTCCCAGCACTTAGCAACATCTGAAATGTGTAAAATGTGTTTCCTATCTTTCTCCCACATCCCCCAAAATGTAATTTCCTCAAGAGGAGAGACCTCATTTGTTTTTGTCACCACTCCATTCCCAGTGCCAAGCACAGTGCCCGGTGCCTGCGTGGTTCTTGTTAAATAGTTGTTGAATGAATGAATAAAAAATAGGAGCTGCTAGAAGTAAAGAAAGGAGATTGTAGCTCAGATTAGTTGGGAACCAAAGTGCTTGGAAGAAGAAAGATTATTTTAGCTGTGAAGAATAGTGTGGGCAGCAAAGGCTTGGAGGCACCAAGGTGTACACCTGTTTTCAAGGGAAGACCCTAGCCCGGATGGACTAGAAGGCACACAGAAATAAAGGTGGGGCAGGTGTCCTGACAGACAGTGAAATTCATATGGAATCAGAGGGAAGAAGAAAGTCATCATACTGCCAAACTTTGTGCACGTGCGTTTCTTTTTTTGCTTAGGTAGAAAAGCATTGAAATTCCCAGGGTACCCATCTTATTTCCAATTTTATACATGTGAAACACATTATAGTCCATGAATCCTGAACATAATAAGAAAAGTTAGTCAGCTCCTATATTTCATATTTACTCCAGTGATGGTAATTTTACTTTATTTTTTGCCTCCTCTGTTTCTCATGAAGAGCGTAACTATTTTGATAGATTAGTTCCCTGAATTATTCATTCTAGGAGTGATTTGCATTTGCTTGACATTTTATTTTCTCATGAATTGCCCTTACAGAATGTGCATTTCTTTTCCTTGAAATGAAATGATGTATGTGAAAGTACTTTGTGAACTATCGGGAGCTGCAGAAATGTACGGCAGAATGATTATTACCTTTAAAAAGGGACATAAACTACTGACAGCATCATCTCACTGCCCTGGTTTTCCTGCTTTTTGATGCAATCAAATGAACTATTTCATTACACCTGGAGATTGTTGCTATAGTTAGGAGATAAACGTATTTCTCTATTCATTGCCCAGTTGCAACTCTAAGAAAATTAACCAAACTTGTGTTTCTGAGATAAACCTTGGATAAACAAGATAGAGAAATTCTTTGTCCAGAACAACAAAGAATTAAAATCCTGCTAATTTAAAAGCCCCTTTATTCCTCGTCTCCTGATGTGGCTCTTCACCTAATAGCACAGGATGTCTGCAGGCAGAGTCAAGGAACATGGCAGTTTCTGTGATCACGTAAGACTGCAGTGGTGGACAGCAGAGATTAGAACACCTTCGTGTTCTACTTATCAGTGAAACTGTCCCATTAAAGATTTTAAGGAACATATTCAAAATATGAAAATATTGTCCAAAATGGAATCCACTTCTTCTTTTGTCCTCAACAAATAGTTGAGTCAATTATGATAACTAAGCATAGTATTTCTGTGGTCACATTGATACTTTCTGTCCAAATTTTTAAAAATAATATTTTTTCCATTTTATAGATATCATAAGAGAAACAAGCTCTTTTAGGAAATACTAGGGTGCCTGCATCCATCTCCACTAAAAAGCAAGACTTGGAATTTGGTTAGGAGGCAAAGGACAGATAGAGGTAACAGAGTGAAATGGTTTTGGGTTCTAGCCTCAATAGAATTCCAATGAGAAGTGAGAGTGGGCAGGGCATGGTGGGGGGACAGTTCTATTTGGACAAACATAAGAAAACGAGGATCCAGGTGGGAGTTTTCTAGTGAAGAGGTGAGGCAAAGAAAATGCAGTGTATTTTTTGTGTAAAGTAGATGATGAGAACAAATGTAAACTAAGAGAACAGGGGAGACAAAGACCCTGTGTGGTTTGGAAAAGGCAGGAATTAAATTTATCTGACAGTCCAGATCAACCTGGACTTTGAATGCAATAACAATAATATCTAATAGTTGTTGAATATATTCCTATATATAGTTGTTTATTTAGTCTACATCTTTCTTTTATTTCTATAAATTGTTTTATACAGTTTTCTATAACTTTAAATATTAAAAAATGCAGCAGTCCTTCAAGAAAGTAATGTTTTTCCATATTTGTGTACTTTCCTTCCAAGGAAAACAGTGGTATAAGTGGTATACACGCATATGTATATGGACAGGTTTTAATACACATTGACAATAAAGCAGCATACCATTTTATACTTTTACCAGTGTTTGATATGAAAACTCCTCTTTACTTATATCTTTGTGCCAACTACTTGTTACTAATTAAAAAAATTGTGATTCTCATAAAGGGGAAATAGTATTTCATTTGATTCACAGTTGTTCAGTTATTACTAAATATGAACACTTTTCACATATTTATTGACCTTAACAAATACATTTCTTAAATATGTTAACATACAATTCTTCTCTTAATCTCTACACTTTTTTCTGTTTCTATATTTTTTTACATGTGTATAATTTACATATAATTTGTGAAGTAGGGATAGAAAGGATTGAGGAAAGAATAAATATGCTGAATATGCTTAAAGGAAGGGTTGGGACAGGGTGAGCAGGACTTTGGGACAGTACTTTGGTTATTTCTTAAAGTTATCTCAGAAATGCTAGCACTTGGATAGTAACAAAAGAATATTTCAAAGCACTGTTTTCAATATTTGATCATTTATACTCATTATGACATTTCTTTTCACTCCCTAGATATCTGATTTTTAATTTGCCAAATGGGGATAAAATTTTGTTTTCTTTTAAAGGACACCCTGAATGATAAAAAGAAATGAAAATACTTTGAAAACATCATTAATCTATATCATGATGATTTACTTTTATATTCTTTTTTTTTTTTTTTTTTTTGGGTTAAAGCTGTGATGATTTCTTTTTTTTTTTTTTTTTTGGCTTTTTTTTTTTTTATCGTTGGGGATTCATTGAGGGTACAATAAGCCAGTTACACTGATTGCAATTGTTAGGTAAAGTCCCTCTTGCAATCATGTCTTGCCCCCATAAAGTGTGACACACACTAAGGCCCCTTTTGTTTTATCAGCAACATCCTCTCAGATCTTATTTAGCCTGTTTGAAATCCATTCACATCCTTTCCTAACTCTTTTAAAGAAATACTTCGTTTTAAAAAATAGTGAAAATTGTACCGCTCAGCCATTCTCTCTGATTGCATTCAATTGTCTTCAAGGCATAAGGAAGGATATCATATTCTAAAGTTAAGACAAGAATAATCTAAATTGGCTTTTAGCTAAAGACTGAGAGTAGGAGAATTTTATAAAGAAATGGAAAACTCTGGAATTTTGCTTTCTTTGATTGAAAAAAAATCAAAACTTATTGTCCCTCAGGGTAGTACATAAAGCATGTCTGTTAAATCAGGCTTTTCTCAATACAAACAGATATGAGCTTTCTTGACAATTTCACCTATTTGAATTCTGCTGGGCTGCCGTACATATGGCTGAAGGGTCCATCCATGACTAGGTACTATAAATCAAAATTTTTAAAAATCAGGGGTGGAGACAAGATGGCTGACTGAAGACAGCTTTCCACAGAGGCTCCCATCCAGAAGGAGAGTTAAAGGACAGAAATTTAGCAAGTAACCTGGTGGATTAGAGCTGTAACAAAAGAGAAGTTTGAAGAATGCACATCAATCCCGCTGAGGTGAGCTGCGACCCCAAGGACACAAACAAAAGGTACAAAATCCATCACCAAGAGGACGGGAGTCCCCTCCCCCATGAGAACGGCTCGGAGTGCCCCACAAACAAATGAACAGAGTTCAAAGTTCCTCCCACTACACTCCATGGGAGAGACCCTCTAAAAACTGGACCCACCTCCCCTACTAGGGTTCCACGGCATTCTCCTGCCAGGCATAAAACTGTATAAAACTGTATATATTCTATATCTGCAATTCTAAACTCCCAGCACTCCCCTCCACTCTCACTGTGAGGTCTGGAGGCCTGTCCCCCAGGAGTCCAGATTCTTGGGTATTTCTCGAGGGGTGTGGACAGGTCCTAGACTGCAGCTGATCACTGCTGATTCTGCAGCACGGGAGTGAGGAGAGAAAGATCGGCTGAGAGGGAACCACACCGGAACTGCGGTGCCCCAAGGTGCAGAGCAGCAGCTATTTTTGGCAACAATAGGGATCACTCCTGGATATTTTAAAGCCACACCCCCTGTTTTTTTGGGCAACCAGAGGAGGCCGGGCATCTCCTCAGGTGGCAATGACCGCAGAACAGATCTGGGACAGAAACGCAGGCCCCGTGAGTAAAGGGTTTGCCTGAGGTGGTACTGGCCTTGGTGGAGCACGGGGAATAGAAAACACACACACAGAGCCAGGAAATTTCCAGGGTGGGGCTGATCCAGAGGACCGCTTTACTGAGCCTAAACACACGTGGCCCTCAGGGGATCATCAACCTATAGACAAAGGAAGGCAGGAAACTAGAACTGACAGCTAACAGAACACAAACCTACAGAAGCAAAGAAAGGGTCTGAGGCACAGGCTCTGGCAACTAAAAACAGTTTCTCTTCTGCAGGGGAATTTATCAGGGACAGAAATAAATTTCCACAACGTTGGTCTGTTCTGTTCTGTCAGTAACATCAATCGGGAGGGTGGGCTAGAACTGAGTGAACGCCCCTAGCCTCCATTAAGCACCTGAGGTTGTCAGGCCTCACCACCCCTGCTGGATAGAAGCAGAGCGCAGCGGCCTGACTGAGCAGATATAGATTTCCTTGTGATTCAGGCAGGTGCAAATCCCTGGAGTATCTATTCACTAGAGGCAACTGGGTCACAGTCCTGTGGGGCTATCAGCGACTGGGTGTGACAGAGGTGCAAGGTTGGGAAAAAGGCATCAACCTTCCCAGACTAATCTATTTGCTGGGTGGGTCCTCCTGACTTCACAGAGCACCGGAGTAAGTCATATCTGAGTTGTCACCAGACCCCTGCGATCCAGTTTCCAGAGACCTTTTAAACTCTCCAACCTGAGACAGTTGCTGACTGAGATAATTGATTTGGACCTTTTGAACTGAGCCAATCACCCGAGGACTATTCAAGTGGTGCCCTGGGTGTGTGGTTGTACGAAGGTTTAATTCTCATTTTCCAATTGTTGCCTATGGGGTGCAGGGTGACTTAATTGCTGGTATTTCTCCACAGCTGAGACTTCAACCCAGAGTAACTGTTTCACTAGGGTTGGACAGAGGTCAGCTGAAAACAAGACAGAACTACTTACCCCCAGCACACCAAACAGGTCCCCAGTTTCTCAGGCCATAGCACTATATGGGTCCTTGACAAAGCTCCCAGGGGAAAAATCAAATGGTGTAAAATAATCATGAGGTGGATTCAGTGGAAAAACTCAGGCAACATGAATACCCAGAATAGATCAACCCCCCTAAGAAAAGATATGGCAGATGTAACTAAAGATCCCATTCATAAACAGCTGGCCAAGATGTCAGAAATCAAATTCAGAATTTGGATTGCAAACAAGATAAATAGAATGAAGGAAAATTTGGAATTTGAAATTTGAGGAGCAATTCAAATGTCAGAAACAGGAATTCAAGGAGAAATTCAAAAGTTGTCTCAAGAATTTAATGAATTTAAAGACAAAACCACCAAAGATTTTGATGCACTGAAACAAGAATTTGCAGCCCTCAAAGATCTGAAAAATACAGTAGAGTCCCTCAGTAACAGAGTGGAGCAAGCAGAAGAAAGGATTTCTGACATTGAAGACAAAGCCTTTGAACGCTCCCAAATTCTCAAAGAGGAAGAGAAATGGAGAGCAAAAATGGATCATTCTCTCAGAGAGCTCTGGTGTAATTCAAAGAAGGCTAATATTCGCCTCATTGGAATCCCTGAAACTGATGAGGTGGCCTCGCTAGGCACAGAGGCCCTTCTCCATGAAATTATGAAAGAGAATTTTCCAGACATGCCAAGAGATTCTGAAATTCAGATAGCAGACAGTTTCAGAACCCCAGCTCGACTCAATCCCAATAAGACATCCCCCCAGGCATATCATAATTAACTTCACTAAATTTAATATGAAGGAAAAAATTCTCAAAGCAGCCAGATGTAGGAAATCCATTACCTACAAAGGGAAGAATATTAGAATAACTGCAGATCTCTCTGCTGAAACCTTTCAAGCCAGAAGAGGGTGGTCATCGACTTTTAATCTCCTAAAGCAAAATAACTTTCAACCCTGGATCCTGTATTCAGCTAAACTGAGTTTCATTTATGATGGAGAAATTAAACATTTTAATGACATTCATATGTTGAAGAAATTTGCCATAACAAAACCAGCTCTTCAGGATATTCTCAGACCTATCCTCTATAATGACCAGCCCAATTTTCTACCACAAAAGTAAACTCACTCAGAAACTTTTGATCAAACTCCAACTTCCACAGAGGCAAAAGGATTAAAAATGTCCACTGGACTTTCGAAAAGCTCGATACCCAAAATTTTACGAGACTTATCAATCTTCTCCATTAATGTGAATGGCTTAAATTGTCCTCTAAAGAGGCACAGGTTAGCTGACTGGATACAAAAATTCAGGCCAGATATTTGCTGCATACAAGAGTCACATCATACCTTAAAAGATAAATATAGACTCAGGGTGAAAGGATGATCATCCATATTTCAGGCAAATGGTAATCAGAAAAAAGCAGGTGTTGCAATTCTATTTGCAGAAACAATAGGCTTTAAACCAACAAAAGTAAGGAAGGATAAGAATGGTCACTTCATATTGAAGGGTAATACTCAATATGATTAGATTTCAATTATTGATATTTATGAACCCAACCAGAACGCACCTCAATTTATAAGAGAAACTCTAACAGACATGAGCAACTTGATTTCCTCCAGCTCCATAATAGTCGGAGATTTCAACACTCCTTTGGCAGTGTTGGATCGATCCTCCAAGAAGAAGAGCAAAGAAATTTTGGATTTAAACCTAACCATCCAACATTTGGATTTAGCAGACATCTACAGAACATTTCATCCCAACAAAACTGAATACACATACTTGTCATCAGCCCATGGAACATACTCCAAAATCGAGTATATCTTAGATCACAAGTCTAACCTCAGTAAATTTAAAGGAATATAAATTATTCTTTGCATCTACTTGGACCACCATGGAATAAAAGTTGAATTCAGTAACAACAGGAATCTGCATCCTCATACAAAAATATGGAAGTTAAATAACCTTATGCTGAATGATAACTGGGTCAGAGATGAGATGAAGAAGGAAATTGCCAAGTTTTTGGAACAAAACGACAATGAAGACAGGAATTATCAGAACGTCTGGGATAATGCAAAGGGAAATTTAAGAGGGAAATTTATAGCACTGCAAGCCTTCCTCAAGAGAATGGAAAGAGAGAAAGTTAACAACTTAGTGGGACATCTCAAGGAACTGGAAAAGGAAGAATATTCCAACCCCAAACCCAGTGGAAGAAAAGAAATAACCAAAATTAGAGCAGAATTAAATGAAATTGAAAACGAAAACGAAAGAATTATACAACTGATCAATAAATCAAAAAGTTGGTTTTTTGAAAAGGTCAATAAAATAGATAAACCTCTGGCTAACCTAACCAGGAAAAAAAGAGTAAAATCTCTAATCTTATCAATCAGAAACAATAAAGATGAAATAACAACAGATTCCTCAGAAATTCAATAAATCCTTAATGAATATTACAAGAAACTTTATTCTCAGAAATATGAAAATCTGAAGGAAATTGACCAATATTTGGAAGCATGTCACCTTCCAAGACTTAGCCAGAATCAAGTGGAAATGTTGAACAGGCCAATATCAAGTTCTGAAATAGCATCAACCATACAAAATCTCCCTAAAACGAAAAGCCCGGGACCAGATGGCTTCATGTCAGAATTCTACCAAACCTTTAAAGAGGAACTAGTACCTATATTACTCACCATGTTCCAAGATGTAGAAAAAGAAGGAAGACTACCCAACACATTCTATGAAGCAAACATCACCCTGATCCCCAAACCAGGAAAAGACCCAACAAGAAAAGTAGGGCGGCACCTGTGGCTCAGTGAGTGGGACGCCGGCCCCATATACCTATGGTGGTGGGTTCAAACCCAGCCCCGGCCAAACTGCAACAAAAAAATAGCCGGGCACCTGTAGTCCCAGCTACTCGGGAGGCTGAGGCAGGAGAATCACCTAAGCCCAGGAGTTGGAGGTTGCTGTGAGCTGTGTGACGCCACGGCACTCTACCAAGGGCAATAAAGTGAAACTCTGTCTCTACAAAAAAAAAAAAAAAAAAGAAAGGAAAGAAAATTGAAAGCCAATATCACTAATGAATATAGATGCAAAAATATTCAACAAGATCCTAACAAGATTCAAACAGAATCCAGCAAAACATTAAACAAATTATACATCATTATCAAGTCGGTTTGATTCCAAGGTCTCAAGGCTGGTTCAATATACGTAAATCTATAAACAAATTAAAAAACAAAGACTATGTGATTCTCTCAATAGATGCAGAAAAAGCTTTTGATAATATCCAGCATCCCTTCACAATCAGAACACTTATGAAAATTGGTATAGAAGTGACATTTCTTAAACTGATAGAGGCCATCTATAGCGAAAACACAGCCAATATCGTATTGAATGGAGTTAAATTGAAATCGTTTCCACTCAGATCAGGAACCAGACAAGGCTGCCCATTGTCTCCACTGCTCTTTAACATTGTAATGGAAGTTTTAGCCATCACAATTAGGGAATAAAAGGTGATCAATGTTATTCATATAGGGGCCGAAGAAATAAAACTTTCATTCTTCGCAGATGATATGATTGTATATCTGGAAAACACCAGGGTTTCTACTATAAAACTCTTAGAAGTGATCAAGGAATACAGGAGTGTCTCAAGTTACAAAATCAACATTTATAAATTGGTAGCCTTGATATATAGTAACAATAGTCAAGCTGAAAAAACAATTAAGGACTCTATTCCATTCACAGTACAAAAGAAGATGAAATATTTGTGAGTTTATCTAACAAAGGATGTGAAAGATCTCTATAAAGAGAACTATGAAACTCTAATACAAGAAATAGCTGAAAATGTTAACAAATGCAAAAACATACCATGCTCATGGCTAGGAAGAATCAACATTGTTAAAATGTCCATACTACCCAAAGCAATAGATAATTTTGATGCAATCTCTATTAAAGCTCCACTGTCATACTTTAAAGATCTTGAAAAAATAATACTTCGTTTCAAATGGAATCAGAAAAAACCTCGAATAGCCAAGACATTACTCAGAAATAAAAACAAAGAAGGAGGAATCACGATACCAGACATCAGACTATATTATAAATCAATAGTGATCAAGACAGCATGGTACTGGCACAAAAACAGAGAAGTAGATGTTTGGAACAGAATAGAGAACCAAGAGATGAATCCAGCTACTTACCATTATTTGATCTTTGACAAGCCAATTAAAAACATTCAGTGGGGAAAAGATTCCCTACTTAACAAATGGTCCTGGGTGAACTGGCTGGCAACCTATACAAGACTGAAACTGGACCTACACCATTCACCATTAACGAAGATAGACTCTGAGTGGATTAAAGATTTAAACTTAAGACATGAAACTATAACAATGCTAGAGGAGAGTGCAGGGAAAACCCTTGAAGAAATTGGTCTGGGCGATTATTTTATGAGAAGGACCCCCTGGGCAATTGAAGCAGCTTCAAAAATACGCGACTGGGACCTGATCAAACTATAAAGCGTCTGCACAGCCAAGAACACAGTAAGTAAGGCAAGCAAAGAGCCCTCAGAATGGGAGAAGATATTTGCAGGTTATGTGTCCAACAAAGGTTTAATAACCAGAATCCACAGAGAACTCAAACGTATAAGCAAGAAAAGAACAAGTAATCCCATCGCAGGCTGGGCAAGGGACTTGAAGAGAACCTTCTCTGAAGAAGACAGGTGCATGGCCTACAGACATATGAAGAAATGCTCATCATCTTTAATCATCAGAGAAATGCAAATCAAAATTACTTTGAGATATCATCTAACTCCAGTAAGATTAGCCCATATCACAAAATCCCAAGACCAGAGATGTTGGCATGGATGTGGAGAAAAAGAAACACTTCTACACTGCTGGTGGGAATGCAAATTAATACATTCCTTTTGGAAAGATGTTTGGAGAACACTTAGAGATCTAAAAATAGATCTGCCATTCAATCCTATAATTCCTCTACTAGGCATATACCCAGAAGACTAAAAATCACATCATAACAAAGATATTTGTACCAGAATGTTTATTGCAGACCAATTCATAATTGCTAAGTTGTGGAAAAAGCCCATTTGCCCATCGATACTCAAATGGTTAATAAATTGAGGTATATGTACACCATGGAATACTATGCAGCCTTAAAGAAAGATGGAGACTTTACCTCTTTCGTGATTACATGGATGGAGCTGGAACATATTCTTCCTAGTAAAGTATCTCAAGAATGGAAGAAAAAGTATCCAATGTACTCAGCCCTACTATGAAACTAATTTATGGCTTTCACATGAAAGCTATAACCCAGTTATAACCCAAGAATAGGGGGAAGGGGAAAGGGAGGGGAGGGAGGGTGGAGGTGGTAGAGAAAGGGTGATTGGTGGGATTACACCTGTGGTGCATCTTACAAGGGTATATGTGAAACTTAGTTAATGTAGAATGTAAATGTCTTAACACAATAACTAAGAAAATGCCAAGAATGCTATCTTGACCAATGTGATGAACATGTGTCAAACGGTCTATAAAACCAGCATATGGTGCCCCAGGATCGCATTAATGTACACAGCTATGATTTAATAAAAAAAAAAAAGAATGGAAAAAAAGTATCCACTGTACTCAATAATACTGTGAAATCATTATATAATCGCCTACACACTAATATGAATGGAAAAACATAACTATAGTCTAGAAAGCGGAAGGGAAGAGGAGGGGGGGAGGAGAGGAGGCATATGGGAGGAAGAATGATATTTGAAGTTACCTCACCTAATGTGCATGATGCAACAGTACATTTCAAAACTATTAAGCAATGAGCATAATCGTGATGGATGTGTTACTTAGTTTAATGTAAGCATTTCACATTGTATATCAAAGCAGTACACTGAACCCCATTAATGCATCAATATACAGTGCTATGATTTGATAAAAAATAAAAAAATAACAGAATGGAAGCTAGGAAGCACTATTAAAAAATATGAAAGGTACAGCCTTAGCCTTATGAAGCCAATTGATTAACCACACAATGGTATAGAATGAATTTAAAAAGAATTCTATAATTCTTTCAGAGATCTTGAGCTAAATTAGATAATGTATAGAAAAATAAAGCAAAAAAATGAGTTAATTAACATATATACAAAAAACAATCAATCTCCATGGTAAGTAAGAATAAGTTTGAATCCTTCACTATCAATTGTGGTTAATATTATCTTTAGTTTGTGTCCTGTTGGGATTTGTGCAAAATTTCACAAGAAGATAGGAGGATGATTAAACATTAAATTGAAATACTAAATCAAAGCATTAAAGCACTAAACATGTACATTACTTAATGAAAACAAAACAAAACAAAACCTTGATTTCTTTTTGTGTTCTTAAAGAATTCTTCACTATATGGAGGGAATCTTTCCATAATCTAGTGCAATGGTTTTAAATAGGTTGGCTTCCATAATACCTAGTGGGTCAGATCCGCATTTATGGGAAGATTGACCATAAAGCAACAGCCACTCACAAAGTCAGCAGGTGAGCCTGCATCACCTGGAGAGATGGCAGGAGAGAGGACAATGACCACAGGGAAGGGAAGAAGAGCGGCCAAGGTCAGTGATCAGAGAACTCACTGGGTGTGGTGAGAAGGTTTTAGTAATTCAGAAACCAATGGAAGGAGGGAAGCATAACAAAGTACTAGGGTAGCCTAGGAGATGGGGTTTTAGGGTATAACCCATATCCTTTAGCCTTGCTTTGCATTAGTTGGGTCACACTAGGAGAGGTGCTTACCACAATTATTATAGAGAAATATCAGGAAGTGCCTTCTTCTTGCATAATGGTGCTCTCCTGTCTGGGGATATGAAGACGTATCTACACTTAGCTACAGATTTGACTTACAAGAGAGGTATTTTATTACAAATTAAATCATTCTGATTTCTAATTCTGAGAGTCTTGTCCATTGTTTGCTTCCTTTGGGAAACTATTTCACTTCCACCCCATTGGCTCTTTGTAACTAAAATCACAATATAACTGTGATATTTCCCTCTTTAGCTAACCTTATGTGTGTATACCTCTATATATTCAAATTCATACATTTGGAATATTCCATGGAATAAAATAATTGAAAAATTCTCGTGTCCTGAGGTCTCTCTGATAGATTGACATAGAGTGCATTAGTGGAATCATTGATGAGTGAGGATTAAGGATCATTCATAGCCACTACTGTCAGAAATATTTAGAAGAAAGAACCTTTGCAATAACCTTACAAACGGCATTTATAAAAAAAGAAGGGTGAGGAAATTGCCATTGCAAATGACTATTTAAAAAGAGAGGAGAGAAAAACGTGAAATATTTTCTAAAAATCATTAAGTGCAATTATGCTCTTAAAAAGTTACGTGTGTGACACACACCAAGTGTGTCACACTTTTTGGGGGCAAGACATGATTGCAAGAGGGACTTTACCTAACAATTGCAATCAGTGTAACCTGGCTTATTGTACCTTCAATGAATCCCCAACAATAAAAAAAAACAAAAAACAAAAAACAAAGTTACCTGTGTGTGTTGAATGTTCTCTAAAGAACTCCTTATCTTCCATTCCTGCTGATTCCTGTGACTGATGATGTATAATTCACTGAAAAACAAACTGATGTTACTGTACATTGGACTTGAAATGCTCAATGCACCACGGTGTACATCCTTAAAGGTAAGCTCCCTTTCCATAGCAACCACTGTATATAGCTCCTCAAGCATCCTTGGACTTAACTGCACGTACACACTGACGCCCTCTGGTCTTTGGTGCACCATGTAGAAGTTTTGTTGATTATATAAGCACAAGCCTGTGGGGTTCTTTTCCTTCATTTGAAAACTCAGTGATAATTTTGCTGCAAGCGGTGAGTGGCACTGCCTCCTGGGAAAGCACCAGTGGGGTTCCGATTATTTCAGAAGGTAAAGCAGGGGTGGTACCTATTAGCGACAAGGTCAACTAAACTGAAAGATTGAATAGGCTTTGACATTGGCCCCAGGTTGTCGGTAGCTGCCAAGCTGTGCTAGAGAAGTGGTGGCAAGTGAAAAGAATGCGTGGGGTGGTGCAGTGAGGATGGCACACATCTGTAAGTTTTCTTGTTTTTTTAGACATTCTCACATTGTTGCCCCAGGCTACAGGGCCCTGGTGTCAGAGCTCAAAGCAACCCCTAATTCCTGGGCTTAAATGATCTGATCCTATGGCCTCAGCCTCCCCAATAGCTGTGACTACAGGTGCCTACCATGTGCCCATCTAATTTTTCTATTTTTTTTTAAATTTTTTATTAAATCATAACTGTATACAATGATATGATTATGGGGCATCATACACTCACTTCATAAACCATTTGACACATTTTTATCACAGTGGTTAACATAGCCTTTCCGGCGTTATCTCAGTTACTGTGCCAAAACATTTACATTCTACATTTACCAAGTTTCGCAAATACCCCTGTAATATGCACCACAGGTGTGATCCCACCGATTCCCCTCCCTCTACCCACCCCCCCCTTTCCCACTTCCCCCTATTGTTAAGTTGTAGCTGGGTTATAGCTTTCATGTGAGAGTCCCAAATTAGTTTCATAGTAGGGCTGTGTACATTGGGTATTTTTTCTTCCATTCTTGGGATACTTTACTAAGAAGAATATGTTCCAGCTCCATCCATGTAAACATGAAAGAGGTAAAGTCTCCATCTTTCTTTAAGGCTGCATAGTATTCCATGGTATACATATACCACAATTTATTAATCCATTCGTGGATCGATGGGCACTTGGGCTTTTTCCATGACTTAGCTATTATGAATTGGGCTGCAATAAACATTCTGGTACAAATATCTTTGTTATGTTGTGATTTTTGGTCTTCTGGGTATATGCCCAGCAGAGGAATTACAGGATTGAATGGCAGATCTATTTTTAGATCTCTGAGTGTTCTCCATATATCTTTCCAAAAGGAATGTATTAATTTGCATTCCCACCAGCAGTGCAGAAGTGTTCCCTTTTCTCCACATCCACGCCAACATCTCTGGTCTTGAGATTTTGTGATATAGGCTAGTCTCATTGGAGTTAGATGATATCTCAAGGTAGTTTTGATTTGCATTTCTCTGATGATTAAAGATGATGAGCATTTTTTCATATGTCTGAAGGCCGTGCGCCTGTCTTCTTCAGAGAAGTTTCTCTTCAAATCCCTTGCCCAGCCTGCGATGGGATCCCTTGTTTTTTTCTTGCTGATGCGTTTGAGTTCTCTGTGGATTCTGGTTATTAAACCTTTGTCAGAGTTATACCCTGCAAATATCTTCTCCCATTCTGAGGGCTGTCTGCTTGCTCTGCTTACTGTGTTCTTAGCTGTGCAGAAGCTTTTTAGTTTGATCAAGTCCCAGTATTGTATTTTTGAAGCTGCTTCAATGGCCCGGGGGGTTCTCCTCATGAAATACTCACCCATACCAATTTCTTCAAGGGTTTTCCCTGCATTCTCCTCTAGTATTTTTATAGTTTCATGTCTTAAGTTTAAATCTTTAATCCAATGAGAGTCTATCTTCGTTAATGGTGAAAGGTGTGGGTCCAATTTCAGTCTTCTGCAGGTTGCCAGCCAGTTCACCCAGCACCATTTGTTAAATAGGGAATCTTTTCCCCACTGAATGTTTTTAATTGGCTTGTCAAAAATCAAATAGCGGTAAGTAGCTGGATTCATCTCTTGGTTCTCTATTCTATTCCAGATATCTACTTCTCTGTTTTTGTGCCAATACCATGCTGTTTTGATCACTATCGATTTGTAGTAAAGTCTGAGGTCTGGTAGTGTGATTCCTCCTGTTTTGTTTTTATTTCTGAGTAATGTCTTGGCTATTCGAGGTTTTTTCTGATTCCATATAAAACGAAGTAATGTTTTTTCAAGATCTTTAAAATATGACAGTGGAGCTTTAATAGGGAGTGCGTTGAAATTATATATTGCTTTGGGTAGTATGGACATTTTGATAATGTTGATTCTTCCTAGCCATGAGCATGGTATGTTTTTCCATTTGTTAACATTTTCAGCTATTTCTTTTCTTAGAGTTTCATAGTTCTCTTTATAGAGATCTTTCACGTCTTTTGTTAGGTAAATTCCCAAATATTTCATCTTCTTTGGCACTACTGTGAATGGGATAGTGTCCTTAACTGCTTTTTCAATTTGACTGTTGTTGGTGTATATAAAGGCTACCGATTTATGAATGTTGATTTTGTAACCTGAGACGCTGCTGTATTCCTTGATCACTTCTAGGAGTTTTGTAGTAGAGTCCCTAGTGTTTTCCAGATACACAATCATATCATCTGCGAAGAGCGAGAGTTTGATCTCTTCTGACCCTATATGGATACCCTTGATCGCCTTTTCTTCCCTAATTGCGGTGGCTAAAACTTCCATTACAATGTTGAAAAGCAATGGAGACAATGGGCAGCCTTGTCTGGTTCCTGATCTGAGTGGAAATGATTCCAATTTAACTCCATTCAATATGATATTGGCTGTGGGTTTGCTGTAGATAGCCTCTATCAGTTTAAGAAAAGTCCCTTCTAGACCAATTTTCTTGAGTGTTCTGATCATGTAGGGATGCTGGATATTATCAAAAGCTTTTTCTGCATCAATTGAGAGAATCATATGGTCTTTGTTTTTTAATTTGTTTATGTGCTGAATTACATTTATAGATTTACGTATATTGAACCAGCCTTGAGACCCTGGGATAAAACCAACTTGGTCATGATGTATAATTTGTTTGATGTGTTGCTGGATTCTGTTTGTTAGGATCTTGTTGAATATTTTTGCATCTATATTCATTAGTGATATTGGTCTATGATTTTCTTTTCTTGTTGGGTCTTTTCCTGGTTTGGGGATCAGGGTGATATTTGCTTCATAGAACGTGTTGGGTAGTCTTCCTTCTTTTTCTACATTTTGGAACAGGTTGAGTAATATAGGTACTAATTCCTCTTTAAAGGTTTGGTAGAATTCTGACGTGAAACCATCTGGTCCCGGGCTTTTCTTTTTAGGGAGGTTTTGTATAGTTGATGCTATTTCTGAACTTGATATGGGTCTGTTCAACATTTCCACTTGATTCTGGTTAAGTCTTGGAAGGTGGCGTGCTTCCAAGTATCGGTCTATTTCCTTCAGATTTTCATATTTCTGAGAATAAAGTTTCTTGTAATATTCATTAAGGATTTTTTGGATTTCTGATGAGTCTGTGGTTATTTCGTCTTTGTTGTTTCTGATTGATGATATTAGAGATTTTACTCTTTTTTTCCTGATTAGGTTGGCCAGAGGTTTATCTATTTTATTGACCTTTTCAAAAAACCAGCTTTTTGATTTATTGATCTGTTGTATTATTCTTTTGTTTTCAATTTCATTTAATTCTGCTCTAATTTTGGTTATTTCTTTTCTTCTACTGGGTTTGGGGTTGGAATGTTCTTCCTTTTCCAGTTGCGTGAGATGTCCCATTAAGTTGTTAACTTCCTCTCTTTCCGTTCTCTTGAAGAAGGCTTGCAGTGCTATAAATTTCCCTCTTAGAACTGCCTTTGCAGTGTCCCAGAGGTTCTGATAGCTTGTGTCTTCATTGTCATTTTGTTCCAAAAAATTGGTGATTTCTTTCTTAATCTCATCTCTGACCCAGCTATCATTCAGCATAAGGTTATTTAACTTCCATGTTTTTGTATGGGTATGCAGATTCCTGTTGTTACTCAATTCAAGTTTTATTCCATGATGGTCCGAGAAGATGCATGGAATAATTTCTATTCCTTTAAATTTACTGAGGTTAGACTTGTGACCTAAAATGTGATCAATTTTGGAGTAAGTTCCGTGGGCTGATGAGAAGTATGTGTATTCAGTTTTGTTGGGATGAAATGTTCTGTAGATGTCTGCTAAATCTAAATATTGGATGGTTAGGTTTAAATCTAAGATTTCTTTGCTCAGCTTCTTTCTGGAGGATCGATCCAACACTGCCAAGGGAGTGTTGAAATCTCCAACGATTATGGAGCTGGAGGAAATCAAGTTACTCATGTCTGTTAGAGTTTCTCTTATAAATTGAGGTGCATTCTGGTTGGGTGCATAGATATTAATAATTGAGATCTCGTCATATTGAGTATTACCCTTAACAAATATGAAGTGACCATTCTTGTCCTTCCTTACTTTTGATGGTTTAAAGCCTACTGTATCTGTAAATAAAATTGCAACACCTGCTTTTTTCTGATTACCATTTGCCTGAAATATGGATGACCATCCTTTCACCCTGAGTCTGTATTTGTCTTTTAAGTTGAGATGTGACTCTTGTATGCAACAAATATCTGGCTTGAGTTTTTGTATCCAGTCAGCTAACCTATGCCTCTTTAGAGGACAGTTTAAGCCATTCACATTGATGGAGAGTATTGATAAGTCTGGTGGAATTTTGGGTATCGAGTTTTTCAAAGGTCCAGTGGACATTTTTAATCCTTTCGCCAGTGTGGAAGTTGGAGTTTGATCCGAAGTTTCTGAGTGAGTTTACTTTTGTGGTATAGGATTGGGTTGGTCATTGTGGAGGATAGGTCTGAGAACATCCTGAAGAGCTGGTTTACTTATGGCAAATTTTTTCAACATATGAATGTCATTGAAGTATTTAATTTCTCCATCATAGATGAAACTCAGTTTAGCTGGATACAAGATCCTGGGTTGAAAGTTTTTTTGCTTTAGGAGATTAAAAGTTGATGACCAGCCTCTTCTTGCTTGAAAAGTTTCAGCAGAGAGATCTGCAGTTATTCTAATATTCTTACCTTTGTACGTTATAGTTTTCTTTCGCCGGGCTGCTTTGAGAATCTTCTCTTTCATGTTAACTTTAGTGAAGCTAATTATGATATGTCTGGGAGATGGCTTATTGGTGTTGAATCGTGCTGGGGTTCTGAAGCTGTCTGCTATCTGAATTTCAGATTCTCTAGGCATGTCTGGAAAATTTTCTTTCATAATTTCATGTAGAAGGGCCTCTGTGTCCTTGGCAGCTACTTCATCATTCTCCGAAATTCCTATAACCCTTATGTTGTTTTTTTTCGAATTATCTGAGAGCTCTCTGAGTGAGTGATCCGTTTTTGCTCTCCATTTCTCTTCCTCTTTGAGAGATTGGGAGCATTCGAAGACTTTATCTTCAATGTCAGAAATCCTTTCTTCTGCTTGCTCCATTCTGTTACTGAGGGATTCTACTGTATTTTTCATATCTTTGAGGGCTGTAAGTTCTTGTTTCAGTGTGTCTAAGTCTTTGGTGGTTTTGTCTTTAAATTCGTTAAATTCTTGAGACAATTTTTGAATTTCTCCTCGAATTCCTAATTCCATTTTATTAATCTTGTCTGCAAACCAAATTCTGAATTCGACTTCTGACATCTCAGCCAGTTGTTTATGAATGGGATCTTCAATCACATCTGCCGTATCTTTTCTTGGGGGGTTGATCTATTCTGGTTATTCATGTTACCAGAGTTTTTCCGCTGATTCCGCCCCATGGTTTACTCCCTTTGGTTTTTCCCCTGGGGTTTTATCGAGGGCCCGTACAGTGTTGTGGCCTGAGAAACTGGGGCCCTGTCTGGCGTGGTGGAGCAAAGTGGTTCTATCTTGTTTTCAGCTGGTTTCTGTTCGATCCTATTGCAACTTCTACTCTGGCTTGAAGTCTCAGCTGTGTGGAAAAATCAGCAATTAAGTCACCCCGCCTGCCCACCTCTGGCCCCAGTTGGAAAAGGAGAATCAAACCTTCCTACAATCGCACACCCAGGGCACCGCCTGAAGAGTCCTCAGTCTATTAGCCCAGTTCAAAAGGTCCGAATCAGCTGTCTCAATCGGCACTTGTCTCAGGTGGAAGGGTTCAAGAGGTCTCTGGGAACTGGATCACAGGGGCCTGGTGACTCCTCTGACACAGCTCACCCCAGTGCAGCGTGGAGTCAGGAGGAGCCACCCAGCAAACAGAGCAGTCTGGGAAAGTTGACGTCTCCTTCCCCACTTTGCCCCTCCGTCGGACCCAGTCACTGGTATCTCTGCAGATGGCTAACCCAGTTGCCTGCAGTGAACAGACACTCCAGGGGTTTGCACCTGCCTGAATCGCAAGGAAGTCTGCCAGGCCCCCGCAGACTGCCGCTATCTAGCAGGAGGAGATGGGGCCTGATATCTTTGAGTGTTTGATGCAGGTGATGGGAAGGAGGTGTTCACTCAGGCTTAGCCCCGTCCCTGATGCATGCTGCTAACAGAACAGAACAGAACAGACAACTTTGTTAGGTTCTGTCTCTGTTCCTGTCGTCACCTACAGGAGACGGGCTGTTTTGAGTTCAAAAGTCTTTGCTGCTGGGGAATTGCGTCTGAACACCTCTCTGGGTCGGCCCCGCCCTGGAGGCTTCCGGGTTTGTGAGCCGTGTCACCGGTGGCCTCCTCTGGTTGCCCAGGGAGACAGGGGGTGTGGCCTCAGAATATCCAGAAGTGAGCGTTCTGCCGTTAAAGAAAAAACGGCTGTTGATCTACCTCCAGGGAACTGCTGCTCTGGTGTGGGCACTCAGGCGACCCTTTTCTCCTCTGTCCCGCGCCCCAGAGTCAGCACTGAGCGGCCGCAGTTTGTGCTGGGTCCACACCCCTTAAGAGATCCCCCAAGAATCAGAACTCTTGGGGGATGGGCCCCCAGACCCCGATTGGGAGTGGGGCGGGGGGAAGCTAGAGTTTCATTCAGTTTCACGCAATACTACGGTCTGGGGAGGGCTCCTGCACTGCACCGCAGGGAAGTGCCGCCAAGGCTTGATTTCCCCTCAGCAGAGTGCCCTCTCCTCGCTCACGTGTCCCAGAGTCAGCGCTGACCTGACGCAGCTCAGGCACTGTGCACTCCCCTCAAGAAATCACCCAAGGAGCCGAACTCCTGGGGGATAGGCCCTCAGACCCCGAGTGAGAGTAGGGGTTCTCAGCTCTCAGCGGGGAGGCCAGAGTCTGATTCAGTCTTGGGCCCCGTATGCCTGGGGAGGGTTGCTGCACTGCACCTCAGCCCGGTGCCCTCTCCTCACTCGGCGCGCCTCAGAGTCAATGCTGACCAGTCGCACTCAAGGGGACTGTCCACTCCCCCTGAGAAATCACCCAAGGATCCGAAGTCCTGGGGGACAGGCCTCCAGACCTCAGTGGGTGGGAGGGGAGCACCGGGGATTCAGGGTTGCCGGCAAAGGATTCCCAAAGTTTTATTCAGCCCTATGTCCGGCAGGAGAATGCCACGGCACCCCAGTAGGGGAGGTAGGTCCAGTTTTTAGAAGGTCTCTCCCGTGGAGTGTAGTGGGAGGTCCTTTAATTTCTGCCCGCTTGTTCAATTATGGGGCTCTAGAGCCGGTCTCATGGGGGAGGGGGACTCCCGTCTGCTTGGTGGTGGATTTTGTACCTTTTGTTTGCGTCCTTGTGATCACAACTTGCCTCAGCGGTGTTGATGTGCGTTCTTCAGCCTTCTCTCTTGGTGAGGCTCAAGTCCACCAGGATACTTACTAAATTCCTGTCCCTTAACTCTCCTTCTGGACGGGAGCCTTTGTTGAAAGCTGGCTTCAGTCCGCCATCTTGTCTCCCCTCCACCTAATTTTTCTATTTTTTGTAGAGACAAGGTCTCCCTCTTGCTCAGGCTGGTCTCCACCTCCTTAGCTCAGGCAATCCACCCACCTCAGCCTTCCAGCATGCTAGGATGACAACCATGAGCTATTGTGCCCAGCTAAATTTTCGTCTCACCAGAATCCTCTCACTTTTTTATTGTTATTTATTTATTTGTTTATTGCTGTTTTGGGCCGGGGCATGGTTTGAAGCCACCACCCCCATTATGTGGGGCTGGCACCCTACTCCTTGAGCCAAAAAAGCCTCTCACTGTTTTAAAGAATCTATTCTTATGCCTCTTTGAGCTTAAAAATAGGACTCATAGTTTTAAAACAATAATATTACTTAACGACCACAAATTTTAAATGAGAACTGTTCTTATGACTGTAAGTAATTATAAGGGTGACACAATGTGCCAACCACTGTTCAAAGCACTTTATAAATATCAACCCATTTAGTGCCACAGCAATTTTATTAACACAATCTTCATTTCAGAGTGAAGGCAAGGAGCCATTGCTTAAGTAATATTCCTGAGGTCTCACAAAGAGTAAGCAACAGAGCTGGGAAAGAATGCGGAGAGTCTGGTGCTAGAATCCCGCCTTACCATTACCTTCCATCACACACTTCAGAAAACAATAGAAGAAAGAAATAGAACAAACACCAGGAGTATTTACTCGCCCCCAACACAAGCGTGATGAAGGAGAATAGGACCTTCTTTAGAGAATCTAATGTTTTTTTGTTTTTTTTTCAAAAGTGAAGTTTCTCCAACCCACAGGCCCTCAAATTTTGGAGATGAGGAATTAAAATCATTAGTGCTCTAAAGTCAAATGATAACAGAAGATGCTTCAAGCACATGGAGGAGCTAGTGAGAAACACCAGGTAGTGTATGTTTAAGGGTAGTGCTGCTGCTAGCAAACTAATTAAGAGGAGTAGAGAAAAAATTACTACTAGTTTAATCCTGACCATCTCAGCCAGAGACTTTACATCTTTTTGTATTAACCCGGATGGAGGTGGAATGCAAAACTTTACTAACTTTTCAAAAAACAATTCAAGGTGAAATTTATATAACATAAAATGAACCATTTTGAAGTGAACAATTCAGTGATATTTAGTAAATTCACAATGTTGTGAAATCGCCACCTCTGTCTAGTTCCAAAATATGCATTTCTATCTGTCACATCAAAGTAGAGCTTGATTCATGAAGCAGCTTCTCCCCATTTTCCATCCTTACACCTCCTGGAAGCCACCAATTTGTGTTCTGTCTGTATGGGTTTATCTATTCTGGTTATTTCATAAAAATGGAATCACATTTGTGACATTGTGTGTCATGATTTCTGTGATTGTGTCTGTCATCAATCCTATGAAGTCAAGTACAACATCTAAACATAGTTTTCTCTAGCAGGAATTTGTTGTTTCAGGTTTGATGGCTTTCATGGTATTTTTAAAATAACAACATAACAAAGATATTTGTACCAGAATGTTTATTGCAGCCCAATTCATAATAGCTAAGTCATGGAAAAAGCCCAAGTGCCCATCGATCCACGAATGGATTAATAAATTGTGGTATATGTATACCATGGAATACTATGCAGCCTTAAAGAAAGATGGAAACTTTACCTCTTTCATGTTTACATGGATGGAGCTGGAACATATTCTTCTTAGTAAAGTATCCCAAGAATGGAAGAAAAAGTACCCAATGTACACAGCCCTACTATGAAACTAATTTGGGACTTTCACATGAAAGCTATAACCCAGCTACAACTTAACAATAGGAGGAAGTGGGAAAGGGGGGGGTGGGTAGAGGGAGGGGGATCGGTGGGATCACACCTGTGGTGCATCTTACAGGGGTATTTGCGAGATTTGGTAAATGTAGAATGTAAATGTTTTGGCACAGAAACTGAGATAACGCCAGAAAGGCTATGTTAACCACTGTGATAAAAATGTGTCAAATGGTTTATGAAGCGAGTGTATGATGCCCCATGATCATATCAATGTATACAGTTATGATTTAATAAAAAATAAATAAAATAACAACAATGCCAATTTCAATGGTGTCATTCTTCCAGATTTTCATGATGATTATCAGAATTCTCTTTGACAATTCTTTGCCTAGAGTATAATGAATAATAAACCTTAGAGGACTTTATGATGCCCTGGTCTAGAGGCTAAGTTAGAGATGGGTTTGGGGGCAAGTAGACCACTTTAGCACCTTCCTTGCTGAATTTGTGGCATTGTCCAATATCAAAAGAAAGTTAAAAAGCAATCCCTTACTGGCAAAGTTCTTCTTGACTTCAGGGGAAAAGCATCAATGGAAATCAGAAAAAGGGATCTTTTTTTTTTCTTTATTAAATCATAGCTGTATACATTGATATGATCATGGGGCATCATTCACTAGCTTTACAGACCGTTTACCAAATTTCACATATACCCTTGTAAGATGCACCACTGGTGTAATCCCACCAATCCCCCTCCCTCAACCCACCTCCCCCCTCCCTCCCCTCCCTTTCCCCCTTCCCCCTATTCTTAGGTTGTAAAAAAAGGATCTTATTGTTCAGATCTTGGTTCACAAAAGACTGGAAGCTGGTGTTTCTTTTTTCCCTTTAAGGCTTGGGGGTTAGCAGCTTTATAGATAAAGACAGTCCTGACCATAAACCTAACTACATTTGTGCAAAACAGCAGTTCAGTTAGCCCATCCCTTCTTACTTTAAATCCTGGTGTTCATTTCTCTTCCTTATTACTAAATGCACTCTGCGTTTCTGTTTTGTACAGAATAGGGCACTTTCATCTGCATTAAAAACATGTTCAGGCAGGTACACTTTCTCCTCAATGATCTCACTGGTGTCTGGAACTCATCTGCTGCCTGGTGCTTGGAAGAACTTGCCTCTCCTCTTATCAACATTTTTTAAGCCCAACCTCTTTCTAAAATTATTAAGCCATCCCTTGCTGACATTAAATTCTCCAGCTTTATCAGCACTGATGCAACAATATGTAAGATTAGGAGATGGGATCACACTTATCTGTGTTCCTATGGAAAATATTTGAATATTTGTTTTATGTGGATTTTTATTCACTTTTCAAACATGCTATGAAAAAGCACCCCTCCGCTGCTCAGCAAGCATTTGTAGCTTGTACAGTGGCAGAATGGGCCAAAAGCTTAGTGGTGTGACCTGTTTTAAGAATAACGTATATTGAAATAAAAAAATAAATAAATACATTCTCCAGCTTTAGATCCTGCAGCTTCCTTTTGTTTTGTCATATAATAACTGCACTTTTTCTCAAATCATATCAGAGTCCATAGCTACACCTTCTTTATAGCAATCTTGCAACCACATAAAGAACTGCATTTTTAATACAAAATAAAAAGATGTTTTGCAAAAATTGCAAGATGCTCATGCCTTCTGGCATAGCTCTAGTGCAGCTGCATGAATTTCCTTTTCTTTTTTTGTAACAGTCCTTATGCTGAGTTTATTTATCTTGAAATGGTACAGCTGCAGACCTGAATCTATGGTACATATCAAGCAATTTGACCTTTTCTGATAATAACATGACTGTTCTTTAGTATTGCACTAAACACAAAAAAATACATGAGAACCACAAGAGATCACTTTTTACTGCAATACACAATTTACTAGAGAGATAAATTCCTCCTGGGGAGATGATTAGCATCATATGCATTTTAAGTGGATACTCACAACACTTGAGCTCCCTGCAATAGCAATAGCAGGAGGCCACAAAATGATGACAATAATACAGTATATATTTCAATTAATTTTATGTGATTGCAATTTAATACTGCACGTTTATGTTTGTTTATATTTCTCTCCACTGTGAATGGCTGGCTGTTTGTGGACATTTGTTGTTGTTGTTGTTGTTGTTGTTTTCAGATTAATATGAGGGTACCAAGGCCAGGGGCAGTGGCTCATGCCTGTAATCCTAGCACTCTGGGAGGCCAAAGCCTTGAGCTCAGGATTACTTGAGCTCAGGAGTTTGTGACCAGCCTGAGCAAGAACAAGACCCCATCTCTAAAAAAATAAAGGCATTGTGGTAGGTGCCTATAGTCCCAGCTTTTTGGGAGGCTGAGGCCAAGGGATCACCTATGCCCAAGAGTTTGAGGTTGCTTTGAGCTATATGATGCCATGACACTCTACAGAGTGTAACAAAGTTAGACTCTGTCTCAAAGAAAAAAAAAAAAAATATATATATATATATACAATGAGGGTACAAATAAAAATGTTTAGGTTACAATATTTTCATAAGCAAGGTAAAGTTCAAGTTATAATTGAGCCCTTCACCCAAGGAGTGTGCTGAATGCCCTCACATCTTACAATTAGGTGAGATCCCACCGGTTACCTCTCCTTCCTCTCCCTCCTCTCTGCTCTCTCCTCCTTGCTAGACTTGTGTGGAATCTCTTCCACTTACAAATGGGGTTGCTTGCTCTTTTCTTGTTGATTAATTTGAGTTCTTTGTAGAGTCTACTTATCAGCCCTTTTTCAGATTCACAGCATGCAAATACCTTGTCCCATTTGGAAGGCTGTCTATTTGCCTTTGTTGTGGTGCTCTTAGTTGTACAGAAGATATTAGCTTGATCATGTCCTATTTATTTATTTTTAATGTTGCTGCAATTGGCAAGGGGTTCTTCCTCATGAAATCTTTTCCCAGGCCAATTTTGTCAAGAATTTTCCCACACCCCACATTCTCTTCTAGAAATGTTATTGTTTTGTGTCCACCTGTTTTGAGTCAGTTTTGATAAATTTTCACCTTTTATAACAGGTTTATATATTTTTTATGATAGTAAATGATAAGATCAAGTAGTATATACATATATTTTATGCATTGGTGACACTCCTTTTCTAAATTTTTTTCAGTATCTCTAGGATATATGGTCCATCTGTCAGTTTTTCAAATTGTTGCAAATCTCCAGAAAAATTTTTAGTATATTTATGGAAAAAAATTCACACACGAAACGGACCTCTGCATTTCAAATTCATGTTATTAAAGGGTCAAGTGTATGTACCTTGAAGTAGAATTGCATGATCATATGGTAATTCTATGTTTAACTTTTTGAGAAACTGCCCCACTGTTTTCCACATGACTGGGCCATTTTCGTCAGCAATGTACAAGTGTTTTCTGATTTCTCTCCATCCTTGCCAGAACGTATTCTTATAGACACCCTTACGGGTGTGAAGTGATGCCTAACTGTGGTTTTGATTTACATTCCCCTAATGGCTAGTAAAGTTGTTTTCAAAGTGTTTGTTAGCCATTTGAATATCTTCTTTGGATAAATGTCTATTCAAGTCCTTTGCCCAATTTGTAATTGGATTATTTTGTTGTTGTTGTTGAGATTCTGTCTACATTCTGGCTATTAGACCTTTATCAGATAGATGTTATGCAAATATTTACTTCACATTCTGTAGGTTATCTTTTCTTAATATACAAAGGTTTTAAATTTTGAGGAAGTCTAATTTATTTTGTTTTTTATTACTCATGTTTTAGGGATCATATCTAAAAATTCATTGCCTAATTCAAGGTCATGAAGATTTACCCCTATTTTTTTCCAAATAGCTTTATGATTTTTTTAGCTCTTGTATTTAGTTTGTTGATCCATTCTGAGTTAATTTTTGTATATGGTATGAAGCAGGAATACAAATTCATTCTTTTGCATATGGCTATCCAGTAACTCAGCACCATTTATTGAAGAGATTATTCTTTCCCCCTTTGAGTGGTTTTGGCACCCAGGTCAAAAAGAAAGTGGGCATATATGTATGGGTTTACTTCTGAACTCTCAATTCTATTTCATTGGTCTATATAGCAGTCCTACCTTCTCCAAAGGGGATATGTGTCACAACTCCCAGTGGATTCCTAAAACCACCTATAGTATTAAATACTATAAATTGTACTGTTTTGTTTCTACACATACATACCTATAATGACATTTAATTTATAAATTAGTCACAGTAAGAGATTAGCAATGATAATAAAATCAACTAGTCACAATAATACTTAGAACAGCATGCATCGCTTGGCCTTTTGACTAAGATCAAGTGCAGGACAGCATGCAATGTAAAACTTAAAAATTACATCTGGAAGCTCCTATTTAACATTTTCAGACTACAACTGACCATAGGTACCTGAAATCATGGAAAGCAAAACTGAATTGGGGGACAAGTATATGTCTATCCTTATGCTAGTACCGCACTATTTTAATTGCTGTCTTTGTAGTAAGTTTTGAGTTTTGGAAGTATGAATCCTACAACTTTGTTCAAAATTATTTTGGCTATTTGGGGCCCTTTGCAATTCCACTTCTGCAAAAACGCCATTGGAATTTTGGTAAGATTTGCATTGAATCTGTAGATAACTTTAGGTGGTAACAATACTAAGCCTGCCAACTTATGAACATAGGATGTCTCTCCATTTATTTAGTTCTTTTTTTCCAGCAACATTTTATAGTTTTCAGTATGATTATCTGTCTTGGATAAATTTCTAGGGATAAAATATACCAGGTTAAAGGGCATACAAAATTTCAAATATATCAGCAAAATTTTCCTTAGAAATATTTGCCAAGGTACACTTTTATTCTATCTTTATGAGGGGTAGAAAATGTTATTCCATTGCTGTAATTTTCACTTCCTTGATTCTTGGTATGATACATTTTCATGAGCTTATTGATCATTATAATTCTGAAGAGATTATCAGGAACTTTTATTTATAATCAAGTCTTAATACTGATTGAGTTTAAAAATGGAGTTTATATAAACTTTAAGTCTAGTTGAATGTGAGAACATTGTTATTGTTACTGTTTCAATGGTGATATTAAGACTCTCTTACATAATATTTTTACTTCTATGTGATAAATCATATTAATTTGAAAATCGTTCATTTTAATTGTATAGATAATTAGTAAACCAGAATTTTTGGAAGATGTACTAGTTATAAAGTCTTTTACTCTATATTCTTCTAGAACCATAATTCCGTATCTAAACACTATTACTTCAGCAACTAAGGATGAATAAATATCTTTGGTAATAGGTATATATCTCATGATCCTGTTTAAAATGGCACAGCAATTACATTTTAGAGCTGGAGAGAACCTCAGAGACCATTTAATGTAGTTCTCTAATTTTATAGATAAGGAATCTTCAGCCCAGAGAGGTGATATAGCTTAACAGAGGTCACAGGCAAGGGCAGGACGCAATACAGCACAGTCCTTTGCAATAGACTAAGTTGTGTTCTATAGTATAGCCAGCAAAACGGCGTGAGAGCTTGAAAGCCTAGTGCTCCCTCCTGCATGTCTCAGAGGCTAACAGTGGTTGCCACAATCCAGTTAATCATTTGAACCAGCCCTGGCGGACTGTGAGAGAAATGGACCCTTTAAGCCCTGCTAAATGTGTTTTCCTTGCCCCACACAGCCCTAGGGGAAGACAGTGCAAATATTTCAAGAACTTCAAGGCAAACATTTCCTCTTTAGGGTGGGGAAACTGCGGCCTTCTGACTTCAAGATTGTTATTTTTTTAAGCACCAAAGGAGACAAGAAAAGCTTCATCTTTCTCTGCTATACACATTTTAATAAAGGGATTTGTTCTGTGAAGTTTGGATTCAGTGGAGCCACTACACTGAAATTTGCATTCACTGGAGGGCAACATGTGGCCTTGATGCTGCAAGTTGCCCACCCCAAAATGGAAAAAACTGCCTTTCAAAACTGAAATTGTTGACTAATTCAAATTTTGTGATACTTTTTTGTTTGTTTGTTTGTACTTTTAGTAGAGAGTATTTTAAGACACATGTGATTTGGATTTTTCTTTAACAGCTTTTTTTACTCTAGATACCCAAATATGCTCATTATAAAGCTATTTAAGACCGAGATCCTGGGAACAGTAATAACTTAAGGATCCAAAGTATATTTTTGAAGACTTAGAAGTAAAACCTCAATATAGTAAGTTTATTCAAAAAGTTGATGAAGTTTGCACATGCCATTTTTAATGGCAAATTGGAATAGTGTTCTAATAAAGTAGTAAGCAATGACAGACTACTGAATCAGATGAATACAAAGAATACTTTATTATCTTAACAACTTATTTACTAATAGCCATAGAGAAAAATTCAGATAAAAATTAATGGAATATGAAACAAAGGCAATAAAAATGAGCTATTCTGACATATAGAAGCTAAATTATATATAATTTTAAAAATTTCAGGTCATACCAAAAGCCATAATTAATTAAAAGGAAGAGATACATTTTGAAAAAAAAATAATGAATAAGCTTTTAGATTATTTGATAACCAAGTTGATAAATCATATGAACATACTGACTTGCTGATTGGACAGACAATACGAACATTGATTAAGGTAGCATAAGATTCATGATATGCTACTACAAAGGCGGCATTCATAGTATACCTGGTCATGGGTGTTGTCAGTGCAAGAGTATTTGAAATTGTTTGCCACTCAAGTAAAATGGAAATCCCCTGAAATTTTATTGTTCATCATATAAAGAACTAATCAGAGTATGTGATCAAAAATAGTAGAGTGGCATCAAGCAGTTAATTAATTTGAAAAATGATACTATCTTTATGGATTTTGTAATACTTAAGGTATATATCAATTTTTTCGAATTTGTAATTCATTGTCATTTAATCATCCTAAATAACTATTCATTTTTGTAGCTAATTCTATATTTGTAATTTTTATTATTTTTCATGAGGAAGAGCTCCCAAATTGTAAAAGTTTTTAGTTCCACAAAATCCGTATCTGCCCCTGGGTAGTGGAGATATGAAGGATTTAAGAGAAGGATCCAGAGAGGGCCCTCGATGCTGAGTGGGTCTCAGATGCTAGCTGATTCACCTTGACACTTGGTGACACAGCTTCCAGCACCTGTTTTTCTTCCACATTTGCTACAGTTATTCCTGTTGTTACAGCAACACCTAGCTGCTCAAGTACCGAATTAATTGTTCAGTGCAGTGGGTAAGAGGAGTGCAGGAGGCTGCAGGTAAAAGGTGAGCGCAGTGATCAGTGTCAACAAGAGTGTTTAATGGCGTTTTTCAAACTTTTTCATCTCATGGCACTTGAGAACCTATAGTTAAACTTCCTTGGCACTCTGAAATTACATTGATCAAAAAAATGAGTAAAAATAAGAATGCATTCACTGAGCTTTGAATTTCTTTTAAAAATAATTTAATTAATGGTCTTTAAAAATTGTTTGCAGTACACTGGTGGAAAATCACTGGTTTAGTGACGTGAGAAAAGATATTGTATCTTGAGCATATAAAAAATCTTGGGCAAAGCAGAAAGCCCAATGCTAATGTATCATAAAATAAATTGTAGTAGATCTCAAAGTGCCCAGTGGTGATTGCTGAATTTCTATGTCGGTTGGTTATTTGCTTGAAAGATGAAGATAGGTGATAAGAAAAGTAAGTTGGCATAGCTAGAGCCAGCATTTGTTTATACTATATGTTATTTAGGGTGCTTGCAGCAAATGGAATAGTGAATGGAGATTACGTGGGGTAGGCGCTAGGAGAAGAGCACCTTCTGCCCACACCAACTCTGGGGTCAGCTCTGACCTTTACATGCCTTGCTGCATTGTATTAGCAATAGGTTTTTCTTATTAATAATTAAACTTTGTCTTATTAATCCCTTAAAATGAGCCACCACAAATTTAAGAACTTTAAAGCATGTGTAAACACAAAAGGTTGTGAACCACAAAGCCATAAGGAACCTCTTTTGAGTTCAAATATGAGATCTAAGTTTGTTTGCAGGAATAACTCCAGAGAGTCCTTCAGTTTGTGCAAGAGTCTCTGCTCTGTAGTAAATGATGTACTATACAATATCACTCAACATATGTTCATTTATCACACTTCCAGTAGGTCCAGGCATCGTGCCTGCAACTGGGCATACAAAGAACAAGTTAAGGTTAATTGAGCCTTTAATCTGAGCTCAGCAAACTGGGCCTGAATAGCTATGTTCTATGAAATGGTAGCATGCTGATTCTGCCCTGGAAAAAAAAAATGGAGGGAAAATAGCTTTTATCTTTCATGTAAGAAGAATCACTACCCAAGAAATGGAACAGAAGATGAAGATTATCCCATGGTGAGAATGAAGATTAATTGCTTATTTCTTCCTTGGGGATGTTGTTGTAAGGCATGTTCATTTTTAAACTTCAGAGGCCTGACACTTTTTAGATTAAATTACATGAAAGCACTAGTATCTTACTATATTTTTTTCTTATGATAGAAAAAAACATGCTTTATAAGTGACCTGCACAGATAGTGGGAACAAAAACTGAGAAGGGTGGAAAGGCCTTCTGCCAACAGAAGACCTATTTGTTTCATTTCATGGTTTTGCTGAAAATCACCTAAGATTGCATTCTCTCACTTTGTCCCATTTTTAAAAATTTCTAAATCATCAACACATTTCGAGAAGCAGCCCTACACTCTTGTTCATTTAAACAAAATCCTCACAAGTCATTTTTCAAAGCTGATTAAGATTTAACTTAAGCTTCTACTTTTAAGAAGCATTTTTGTTCTGAATTTCAAGAAAAGTTAAGAAATCTCTTCTGTATTTGTAAATCTCATTGAAATTATCACAGTAGGAGCCAAACCATATCGTAGAACTTTGCGTGTCATTTTCTACGTAGCTAATAACCAGGAACAGTTAAGAACTAATCATCTCAGCATGGCTGCCCCTGCTGCTCTAAGTTTGGTAGCAGATAATTGCAGCTCAAAGTATCAGAGAAATGAAGGAAAGAAAATCCCTTTGGAGAGAACAGGAACAGAACAGGAAAGAATTATATAACTGTGATTTCTGAATTATTTCAGAAACCTGTCACAGATGTCACAGTTTTCAAGTAGAATTTCATTCGTTAATATGAGTTAAGATACAGGATCTAAAGAATCTCCTGTTTAAGACATTAACTCAAGGATGGGAGATAAGGGAACTGTTAATGCATCTGTGCTTGATGCACAAGGAAGAGTGATGAGTTTTACATTCATAATTCTTTGGCTTATCCATTTCTATGAGTGAAATAAAATGGTAGGAGGACAGATGTGAGAAAAAGGTAGAATAATCTCTTCATGGGCCTACTGATGCTCAAAGTCCACAAGTAAAGCTCTAATTGCTAATATGGAATTCTAACATCTCCAGAATAGTAGCTAACATTTGTGGACTGCTTTCTAGGCTAGATTTTCATCATCATCATCATTATTATTTTTAATTGAGACAGAGTCTCACTTTGTCTTCCTCAGTAGAGTACTACAATAGCTCACAGCAACCTCAAACTCTCGAGCTCAAATGATCCTCTTGCCTCAGCCTCCCAAGTAACTGGGACTACAGGCACCTGGCACAATGCCCAGCTACTTTTTTAGAGCTGGGGACTCGCTCTTGCTCAGGCTGGTTTCGAACTCCTGAGCTCAGCCAATCCACCTGCCTCAGCTTCCCAGAGTGCTGGGATTACAGGTGTGAGCCAGTGCACCCGGCCTATGCTAAACTTTTAAAATGGCACAAACTTAGGTAGGTTCTAATTGTGTTCCCATTTCATAAATGAAGTAGTAGGGCCCAGACATTAAGGCTTGGTAATTTGTCCTACCTATACTTATAGAGCCATTTTTGACTCTGGAGTACACTCTTAGCCATTACTTTAGACTACCTGCCTGGAAAATGTGTACTCGTTTAGAAGCAAGTCTCCTTCTTCATCATACGTAGAGAGGGAAGGGAAGGACAGAAGTTGTTTGCTGAATAGCTGCAGTGTTACAGTGCCCACTGTCAATGATATGTGAATATTTAAGCTATGAGGATCCACAATGATGTATGGCCCACTGATTCTCAATTTAAAAAAATCCGTCATTTAGGGACTTCACTTTCACACTCCTTGTAAGTTGCTATTCCAAAAAGATCCGTGACAATCACAAGGCCCTGCTCTGTAATACGGGGATGTGCCCTTGCACCCTTCTGGCCTTGTCTCCCGCTTCTCAGGTACACATGCCAAACCAGATTCCACCAAACTGGATCCTACCCTACTCTCCCCAGTTGCACCCAAAACTTGCCTTCCTCAACATCCTTGATGAATCTCTTCTCCCTACCTGGAATCATCACTCTCTCACTTTCCTTCTTATGTCTGACTTAAAGGCAAACTTGTAAAACAACACAAAATCTCTGGACTTAAACCGACATGCCACGGCCAGAGCACTCTTTTCTTCCTCAGATACTTTCTTCCTGCCTCTCAGAGCATTAAGTACATTTTGTCAGTGTTGGGATTATTTTGTACTGATCTTATGGACCCTTCTTGACGGAAAATATTTTAAGAAAAGGTATTTAGTCATCCATCTTTGTGTCCCCTAGGATCTAGCAAGGTATTGAAAGGATGACTGAATGAATAATTTTCCTCAAACACAATTTATGTATATTAAAGACAATCACGTGATTAAAAGTTAAATTATGCCAAGTTTTGAGAAAGAATGTCATTATCCAGGACCAATCAGCTATGGATAACTTTCATCGAGAACATTATGATAGACAGTCCTGAAAATGTAGGTACCACAAATGGGAACACTTTAGTCTATTTAGAGAAATATACTTATTGTTAGGTAATTGCCCCAGAGAAAGCCCCTCACCCAGAAAAGCCCCTCCTGCTTTCTACAGACCAAGATTAGCTACCCACTGAAAATTTCAAACTTATGGCCTGCCCCGAACGCCTCTTCTGGCCAGAGCAGTAACTCCTTATTGGCTATTCTACCATCCCATCACCATTCAAAGACTTCCCTGAACCGAACCTATATAGCTCTCTCTCGCACGCGTGCTCTCTCTCTTGCACGTGTGCACTCTCTCTCTCTCTCTCCTCTCTCTTCCTGTCTCTCTTAGTCTCTCCTTTCTCCCTCTCTTCCTTTCCTCTCTCTCTTTTCTCCCCTCTCTCTCTCTCCTTTTCTCTCCTCCTTGGTGCTGCTCTGCAGCATCCCTCCCTCACCGATAAAAACCTTTTGTACAAGCCTTGGTGGTCTGTGAGATCTTTGCTGGTTGAGTGCCCCCTTTCACTTATTTTTTCCAGAACTACAATGATTTTCTGTTTATCTGACTCTCATGCCAGTAGCTGATGCTTTTCCAACCTCTCTCCCTCCATGATGCCCTCCTGGTCTGGCCCCCATCACTTCTGTCCTTTACTTTGCCAAAAGCTTCCCAAATGGGCTCTCTGACTCCTGACTCTCTCTCTACTATAAACCATCTCCCTCCAGACACCCAAGTGATCTTTCTAAAATATTACTCCCAAGGAGCAATAGGTCATAGAGGTTAAGATGATGGGCTCGCAATCAGCAATGCCCCAGATCTATATTTCTGTTTGTCTACTTACTGTGTAACCTTGGATACATGACTTTAACTTCTTTGAGTCTCATTTTCTTCTTTCATATTATTCAAGAAAATAACTATACTGTCCCACAGTACTGTTGTGAACCTGTCTCATGTATTAATAAAATGCTGAGCCTGACATAAAATCTCAATTATCTTTTTTTTTGCTAAAAACAAGAACAAATAATAAATAGCTTCTAATTGATTTCAATTTAGAATACACACTTCTTACCTTGGAATATAAAAATATTTGAGATCAGACGATTAAGTACATGAACTTATTCTAGAAACAGCACTACATACCTCGTTACTGAATATCACTACGGTCATGTACTCCCCTTGGGAAGCTGTGACCAACATCAGGCCTAGTCCACCCTTCAAAGCAATTTTGGAACACTTTTTCTGGAATGGTCATCAAAGCTGTCATCAAATTATTCCTGAATGTCATCAAAATGTCTTCCTTTCAATATTTCCTTTATCTTTAGGTGCAGAAGAAAGTCATTGGGGGTGGGGCAGGTGAGTAGGGAGAATGTGTAGAGAGCGGGCTGTGTGACGGCAGAGCCCTCACAGCCTGGGGAACATTCAGAGAATAACCCCCCAACTGCTTCCCCTCTGTTCCCAAAACAGCCATTTTCCTTTCTTCATGCTCCCTCTGCCAGAAGTCACTGGTCCTTCTTTTTATAGTTATCTATGCAGAGATCCTTGAGATCTCTCTCTTCTTTCTCCTTGTCATATGCTAACAAAGTTAAGTAGTAACCACTAAGACACATAGTTCTTCCTTTGTTTTGTCAGCTATGCTGAGATCCTTGTAATCTTGCCCTTCTTACTTCTTGTCATGTGTTAATGAAGTTGAGTAGAAACAATTGACAAGATGGTTTGTCTTTGTGAAAGTTATTTACATTTTCCTATTGTAAGGCCAAAACTATGTCTTTTGTTTATGCTATTTCCCGATATTGTCTATGCTACTCCCCCCTGGACAACCCTGTACAGATACTATAAAATCAAGCTGATTATGAGCGTTAGCGCTGGCTGTAGCCATCAGCTCAGTCAGTCCTCCTGGTCCCATCCTTTGTTTCCGTGTCTTCTCTTGTGCTGTATTTTCCTCATTCCCCACCAATTCCACTCTGGTTTGTTCCCCTTTGCCACACTGGTTTGCGACAAGGATGTTCCAATACAGCTATTTGTTTATTAGCTAAAAACTCCCTCACAGACAGTGCCATGTGAGCCCTTTGTTTTTGTTCAATCAGTTAGCTCTTTGGGGACCATTTTTGCACACACCTTTCTGATGCCAAGATTTGAAGTTAAGATTTTACTCTGTCTGCTATGCTTTTCACAGTCAGCTGATGATTTTGATTTCACAATGATATGAATTTTTACAATGTTTTTGTCAGTTCTGCTCATTACCAGCCACCCTGATTTCTCTTCATCAGTGAAGCTTTCTTTCCCCTCAGAAAAATGTTCAATCCATTTGTAAACTGCCATTTTCTTCGTGGCTTTATCCTCATAAACTTTGACCAATATGTCCCTGATTTCACTTCCACTCTTGACAAGTTTAACAAGAAATTTGATGTTTGTTCATTGGTGTAATTCAAGCTCCAACATTCTCACAATGGCATACAACAACACACGACAACACTAATAAGTGCCACTCAGCGAGACACTGCCACCCATTGACATGAACACAGCTGTGAGACACTGACATAGTAAGGTCATGAAACCTTACTGAGCTGTTTGTACAATCCTGCTAATGTAAGTGCATGGTGACAAGTTCACAAACTTAATTTCCAGAGCTCATAAAACCCTTCATAATCTAGCCTCATTCTAACTTTCCAAAATGATTTTCCTCTTCCTTTCTTCCATGTAAACCATTCCTTCAGCCACAAAGAATTTTTGAATTTTCCCACATCATGTTCACATCCATGAAGATGTTGGTCACTCTTACTGGAATTCTCCTGAAGCCCATCTGTTAAACTCCTACCATTATTCAAGACTCAAATATAAGCTCTTCTGTGAAGATTCCTGGTTATCCCAGAAAGAATTCATCCTCCCAGTTAGTTATCAAAGCCATGCTGTTCTTACTTCTGTTAAAGTAAGTTTCATATGGCATTGGCATTGTTTGTTTGTCCTTTTGCACTGAGCTATAAAATTCTTTTAAGAAAATGTCTTATTAATCTTTGGGTAGCTAACACCTAGTAGAAGTGCCCAGCATAGAGTGAAAATCCATCAGTATTTGTAAAATAAATGAATAAATGTATACATGAATGAATAAATCCATAAACCAAAGGAATCATTCTTTGCAGAAGAAAGATACAAAATCAGGTGACACATATTGGACTTCAATATTTCCCTCTTAAAATTGAATGGCAAAATACACACACATACATATACAAAGAAAAATCAAGGAAACATTGAATATCAGAGATGGTCTTGGAACACGGTAGGCCCTCTATGCCTATTCAACCTGATCTTCCAAAGCCTTTCTTCAGATCTGCAGTAAATTCTGGGCAAAGTTTATAATGGTGACCTAGAGCCACCGTAAGTCAAAAATAATTTTCTGCTTATCTTTCAATGGACAGGACATTCTATTTATTACGATATTTCATTTCCCAGGCCAGCAGGGCTTACTATAAATAAGGAAGGCAGTAGAGACTCATGAAAGCAAATAATCCCAAACAAATGAAAACTTTTTATGCCCAAAGACTTACTCTATGGTATTATATGCAGTTGCCAAAAAATTACAAACAAGTCAAATGCATAAAATATATTCACATTAAGTGTACTATGATACATTTAATAAAATTCTCCTTTCTCAAGTTATGTTCTTAATGTGCATGTAGTATAATGGGAAAATTAAACATGTTAAGTTTAAGATCAGGATATATATCTACAAATGAACAATTATAATATCCATGTAATCCAGTTACAGAAAAATGCTGAAATACGTCAAATATTATTTTTCTTTGCTTTTTAATAATTTCTAAATGTTCATTAGTGACATCTATTATATTATTAAAATATTACTTAATTTTTTAATATAAAAGCGTATTTCAGTGGACCAACCCTGCTATTAGGCCAGTTTAGTCCAATGCACATTAGAAGCCCCTATGAGTTATTCAGCTTTTCTCAAAAGTCACTGTAAAATATTTGCTAAGCTCTTATTTCAGTTCAACAGCTTACAGTGGAGCACATGTTGCATGAAGTCTTTGTGTTAGTCACTGGGTGGGGGAGAGGAGATACAGAGATCATACACAATACCTCATGGCGGCACTTCAGCCCCGAGTTATGTGGCTACATACACCCCATTGGGTTCTCGCAGGTGCAGCCTGTCTGTGTCAAATGCTATAAAAGAGATCAAAATAAAGGGCACAGGACTAAACTCTGCTTAATTGCAATAGAAGGCTGTGCACTGGAAGCTGACGTTTGAGTTGAGAATTAAAGATTTTGCAGCATAAAAATGTGAAAGAGGAACTCCAAAAGAAAAAGAAGAAAGACATTAAAATGCACACAGTATAATGAGTCGTCTGCTGTGGTGGGAACATTCAATATGAGATGGGGGAAGACTTGGCATGAGGCAAGTGTAATTGCAATAATGCATTTGTTGGCAGTGTACACAAAAAGCTTGAATAAACTCATTTCTCTTCTAAGCTTTAAATGTTATATACTGGATTTATTCTGAAATACTCATATATCTATATATCTAGAAAGATAATTATATATCTATAATTTAATTTCCCATGAGTTGTGCTATTTTTTAAATTCTAGATTTTCATAATTACAGTTATAAATATTAAAACATTGAGTCTTTTTTCAAGATTTACCTGTGCCAGGCACTCTGCTAAGTGTTTTCCATACATTATCTCACTTCAGGTTCATAAAAACCATAGGAAGTAGATCCTTATCCCCATTCTACAGGTGAATAAACTGAGTCACAGAGCTATTAAATAATTTTTTAAGATCAAGCAAATAATAGACAGGAATGAAAGGACGTGAAGGCAAAAACATCACATGACATTAAATTAACATTAATTCTGAGGGCTTGAGCAGACCTGACAAGGTAATGCCCTACCAGTGTAGTTCAGTAAGAGAGTCACTAGATGGCGGGGCCAGCCCAGCTCTTGGATAGAGTTTGGGATGGGAAGAGTCAAATCTTGGGATGTAGAAATGGCGACAAATGGCTGTTTCTCTTCAAATTTATCCGACTGGGACATGAATAATGTTCTTCCATATAAAGTTAAGTTTTAAAGGGAAACTTTCATTTTTTGAAAGGGAGAAATACAAACCAGTAATCCAAATAATTTCCCACATATTTGAAAATGCATAATTGACAAAAAAACTAAAGAGGATATGTGTCTTCTCATTCCTTTGCAGAGGAGGAGGTGCTGTAATATGGTTTATTTAATTGAAAGTATTTATAGTTTCAAACGGCCATACCTCTGTCTGCTGCAGGAAACCTAAAGGGGTACAACTTTTGGGGGGTACGAATTCCCACCAGGGGCAGAGAGAAGACCTTCCCCAAGAGAAGTCTGGTTTAAGCACAATAAAAAAAACCTGGGTTCACTTTTCTACTGTCCTTCACCTTGTTGGACTTTCAACCATTTAACTACAAATAGTTACAAACTTTAGATAAAAATCTTTGACAGGTAGAAACATAGTCCAAAAAACAAATTTGTAAGGCAAGACCTCCAGATATTCCTACAATTCTTGGTTTAAAACACAGGCTCCACCCAAATCACCATATTTTGGGATCTTTATGAAAATGACTGGATTCTGATGGGGATACTTTAAATAGGTAAGGAACACATTGGGCCGAGTCCCACCAGTTTCAGGTCACAATTTACTCACACAAACCATGAGGATCCTTGACTATGCCTTTCCTGTTTCTTAGAAAGAGCGTAACCCTGCCAGTCCTCACTCCCCTCATGCTCCCTGCTCCTTCACCAGCCCTATTTAAAAGCCAAGAAAAAAATCCAGCCAGAAGATGTGTCATTAAAGAACACAAAGAAGACTTTCTAGTTCTGAAATGTGAAATAAAAAGAACCATTCAGAAGCATGTTGAGTGAAAGGGAAAGTGTGTCACTCATTGTAATTTTGACAGAACATGCCCTAGAGGCTGTTCTTTTAAATGGGAGCAAAAAGCCTACCTTCTTCTTCCCTCTCCTCCTGTTCTTCAAAATGAAGAAATGCTGTTTTCTTTGCATCAGATTCCAGAGTATTTATAGGATGTATCTATATATTATATGCATATGTACAATCAGCTTTACTGAGGTAAGATTAATATAGAACTCACCAGTTTTAAGTGTACATTTTGATGAGGGTTGACAAATGTACACCATTGTGTATTCACCCCCACTATTGTGAACATTTCTCAAGACCCCCAAAATTGCACATTCCCTTGTGTAATCTCCTAACTCCGTCCCTGCTCTCAGCTCTTGACAACAAATACTCTTTCTGTCACTATAGTTTTTCCCTTTCTAGAATATCTTCTAAATAAAATCATACAGCATGTAGTCTCCTTTGCCTGGTTTCTTTCATGTAATACAATGCTTCTAAGATTCATCCATGATATTGTATATATCAGTGGAGTTTTTAAATTGCTAAGTAATATTTGATTGTACGGATATGCTACAATTTGTTTATCAATTCACCAGCACCAAACTTTTCTTTAATTTTAGTTTTTAGCTATTATGAATAAAGCTGCTGGAAGTTTTCACATTCAACTCTTTGTATGAACACGTTTTCGTTTGTTTTGGATAAATTCCTAAGAGTGGGTGAACTAGGTCCTCTGGCAAGTGTATGTTTAACTTCTTAAGGATCTTCCCCACAGCTTTCTGGTTTGGGTTGGAGAAGGCCTAGGTGCAATTTTCTTCCATCATCCCAAATCCCGGTTCATCTGACACTGGCCGCCTCCACCATGCAGCCTAAGTTTGACCCCAGCAACATCAAAGTCTGAGGTGCACCAGTGGCAAAGTCAGTTCCATGTCTGCCCTAGTCCTTGATATCAGGCCCCTGGATTTTTCTCCAAAAAGGTTGGTGATGACATCACTAAGGCAACCGGTGACTGGAAGAGTCTGAGAATTACAATGGAACTAACTATCCAGAACAGAGAAGCCCAGATTGATTGAAGTGGCACCTTCCACCTCTGCCCTCATCATCAAAGCCCTCAAGGAACCACTGAGAGACGAAAGAAACAGAAAAACATTAAACTCAACAAAAATATCACTTTTGATGAGATCGTCAACATTGCCAGACAGATGCGGCACTGATCATTACCCAGGGAACTCTCTGGAACCATTAAAGAGATCCTGGGGATGGCCCAGTCAGTGGGCTGCAATGTTGATGGCCGCCACCCTCATGACATCACAGGTGACATCAACAGTGGTGCCCTGGAATGCCCAGCTAAACAGTACAAAGGAAAATGTTTCAATAAAGAATCATTTGACACTCAAAAAAAAAAAAAAAAAAAAAAAAGAGAAAGAAAGAAAGAATCTTCCCCCCACAGTTTATATAAGGAGATATTTACTGGTATGGTTTTTTTGTTTTGTTTTATTTTTGTATTTCAGATTAATATGAGGGTACAAACGATTAGGGTACAAAACAATTATATATATATATATATTTTAAATCTTTATATCTTGAAAAGTAGAAGACAGGCTCGGTGCCTGTGGCTCAAGAGGCTAAGGCGCTAGCCACATACACCTGAGCTGGCGGGTTCGCATCCAGCCCGGGCCACCAAACAACAATGAAGGCTGCAACCAAAAAATAGCTTGGCATTGTGGCGGGTTCCTGTAGTCCCAGCTACTTGGGAGGCAGAGGCAGGAGAACCGCTTGAGCCCAGGAGTTGGAAGTTCCTGTGAGCTGTGATGCCATAGCACTCTGCCCAGGGGGACAGCTTGAGGCTCTGTCTCAAAAAAAAAAAAAAAAAAGAAAAGTAAAAGACAAAGGGAGCTCATCCAGATAGAAGGGTCCCCAGCCACCATCCTGTGTCTCTGCTTTTCATACATTTACTGTCATTTGTATCACATTTTCAGCCAGAGAATAGTAAGATTCCGAGATTTTTCTCAGAGCCTGAGAAGATAAAGCTATCAGATGATGTCACCGCTGCCTGACATATCTCAAGCCAGTGGCCTCTTACACTAGAGCATTTTACCAATGAACTTTCTTTGTGATCTGAGGTGCCACCACCACTAATTATAACACTTCCTTGGCTACTCTCTGCCAGGATTTCTCTGCATGTGCTCCTCTCTCAGGAATGCCAAGGTAAGAAGTATAACTGGTAGCGATCAAAGAAAAATCACATCACTGTATCTCCCAAGTCAAACAGTATGCAGTCAGACCCCTCATCGGTGTCACTGGCCAGCACTGGCACACAGAAGTGTTCTGTAGCTCATTATCACATGCTAACATTGTGTGTCATTCTGTAGGCCCCGAAATCAAAATTTGGAATATCTCAGACTGAATTTGGAATTTGGAAGTCAAAATTTAGAACATCTAGCACTGAGAAGAGAAACTATCAGTAAAATAAACATATGGGAGATTTTTGCCTTGATTATATTTACTCTGTATTTAATGAGCTTCTACTAGGTCCTAAGAAGTATTTCAGGCCTCAGGCAACAGCTGGAAACATAACAGACAAGATTGTGTCTTCACAGAGCTTATTTTTAATAGGGGGGGAGATACCTAGTTCATCCATGAGTGAGGAAACATATACACGCATGTGTACACGCACGCAAATATATACACACGTGCCAAGAAAAATATTAATGTTGGACAAAGAATAAAACCAAGAATTTAAGAAAGTCTCTCTGAAGAAGCCAGCCATATAAGGATCTGGGAAAGTGCATTCTGGGGCCAAGGAAGCAGCTGGGCCAAAGGTTCAAGCTGAACTAACTCTGAGGAACAGAGAGGAGGCTGCTGCACTGGGCCTGGGGTGGGAGGGGAGAGTGCCCCCAAGGAAGAGCAGCATGATTTCTATAGCCAGGCCTAGGAGCTCAGAGTTGATTCCAAGTGCCATATATTCTGTGTCCAAATCCCAGGATTACATTGCCTCGCCATTGAAAAATGTAGGACCTTAGTTGAAAAGATGGAGGTCTAATAAATATTTTTATTTTCAATGAACAAAATAATAAAACTGATTAAGAACAGTTATCTCGTTCTCTAAAGACACCACCATCCTTGCCCCCTCATTGGTAACACTTCACAACTTTTCCCACCCACTTTCTCATGTTCTTAAAGGTCTTCAGGTGTATTTGTTTAGCTATTTATTTGCAGTAGTGATGGAGTAGCTTATGAAGTTTTGTCTGTACTTCAATGCTATGCTAATGAATGCAAATAAATTATGTCTTTGAACAGCTGTATCCCTGAGTGACACACAATATCAGTAGGCGATATTTAAGCACTAAATCACAACACAAACAGAGCTCAGAGTCATTTATTTTTATAAGACAGCAAAATTGTGGCAGATCCTGTTAAACACAATAAGCCAAAAGGCAGAGAAGCAAGAGACCAGCTGCTCATCTCTCCTGAGGGGTGGGTGAGGCAGGCTGCTCAGATTGGGCTGCATTTATTTTACAATCTGAAATGTTCAGAAATTTGCCTGTATTTAACATAAAATTATTGTGGTGTTTATGGGTTATGCAGAAATAATTCTGCAAATCCTAAAATACTATAATAGGGTATTCTATGGTTAGGAAAGACTTATTTGATGGAAATTCACAAATTATTTTAAAGAAATTTAAAATTAAAAAATAGTTGAATCTGAGGTCCAGTGAGGTGGCTCACTCCTGTAATCCTAGCACTTCAGGAGGCAACAGCAGGAGGATCCCTGGAGCCCAGTGTTTGAGACCAGCCTGAGCAACAGTGGGGGAGCCTATCTCTAGTAAAAGCAGAAAAATTAGCTGAGAGTTGAGGTGGGCATCTGTAATATTAGTTACTCAGGAGGCTGAGGCAAGAGGATCACTTGAGTTCAGGAATTTGAGGTTGCTGTGATGATGCCACAGCAATCTAGCCAGAGCAACAGAGTGAGACTATGTCTCAAAATTAAAAAAAAAAAATTGAATTTGTAAAATTTTAGGCATTCTATATTAATCCTAAGTAATCATCATTTTATAAGAGTAATTTACTACACATTTCCATGGTCAGGCACTTAATGAGGAATGTATGTATGTACATATACGTAGCATTATTAATAATTAACTTGTCCAATATCACACTTACCAGTGATTCTATGACCAGAGTTTGAATCTAAGTTTGTCAAAGTTCAGAGCCTCAACTATTCACCACTACACATAAGGTCTCAAAAGTTTATTCAAAAAGGAAATTGCCTCTTCTGAGTAGGCTACAGGTTCATTACTCTATTTCTACTTACTCATTTAACAAGTATTTACATGCCGGGCAGTGTTCTTGGCACTGAACGTACAATAATAAACAAAAGAAAATCTCTACCCTCCAGAAGCTTAAATTACAGTAGGAGAGATGTATTAGTTTCCTAGGGCTGATGTAACAAATTATCACAAATTGGGTGATTTACAACAACAGAAATTTATTCTTTCATCATCCGGGTGGCCAGAAGTTTAAAATCAAGTGTTGGGCAGGGCCACAATCCATCCCTAAAGGCTCTAGGGCAGAATCCTTCTTTGCCTCTTCCAGCTGTTGGGGCTCTAGGAGTCCCTTGGCTGTGCCTACATGAATCCAAGCTCTGCCTCCTTCACATGGCCTCCCTGTCCCCACCCTGTGTCTTCCCACTCCTTCCCTTCTCTTATTAGAGCACTTATTGAATTTAGGACCCATCCAGATATTCTAAAGTGATCTCATCTCAAGATCCCTTTTTTTCCAAATAACGTTACATCCTCAGTTTCTGGGAATTAGATCATGGACGTATCTTGTGTGCAGGAGGGGGAACAGATTTCAATCCATTATAGGAAAGAAAAAAATTATTAAAAAAAAGGAATAAATATAGAGTGCCAGTAAATGGTATGGAGAAAAATATAGAGAGAAAATGAACAGTAAGTGCAGGCATGGGGCGATATGATCATATAACATCTGGAAGGTCTGACTGAGCAGGGATACTTAAGATGGGACTTCACAAAAAGCGATCAAAAGTCCAGGTGGCTACTCTCATGTGACAGAGGTGGTTAGGTGCTTTCCAGAATCTTTCTATTTTTCTGGCCCACACTGAGCTACAAGTCCCAGCTACCCTGATTTTTGGTTTGGCCTCATGACTGAGTTCTAGTTGGTAGGACACAAGTGGAGGTGATGACTGCCACTTTCAGCCTATCCAACATGCACCTTCCTCTCCAGGCTTTTTCTTCCTTCTAATTCACTGTAAACAGGCATCTTCCTGAGCAACTGTGGAAACCTTGAACATGACAATGTTTCTGTTTAGCCAGAATGACAAGATGGAGGATGGACTCCTTACAAAAGCTGTCCACCGCCCAACACTTTATGTGAGTGAAAATTGCCTGCTGTATTTGAGGCATCCTAGACTTTTGGATCTATTCATGATGGTGGTTATCATTCCTTAAGAAATACACAGGAGGGAAAGTAGTGAAGCAGCAGGCACAACGCCCTGACACAGGGATGCCCAGTGTCTTTGCAGAGAAGGAGGAAGGGCAGCCAGTGTGACTGGAGCAGAGAGACGATGAGGAACCGGTTGGAAGATGCAGTCAGAGGAGCCCGAGGGGCACACCATGGCCCTTCCCAGATCACGGTAGACCACTGCAAGTTGGGAAGCCATTGCAGAATTCAACTGAAGAGTGCCACGTCAGAGAGGATTACCCTGGCTGCTGTCGAGGAAATGGAGCATAGAAGAACAAGTGCATGAAGCAGGGAGACCAGTGGGCAGCTACTGCAGAATCAAAGCAAGAGCCCATGGGGCTGAGTCCAGCCTTGCGGTAGGCAAGGTGGGAAAACCATATAGGAGAAAGAGATGTTTTAAACGTGGCGCCACCAGGAGTTCCTGACAGTGGGGGTACAGGTATGAGAGGATGAGAGCACAGGAGGATGGCTCTGAAGATTGGGGCCTGATCAGCAAGGATGGAATTACCATTTACTCTGTTCCATAAGGGTAGCCTCATGTCCGTATCCCATGGAAACTGCCAGTAACCATGGAATAGGCTTCACAAAGCCAAAGAAACTTCCTAGGTTAAGAAATCTTACTGCACAATAGTCAGGGTAAAGATGGTAGGAATCCTCTGTCCTTTGGGCTGTGCTCTCAGCATGTTTCCATCCTCCCACACAAAAGATTTTTTCTTTCAAGTGTTGCCATGGAATCTACTTCTGACACCTGTGCGGTTTTACTGTGTTCATTTAAGTGCACATTAGTAGTCTCTGTCTGTCCAAAGAACAGGTTTACAAAAAGGAGGAACAATTTCTACTTGAGTATCTATGTACTGTCTACTTAAATTCCTTATAAAATTAATTACAAACTTAAGTATTTTTGATAATTGACAACATCACTATTTTGCTGTAGAAAACAGTATCTTCAAATAGATTCTTTCCATACGCAGTCTACTAGTCCAGAGAGTGGTCCCTTAAGAAACAGAAGAATTGAGCATAAGATGAAGAAAATATCTTTTCTTTAATATGAAGAAAAGAGTCTAGAAGTGAAATTATCTTCTAGGAGACAAGTTTCCCTTCTATTCTCAGAAAGTACATTTTTTTTTAAATAAAAACTAAGTAACGTTTCAACATACAAGGAATCCTTTTGTCCTGTTTCTTGGCTATTAAACAGATGTTGTTCCCAAATAATTGATTACTGTGGTATGAATGTTTGTTTCCTTCAAAACTCATGTTGATATTTAGTTGCCATTGTGACAATATTAATAAATGGAACCTTTAAGAACCGAGTAGGCTATGAGGGCTCCCCCCTCCATGGAAGGAATTGGTGCTGTTATAAAAGAGCCGATTTCCCTATGGGTCACTCAACTCTTGGGCTCTCCTGCCATATAAGAAAGAACATTTCTCCCCTCCTGACGATACAACGTTCAAGGTGCCATCTTGGAAGCCAAGATCAGGGCCTTGCCTAACACCAAACCTGCCAGCACCTTGATCTGACTCCTCGGCATCCAGAACTCAGAGAAATAAGTTTCTGTTCTTTATATATGACCCAGTCTCAGAAATTCTGTTATAGCAGCACAAATAGACTAAGACAGATGGCAGCCCTTTTCTTATTAATACATAAAAACATCAAAAATTTCAACAGTCATTCAAAAAAAGTTGACAAGTGAATTCATTCACACCCCTGATTTACAAAGTTCATTACCAATAAGTGTAAACAAAGTACATGATAAAATATTTTTTAAAAATAAAACAACTTTAATTGTTTCTGGACACAGTTCTAAGCAGGATATGGGCTCCTGTCATTCTTCAGGGTCACTGGCTCAGAACAAGGTGCAGGATCTGGACAGCAGACATCAAAACTGGATTTCCTATCTTCCACCTGTACCATTCCCTAGTGCTTACGACATTACAAACAAACCCCCAAATGTGTAATGCATCTAAACAATTGAGGTTTACTTTTCTCTAACTTCACAGTCCAGTGTAGAGTTTCCTTTCCAGATGGCCTAGCATTCACCATCCATGGACCACAGCATTTTCTTTCTTGTTCCCTTCTCTCAGTCCTCTCCAGTCAGTCACAAGAGGGAGAAAGACACAAGTAGAATTGTGGGGAGGTTTTGTTTTGTTTTGTTTGTTTGTTTGTTTTGCTTTTTGATTCTTTAATGAGACAGTCTTAGAGAAGGGACACATTTCTTCCTGCATTCTATAGTTAAAATTTAGTCATGTGGCCACAATTAGCATCAATGGAGGATGAAAAGGGTAGACTAGTCATGTGCCTAGGAGGAAAAGAAAATGGGTTATAGAGAACACATCGCAGATTGGAAACTGATTGATTAGACATTTCAAAACATGGAAATCTCCTGCTGGTGGCAGAAGTTTGGTGGAGTCACGAAGATTTTACATATTACTGTTAGCTTTGCTGATTTAATATTTTTAAGAAAACATCACCCAGCCAAAGATAATAAACAGACACAGAAAAATAGCTTGAGACATTCAAAAGAATCTTTGAAATAGAATCTTTGAATTCTTTTGTCACTTCCTCATTATTTATTATGGTAAGAAAAAGTTAAGCATTTTTTATTTCCTATTTTTGAAATACTAATTTTGGGGGATTCTGTAAGTCCATCTTCCCTAGCTCACAGGCAATTAGTCATCCTGGAAACAAAACAGAAGGGTCTTTAAATGTGGTATTGGAGATTCATCAATGAGAACAACTCCTAAAGTAGGAGATTCATTAACGAGAACATCTTAATTGAGAGACTCTAAAGCCATGGATGCAGAGAGAAACAAAGGCTACAAGTTAAATGAATAATATACTTCTCACAACTGTACTGGGTTTTTCCCACCATATTTATGTAGGTAATCTTAAGGTTAATAAAATTTCAATTCATTTCCAAACTTCCGATTATGAATTTTCAGTTGAATTAAAAAAATTCCTTAATTTCTTTTATATTAAAAAAGGAGGTTTTATATTTGAGAAGATTGGAAATGAAAGCTTCAGTCCATGTTCTAAGGGAAAAGTAAAAGTAAGAAGCCCATTGAAGTCCAATACCACTCAACCAAGGGTAGACATCCACGCGTGAGCACACACCGCATGCACACTGACATAAACAGAGTCTGGCAAAACCCCCATCTACTTCTGCCCCACCCACAAGTAAATCATTCTTTGCAACTATGTCCATAGTACATTTAGGCTAATATTTTCCACTTGTCACTGTCAACCAATAACATTTCACAGCAAAATCTGTACCAGCTGTTTCTCCTGAGATCAATAGACATTTCTAGCAGGGGGTAAAGGTGAGAGAAGCCAAACTAGTATATTTGAATCCAGAAGATGTATTTTGGAACCCAATGCATTGCTTCAATTCCCTTAGCAATTCCTTTCTTTGCATCAAAAGGAGGTATGTCAGCCTTAGTGGTGTCACAGCACCGTGTGCCAACCCATGGTACTTATCCAGATGGTAAACAATGATACAAGGATGCCCTTCAAAAGACAGTCCCTCACACCAAACAGCATCACCATCACCTGAGGACTCATTAGAAATGAAGAATCTCAGGCCCCATCCCAGAATGACTGAATCAGAATCCCTGTTTTAACCAGATCCTAAGGTGATCTGAAAGTACATGGAATCTAAGAAGCATTGCTCAGTAGGGTTCTCGGTCTACATTGCCACCATTCCATCTGTTATTGATTTCTTAATGTGATCATCATGGGAAAACTCAGTTGGGTTTTGTTGATATCTCTTGATTGGCTTCACTGGGAGGCAAGTCAGTAATCAAGCAAGCCAACTTAATTAAACTGGCCCATGAAATAGGACACAACTGCTTCATGTCTTGGATTAATCCAGCTGATTACTTAGGCGGAGAAAATTTACTTAATTTACAAAAGATAAAGATTGTGGTGATGGGGTGGAGGGACAGAGCTACTAATCCTGGTTTTCTTCCAAATCTACTGATACTAAATAGATACAATTTTATCTGTCAATTTCAAAAAATAAATAAATTTCAAAAGAGAGAAAAAAATCTACTCATACTAAATGTTTTAAAATCTTTTACAATTCAATAGTTATATAGTCTGCAAAGTGAAATCTTACCTTGTTTCTAAAAATTCACCCTCAGGTATTAAAGTTATGAAAGCACAATTATAAACTATTATAGCATTCTTGTTTATTTGATTGCAAAATCTTATAGCAGGCATAGTAACTACTGCTTCCAAAAGGAATTAATAGAAACTTTACCAGATACATATGCATTCACGCAAACCAATTTCTTAATGTCTAAGTTTATAAAAACCCATTTGAAGTGGTTTTTACTTTTTATTGTGACATGGAGAGCATTATTCAAAAAAAAAAAATGACACTTTTTAATTGGTAAAGAGTACACCTGAAACTGCTATCTCTGTGAGCTCTTTTATACCTGTAGAAATACAAGCACAAGGCAACACTGTAATTAGTACAAGTGGACTCTACACCTTAAAAAATCTGAGACCATGGCACGCTTCCTGGGTGAAGGGCACAACTACACCTCAGATTTTTACCTTACAAAAGCAAACTATGGAATCTAATTGTATCTTCATTTTAATCTAACATTTTTTAAAGAAAAATATTTAAAAGAAAAAATGTGAGACCAATTATTCTCATACTACTGAAATCCCAAATGACCTTAACTATTCCCACGATATAGCAAGGACATTTTTCTTCTGTGGTAAGTGCCAAGAACTTATCCAAGAATGTCTTATGAAAAAAAGAGAACTTTCCCACAGTGGAACAGAGGGAACGCGTGTTGAAAGGTAAGCCCTAATATGCAATAGGAAGCATGTGATCTACTTAATTATGTGCCCTTGGGATGTGCAATGTGTGTGCAAAGCCACGAAGGCCTTAAAGGTCATATTTGAGGAGCACAAACCAGATGTTAGAAGAAGGATGAAGGAACTCTGGTTACGTAGCACCTTAATGAGATGAAACATCCTGTCACATCTTCACGGTTTATGGCTATTGACTGCAATCACACACCCCCAAGGGAAGAGGCAGAAATGCTTATTAAAATAGTGAGAAACTTACTGCCTTTACAAACAAAATATGCTGTACTTATTCAATAATTGGATTGGGCTACTTTTCTCTTTAGATTATAAAATCTGTAAGTGAAATAAAAGTATGCTTTTCCTAATCTAATGGGTTTTCCTAAACAACATTCAGGGTCCTCTATAAAATCAGAGGCAAGATGATTGAAAAGAGCTAGCTGCAGAAATAAAATTCTCAAAAATCTCTCTCATGTAAATAATTCATGAAATCCATGAAAGTCGCTGAGACCCTATTTTGACCCGGAAGCCAACATGTCAAGTGCTCCTGTTTGGAGTGACCTTTTCTATGACCTCAGATAGTACCAAGTAATTTAGGCAAAACAGTTGCCTTCTGGCAAGTTCAGCACCCACATCTCTGAAAAGGACATCTTCCAAAATCAATGTGTGCTTTTAATGAATTACAAACGCAGATACAAAAGGTGCACTGTATCTAGCCAGTCCCAGCATCTTAAAAATGGAACAATTCTAATGACTGTCAAAGTAAGCCCAAAGCTCAAGAAATAATAATACCCTGTACTTACCATTTTTCTCTGAGGAGCTTAGAGCACTCTAGAGGCATGAAAATGTTTCTCTTTTTAGTAAAAAAAGTCCTTTGAAAGTCTATTTCTGAATGTTGAGCAAGATGAATTACACTCATTTCAGCACACTATCGTGTAATTCTCAATATGCTATTCACTGCGCATCGAGCTGTTTATCTGAGTTCATTTCTTTCATGAAGATGATGTAAGAACATTTCCCGTTTTTCTTTTAGGCTATCTTAATTCATCTCTGGGTTCTTATATTTAGTTAAAATATTCTTTTTAAGTCTTACATTGATTCAATAGACCAGACAAGGAAATGCCTACTAAAGCTGAATTTTAATGACTGAGCCATAACTGTAAAGTTTTACTCTTATGTAGTTAAGAAACCACATTTTCTTGGAAGGAATTATATCTGAGAAGTTGGTCAGTCCCTTGTCTAAACCAAGTGCTGTATTTTCTTTTGTGGGGGATGGGGAAGTTTAAATTGAGTTTGCTGAGGTAAATTTATATACAACATTTTTTAAGTATATAGATAAATGAATTTTTATAAACATGTATGGTTATACACAACAAAGAAGATATGCAATATTTTTATCATTCTCCAAAATTCCCTCAAGTCCCTTTGCAATCACCTCCCCTATCCTCAGTTCACGGCAACCACTTATCTGCTTTTCATCTAGTTTGTGTTTTCTAGAATATCTTAGGGAAGCATACAACATGCAGTCATTTTTGTCTAGCTCCTTTCACTCAGCAGAATGTTTTGACATTCACCACATTACGGTGTGAATCAGCACTTCATTCCGCTCTGTTACCAAGTGGCATTCAACTATACGGATGTCCCATAGCTTGATTACCCATCCCCACTGAATGGGCTATTTTTGGTTTGACTGATTGTGAATCAAATTGATATAAACATTCTCATCTAGACCTTAGTTTGAACATATGAATATGGATATGTTTTGAATAAATAGGTAGGAGAGGACTTGCTGGGTCAGGTGGTAAATATGTTCTTAACTTGCAAGCAACTTCCAAACTGTGTTCCAAAGTTATACCATTTGACATTCCCACCAAGCAACGTTTGAAAGTCACAGTTGTTACATCCTCAACTACATTAGCATTATCAATCTTTTCCGTTTTAGCCATTCTAGGTATATAGTTGTGTCTCATTATGGTTTTAACTTGCATTTCTCTAATAATTAATGAAGTTAAACCCATTCTTGTGTCCTTATTGATCATTCGTATATCTTCTTTGGGGAAGAATCTCTTCAAATGTTTTCTCATTTTTATGTATTTATTTTTTTAGATCATAACTGTGTACATTACTGCATTTATGGAATACAATGTGTTGATTTTATATACAATTTGGAATGTTTACATCAAACTGGTTAACATAGCATTCACCTCACTAATTGTTGTGTTACCTATTTTCTCATTTTTAAATTGTATTGTTTGTTTTCTCTGTACTGATTTTTAAGAGTTCTACATATTTTGGATACAAGCCCTTTATCAGATGTATGTTTGTAAATATTTTCTCCCAGTCTGCAGCTTTGTTTTTCGTTTTCTTAATAGTTTCTTTAGAAGAACAGAAGTGTTTAGTTTGATGAAGTTAAATTTATCCATGTTTTTCTCTTATGATTTGTGGTTCTTTGTACTCAGTTGTTTTATCACAGGCACTGAATGTTTAAAGACTGTCTCCGGAATATTAACTAAACTATAACCACTCTAATGCATTATCCCTCTTTGCTCCTACTCATTTCATTCCAGGGAAATTCAGGAAATGTGTTCATTTCCTATCACTGCAATAGCAAACGATCATGAATTTGTTGGCTTATAATGCCACAAATTTGTTATCTTACGCTTTTGGAGGTCAGACTGGTTCTCACTAGGCTAAAATTAGGTTATCGACAAGGCCGTGCTCCTTCCCAGAGGCTGTAGGGAAGAAGCCATCTTCTTGTCTTTTCCAGTTTCTAGAGGCCTTGGCTTGTGGCCCCTTCCTCTAAATTCAAAGCCATCACTGGCCTGCTTAGTCCTTCTCACATCTCATCACTATCACTTCCTCTTCCGCCTCCCTCCTCCACTTACAGCAGTCACATACCAGCCCAGTGAACACCAGTGGGGGTCAGTTCCCAACTCCTCAGTAACTATAACTATGCTTTTGTGAAAAGCCTGTATATTTTCTGTATCATTGTACAAGTTACTTAACAGCACTGTAATCACATTTTCTGCATGTTATTTTCACTGTATTTTCTTCCTTTGATGTGTGGCTGGGACAGATGTACTTGCTGGATTCACAGCAGGCCTTCACGGCACACTTCATGTATTTCCAGTCTCTCCCATGGGGCAAAGGTAGCAGCGACCTTTTTTTGGTGATCTTTTCATTGCTTGTCTTGCAGCTGTTCCGTTCGGGTCAGTATGAACCGTTCCTCTTGTCACTGCCCCTTGTCCTTGATTGCTCTTGGTCCACAAAGCTTCATTGCCATTGTATATTTTTTGAGGAGACCATGCACATTTAGGGCATGCCTTCTTACATTTTTTTCACAGAGCTATTGTGCCAAATCTTTAAAAAAGTATTTTCTTTCTGATTGTTTCTTTGAATGAAGTTGCCGCCAGTGGCCATTTGTTTCCTGAAAAATCACATATGATTTGTATGCTGCAATGTCAATGACGCTGAAGAAAATTGCCAGTGGCCAACGCCAAGTTCCTCAGTGGCAGGAATACGTTCTCGAGCACTTATCAAGGGCATCAACACCTGCTTTAGTAGCAGTATAAAATTGGATTACATCAGGCTTGTACTCTGTCACCCTCATATCTTCATGTTGTGTGGAAAGTACTGTAACTACCTTTTCTGTCTTTGGAACATAACTTGTTGTCACACAGGAAGAATGGGAAATTTTACTGTACCAGATGGAGACTTTTTCGTCAATGCTGCCCTGAGTTCTAGAGGTAAATCCTCTTTATCATTGCGAACAGTACCAACTGCGATTATTGTAAGGTAGCGGTCGACTCAATCGAGTCACAAAGCCGATGTACAGCAATAGCTAAAGTTTATTTGGTGCCTTATCAGCCCTGAAGAGCAGGAGAGCTTCTCTTTCAAAGATTTTCGGTAGGGTAGGAGGGGGAGAGAGTGACTTTGGTGTGCTAGTGACTGTTGCCAGGTACATTCCAGCTGGCTTCTTGCTGAGACTGTTCTGTTCCTTTGGGTTTAGCCTCTCCTGGAGCCATTGTGTCAGCTAGTTTCCTCTTGGCTAGGTCCCATAAGGGGGTGGTTTTAGCAGAGGTCACAGAACAGCCAAGATGGAGTACCTTATGCTCAAAATGGAGTGACCTATGCTAGCTCCATTTTTGGAGTTCCTCCGACCAACCTATCTGATATATTCCTTTGTAGTAAGTCAAAAGCCAGGATGATGGAGGTAAACTTTCTGTCCAGGGTAACATTTCTTCTGGACTAATCCAAGTGACAATTCTGAACCTGTCTTCTTACAATCTCAGAGCCACTATTATGATTTCTCAGAAGGTTCTCTGATTTCTCTGCCACAAAATAGTAGTTTGCAGAAGAATCACACAAAAGATTTGCTGCAATTCTGTATTTCGCAGGTTTGGTGGGCATGTAAAGTTTGACATACCAACTCCCCTGGAAAGACATGAATTCCTCATCGACAGTGTCAGACTCAAGAGGATTGTAGTAAAGAGAGAGTTTATTTACAGCCATATTCCAAAATTCTTGAACTGGAGCAAACTTATGCTGTCTGTGAGCTTCACGTGTTGTAGCATAATCAAATTGTACATGTTTCAGTAAGGTTCTCTTTTCTGCTCTAAAAGCATAGCATGGTTAACTAGAAAATTCTATGCACTGAAAATATCTCATACATTGTCTCTATTTTGGCTATCCACACCACAATTTAGAAGAATTCCAATTAGTCCTGATATTTTTTCCTTTTACAAAATAGCCACAATATTGGATGAATATGTCCTTACCAAACTCTTTGACTAGATGTAGTTTCTAGTTTGTAAACTTGATAATTGGATCTACCATTTCATTACCAATAAATAGTTGGAAAGCATCCAATGAAGTTTTGGGTTCTATCCTCAACCCTACTCCTGGTCATGTCCTCAGAATATGAGCCGATTGTTGCCCCTTTATCAGCTGTGAGTTCCATATTATTCCTGATGGTGCCATTCTTTGATTTGTGGGCTGCTCTATTGTTACAACTGGCCATGGTCTTCTTCTCTTGGGCTCCATATTTTGCTTTCCTTCTCCATTATTATCTTCTTCCTCTTCACTTGCTTCCTCAGAATGAATAATTTCATGTTCCACCTCTATGAATTCTTCTTATTAAGTCTCTGAACTAGTGAAAATGTCCTCATTATTTCCTTCAAAACCTAGCACTACCATAACCAGTTCTTCCTCTCTCTCAGCTACTGACAAATTATATTGCCTTTTCATTATATTTGTTTTTGTATCATGAGAAAAAAGTAAGGCATTGTTGACATAAATGGATTTACAGAATTATCAGATATTCTGTATTTTCAGTCATTCATATCTTGATCTTCACCAAATATAAATACACCGCTTACTCGCTTCATTATGAAAAACATTTAACACAAATAGAATGCTGGCTTTTCCTGGAAAAGAGACCACAACACATCCCTGCTGGTAAGTGTCAAGAAATGCTGATCCAGGAGTGCATAATGCAAAGAAACATTTCAAAACTATTAAGAATAGAGTGTAAATGTCTTACCACAACAAATAAGTAAGGGAGGAGATGGTTATGTTAATCAGTTAGATGTAAGCATTCCACATTGTATATCAAATCAGCACATTGTACCCCATAGATGCATTAATTACACAGTTATGATTTAATAAAGAATAAAAAAAAGAGTGTCACAGATGGGTGGGTAAGGATCTACTGACAAAAGTCAAAAACAGTGAAACCACAACTCCCTGCATAAACAAATATACAACAAAACCATGATGGGATCAGTCCTTAACCCCCACTTGGTAAGAGACTGTTGAATGCTTGTAACGTCCTTAGGCCCACCTGGATAATCTAGTATAATCACCCTCTTAAGGTCAGCTGATTAACAACCTTAATTATATCTGCATTCTTAATTTCCACTTGTCATGTAACAAAATACATTTATAGGTTCTGAGAGTTAGAACAAAAACATCTTTGGGGGACGTTATCTGCCTATCACAGGCAACATGGTAAAAAAATAAAATCAGACTAAAAGCATGAGTGCTACCATAGCCTCTAACCTATCATTTGACAGTATTTAAAAGACGCACAGCATTGTACTGCCTCACTTGCTTTTCTGCCTCTAGCCCTTAAATTGTGAACACGTTGAGGAAAGGAACTGGATTTTTATCTCTATAGCCCTTATGGCAATAGGCATACCGTATAAAGGTAGCCAACAAATATTTGGTAGCTAAAAGAATGAGTGAGTGAATATAAAATTAATGAATAAAATTTCTTCAATTCAACCTGATTATTATGTATTTTCCTCACAGTAGTCAATGCTGAATGGGTTAAATCTTAGATCTGTTGCTTACTATGACTTTGAGCTTCTGTATAAGTTTTCTATTGCTGCTGTTCCAAATGCCAAATTTAGCAAGTTAAAAGAATACCCATTTATCATCTCACTGGGCTGTAGCTGAGAAATCTGGCATGGCTCAACTGGGTCCACTGCTTAGGGTATTCCAATGCCAAAATTTGGTTTGTTAGTTCTTATGAATTAATTTCCCAGGTGGCACCTGTGGCTCAAAGGAGTAAGGCGCCGGCCCCATATGCTGAATTAATTTCCCTAGGTTGTAAGACTGAGGTCTTTCTTTATTTCTCTGGCTATCAGCTGGGATCCATGCTCTGTTCCCAGAGACTGCCCACACTCATATGCCCCTGCCCTCTTCAAAGCAGCAAGAGCAAACTCCCACACTTCAACTGTCTCTTGGTTGCCACAACAGCCTTTTAAAGGTTTCATGTGATTAAATCAGGCCCACTTGGATAATCTCCATGTCTTAAGGTCAACTGGTTTGGGGCTTTAATTACAACTGCAAAATCCCTTTGTAACACTACCTAGATATGTGTCTGATTAAATAACTAGCAGACTGGAACAGGGAAAAGGTGACAAGGATCTTGAGAACTCTACCTACCATCGCTTGCTTCTAACTTAACCTAGCTATATCTTCTCTTAACAAAAAGTGGAGGTGCACAGCTATGATTTAATAAAAAAAAAAGAAAGAAAAAAATAAATAACTACGAGAATTAAATGGCATAATCCATGTAATACCTCTAGACAAATCCTGGGCATTAGTTGGAATGTAAAATATATTAATTATTAGTTGGAATTTAAAATATATTAATTATCTTACATTAATTACATTAATTTTCACAAAGTCTAAATTCTTTCAGGCTGAAACTTACTGCAAACTCTGTGCAAAAATAAAAGTTGAGTTTACTCCCTGAAAAATCTATCTTTTGCATGAAAAATTATTTTCCAATATAAATTTACAACTGAACTTTTAAATATCATTTTTGATATATTTTCAAACTTAGAATAAAGTGTCCTGAATATAATCTACAACAATCAAATAGTCTTATCTGTGTCACCATCAGTAACATTTTCTAGGAATCTTTACTGCTCCAATTAATTTTTCATACTTCCTACTTTCACTATAGGGAAATTAGTGTTGTGGTATGTATGTATTTTCTTTATACCAGGAACTAATTTCATTTCCTTAATTCCTCCCTAATTTACTAAAGAATCTTCCTGTGTCTTTGATGTAGAAAGACAAATGACCAACAGCTGTTCTCACCAGAGAATTTCTAACCTTTGACACCAGCTGAGTGAGTTAATCTATAAAACAGTTGTCCTTCTGATGGCTAGGTTTGGGGTTTTAATGGTTAAAATACTTATAAAAGAACGAATTGTATATTTCTGTCTCAAAAAATTACCTCACTTTCTCATCAGCCCATTGGTTCACTAATTGCTCTATCTTTCATGTAAAATGACAAGACACATTTCTAACAAGGTAACTGTGATTTTAAGTCATTCCCAGTTATTCTCCCTACATTCTATTTTATGAAATGGGTTTGTAAGTCACTGGCAATTTATTTCTTTATATATTAATGGTGACATATTTATTTGCTAACTATATAGTTATGCAAAAATGTTCAAGTTAATCCAGAACCAAAATTCTAATAACTCACCTGGAATCTTGTTTATTTATTTATTTTTTTAAAAAGGATACTTCATATATTTACATTAGCACAAGTTTTTAAATTTTTCATTATTTCATTTGTTCTTCACCACAACTCCTGTGAGAGGTCACATGAATATTATTATCTCCTTTTACCAGGGAGGAAATGGGCTTGTAGAGAACAATTAATTTGGTTATTTTCATGTTAGCTGAGAAGAAGCAGACCTAGGGCCTCTGATTTCCAGCCTGTCTTCTCTCCCCTGTGTAATGCTCCAATTGTATTTGCAAATACCTCAAAGTTGAGACTCTTCTTTAAGAGTAAATTATTTAGCTACATAATAAGCTATGATGATTTTTAAAATGTACTCTATATTTTAAAACATAAAAAGGCAGAACCCATACTACAGAGAATCTAAGACTTTGTATATTAATTTGTGATATATATTATGATTAAAAATGCATTCACTGGTATTGTCTCATAGTTTGTATTAGACATTCTTTAAATCCCCTCCTACATATTAATTCTAATGTTGATAGCCTGATTTTTCCCGTAAAGTCCAGAAGGATAGGTTTATCTCTGTTGCACTAAGTATTAATATTATCATGCTATTAAAGAGGTTAATAAACTGTAGCGACCATATAATTTATCATCTAAATAAGGACACACTTTTGGGAGTAAAAGAAATGTCATGAATGATTATTCTAAAAAAGCAGGCTGAACCCGGGATGGGCCCAAGGTAACCAGGGTGAACAGTCGTGCTGATAATAAGCTACCTCATGCCCTGACCGCAAAAACCTTAAATTTCTGGAGTGAAAATGAACTTATCTTCATTGCCCTCCCCTTAAACTGCCTACATTTAGGACTGTGCCTTAGACTTTGTCATCACCCCAAACTGCTTCATCTCCAAAATTTTGAATTTTACAATGTTCCTTTCCTCCTTCCCTCGCTGTTACTGATTCTGCCATTGGTCCTCCAGTTTCTACAATGCCTTTATCTGGCCAGCTCATGCAGCCTGCCCAGGGCTTGTCTGCCTCTCACACAGACTATTCATGAAGCTTAGCCATTTTAGTAAAGCCCTCACTAGGAGCCTCAATCTCCTCTGTGCCTTGTTTTCTGTTCTCCAGCCTGAGTATTTCATATTATCTCTTCCCTAACATAAGTCTCTTGGGCATTTATTGAAAGGAGTCATAAAATCAAGCATTTCATTTTGTTTTTGGTTTTTCACATTCATCCTGCTGTTAGCAACTGGATCCTCCTCTCTGCTTTAGCCATCTTTTCATTCATCGTGAATTAGTGTTTTTTTCCATGCTCCTGAGAAATAAATCAGACCTCATTTCTGCTTTCAAAAATACAAATGGTAGAACAGATAGGCAGGGATGCAAAAAGTATAATGAAGAATTAAGGATATGGTATGTTGGGGCATGGTAGTGTCATTAATAAAGATAAAGAAGGTAATGCCTCCAAAAGGATAAAAGCAGCCAACAAAGGTCTCATGGAGGGTTCCCGCTGAGCTAAGACTCAAAAGATGAATAGGCCTTCTCAAGTGGCAAGGGCATGGGACGACAATATTCCAGGAAGAAGGAGCATCACAATCAGAGCACAGTGATAGGAAATAGCTTGATAAGGGCAGTAAGCACTTCTGAATGACTGGATTGTGAGCTTCCGATGAGGCTGGCAAAATTTCATGCTGTGATGAGGAGGTTCAACATTGTACAGAAAACATTGGGGAGCTACCAACCTAATGAAGGCTGGATATGGTTGATTTTACATCATAGAAATCTTACCATGGAGGTAAAGGATAGTTAGGAAGTAAGACATGAGTCTGTGGCAATTAAGAGACTATTGTAGATGCTTAGATGAGGGGCAATGCACCCACAGTAGGCCCCAATAGTGGGTGGAAAGGGAGAGAGGAGATTTAAGGATGAAGGATGGAGAGATGTGGGTTTTGAATTAGCTACTAATGAGGACCAAGTGAGGAGACTCAGTGGCCCTCCCCTTTTGGATCTGGGATAGGTTACTATATGAGAGAGAAATTCAACACATGTAGAAAAAAGAAAAGTAATACTAATGGACACAGTTACAGAACATGTTAGGTGTCTGTAGTGGACATATCACTTAACTGAGATACAGAGCACACATGCTTTGTTCTCTCTTGTTGTTCTTACCTGGACACTAATCCTGTGGTGGGGGCCCCACCCTCATGACATCATTTAAACCTAATTACCTCCCAAAGGTCCCACCTCCATACTATCACATTGGAGTTTAAGGTGTCAATGTATAAATTTAGTGCTAGGCTTTCCAGTTCCCCTTCAGGATCAAAGGACTTACTTTCCAAATTTCTGGTAGTGCTCTGGATGCCTTCTCACTCAAGTCAAGCTCCCAAGACTGCCTCCAATGCTGATCAATTAAGGAGAATAAAGGCCCAGCTCCTTTTCCTCAACTAGGGATGATACTGAAGGACCATCCCAGCTCCAGAGCTCCTTAGAGGTTAGCTGAGGCCTTCTGAATGAATTACATTCCAACTTCTCCTTCTGCCCCCAAATGCTTTCTTCCTTTTCCTTCTTCAGATTTTCCAAAGAGCATTCCGTAACAAATGTGCTAATGCAAAATTTTAGTGTGCTTTTCAGGGAACCCAACCTACACCAATACTTTAGGCTGACAGGTGTTAATGTTCTATAGCCCTTGTGCTTAAGATAGATACATTGGGGTGAAGATATCAATTAAGGCCATGGGGCTGAATGAGCTCACTTAGAGAAGTCATACAGAGTGAATTACTAGGAGAATCAGTATGTCAACATTTAAATAAGTTATCTGGTCAAGACTAACAAAAAAACAGCCTCAGGAACAGGGGTCCTCAAACTTTTTAAACACGGGGCCAGTTCACTGTCCCTCAGACCGTTGGAGGGCCTGACTATAGTTTCAAAAAAAAAAAAAAACTATGAACAAATTCCTATGCACACTGCACATATCTTATTTTAAAGTAAAAAAACAAAAACGGGAACAAGTACAATCACACCACTGCATGTGGCCTGCAGGAACTGAGACCCCTGCCAGGAACAATGCATAGAAGGGTAACAGAATCAGGAGAGGATGCTATTTGGGAAATCCAGGGAGAAAAGAAGTGATCAACAGTGGTGGGTGCAAGAGAGAGAAAGCAAATGAAATTGAGACTAGAAAGTAACGGAGTGATAGTATCAATTAGCAGACCAGCTGGCACCTGGATGGAACCATCTCCTATGGTGGTAAGAACGGACCCGTCAACACTGACTGCAGTGGATTCATGACTAAATAGAGTCAGCGTGGTTATGGGAGGAAAACATTGGGGCAGGAACTACAAAGGAAAGCAGCATTGTGATTTGTGTATATGTTCATGTTTTGTGTAGTTTGTGTACAGGAAATGATTTACCTTCACTTTCTCTAGGAAACTGTCCCCCGTCTATTGAATGCAGTTGTTCCCTCCTCTGACTCCCTTAAGATCTCACCCATTTCTTTCTCATACTCTTGTCATTCTCTTGCTCCTATAACACTTACAGGTATAGCATTTATGTACTTTATTTGTCTTTAATTGTTCCTGAGAAAAATTCACAAAGAAACTATCTACAAATAGTTAAAATTATCTATGAATCGCCTACACAGTGGTGTCCACATGTGTTCTTATTTACAAAAAGAAAGAGAATAAATGACTCAAACAAGAAGGAAGTTGAGTGTGTTGAGTTGCTGAGGTGCCCACCGCTCTCACTAAGACCTTATTTTAAGACAAAGATAGAGAAATACAAAAAGGAATTATTGTCATCTGCAGACAAAATAAGCTTATAAAACCAAATGCCAGTAATGTTAAGAGGCAGGCAGACTTGAAGATGGCTTATAAACGAAACTTGCCTTTTTGGTCAGAAATAAGACATTTAATTTAAGGATGCCAATTAATCTCCCTAAAGTACTCCTTAAATGGAGTCAATGATTTGGCATATACTGAAGTGTTTTGTAGTTTGCTATTCAACACTAGCCAAGGTTTTGAAGATGTTTCTTCGATTAGTAAATATAGTTCCTAATGAACTAATATCTAATAATTAATCCAAGTAGATTTCATTTATTTTTTTATCATTTCCCTAAACCATATCAATTCTCTAGCATAGTTTTTGGGCTAATAATAGGGTGAAATTCAGGAAGGAATTGCAACTTTAGCATTCAGCATAGTCTCTTTTTTTTTTTTTTGAGACCGAGTCTCACTATGTCACCATCAGTAGAGTGCTGTGGCATCATAGCTCACAGCAACCTCAAACTCTTGGGCGTAAGTGACTCTCTTGCCTCAGCCTCCCAAGTAGCTGGGACTACAGGCACCTGCCACAACGCCTGGCTATTTTTGTTGTTGTAGATGTCATTTTTGTTTAGCAGGCCCAAGCTGGTTCAAACCTGCCAGCCCCGGTGCATGTGACTGGTGCCCTAACCACAGGCTCTGAGCCTCAGCATAGTCTCTTAATGTTCTGTTCAAAAGTAAGTTCCAAATAATTGAGTGGGAGAAAGTAGAAGAAAGAGAAAACCTATTCAGTTTCTAGAATCTGTGAGTATATGAAACCCAAGCAGGGTTGGATTCACAATATCTCTGTTGTTTGAATTGCTTTATTCCAAAAACACTCTTCAAGGAAATTGAAAATTTCCTTAGGTGGGTTTTCTTATTCATGTTCCTGATAATGAGAGTAAATTTAGACAGATCGTGCAAAGTTTGGAGGATTTCACACTGTTATTTTACTAGTTATTAGTTCCCTTCTGAGATGCCAGAACTTATGAGCCTAATTTGTTGTACATATCTCTAAGCCTAAGTGGACAAAAGAAAAAAATTTTTTTCATTGTCTTATTTCTTGGTGTATATCTTTTCCAAAAGAGGGTAGTTGGCTTCAGAATCAAAGCAAGCATTTCCAAATGGCAAAACAGAAGAGTAATACTTGAAATAATCAGTTGTGACAAACCACACAGGATAAATTAGGCAGTATGATGTGAAAAAAAAATCAGGGATTAGAATAATTAGAGATACACAACTGGAGATAAAAATTTTCAGATCAAGTAAACTATTTTTTCAAATATTTTTAAGAAACTTTAAAATTTTCTCAAATATAAACTAGAGCCATTCTAGAAAATAATAACCTAAACCAAGATTTATAATCTTAATTTTGTTTATGATATTTATAAGGCACTAATAAAATCAGAAAAGATTAATAGTTTTATTTTTGGTCTTGGGGAGAAATAAAACCCTTTGAAATTTGCTTTATTTGAGTTAAAATATTTATGAAGAGTATAAAGATCTTCATAAAATATAAAATTTGACTGTAGTTAATTTTGAGTATAAAATTTGACTGTAGTTAATTTTGAGTATAAAATTTGACTGTAAGATAAGGCTGCATATCATAAAACATGAAATATGTAAGAGCAGTTAGTAAATTCCAGAGAGAAGATATATTCGGGAGATACTGCTTTACTTATGAGAAGACTTTACCATCAAAATTTAGAGAAGCAACAGTTATCATGTTATCATGATAGCATGAAGCATGTTATCAGCCTATCAAGTCATCCATTTATGGGTTAGGTTCAATTTAGGCTGAAGACAGACACCCATCATCTCTCTCTTCCCTCTCCCCAAATGCTGAACATTTGATACTAGAGCCACATGGCTATCAGAGACCAGCAACTCCTGCTTACCTGCAAAATCCCTCTAGAGTTCAAGACCCAGCTGACTTAGGAACATGTGTCTGTCCAGTATAGGACTGGGTCATGCAGGCAACACATGAGAGTATATCTGGTGACCAATTGCAAGGCACTGCCCAATTTTTATGGTATTATGTGTGGGCACTTTGTATTCTTCTAAGAGAGGCAATTTCTTTTTTCCTTTTTTTAAATTTATTTATTTTTATTTTTAAATCATAGCTGTGTACATTAAGATGCACCGTAGATGTGGCTCCACTCATTACCCTCCCTCCACCAAAACCTCCCCCCTCCCTTCCCCTCCCTTGGCCCTTTCCCCATAGTCTTGTGCTATAGTTGGGTTATAGCCTTCATGTGAGAGCTATAATTTAGCTTCATAGTAGAGCTGAGTACATTGGATACTTTTTCTTCCATTCCTGAGATACTTTGCTAAGAAGAATATGTAAACATGTTTACATATTCTGAGTTTATATGACCTGAGTTCCAGCTCCATCCATGTAAACATGAAAGAGGTAAAGTCTCCATCTTTCTTTAAGGCTGCATAATATTCCATGGTATACATGTACCACAATTTGCTACTCCATTTGTGAGTCGATGGGCACGTGGGCTTCTTCCATGACTTAGCAATTATGAATTGGGCTGCAATAAACATTCTGGTACAGATGTCTTTGTTATATTGTGACTTTTGGTCTTCTGGGTATAAACCTAGTAAAGGAATTGTAGGATCGAATGGCAGGTCTATTTTTAGGTCTCTAAGTATTCTCCAAACATCCTTCCAGAAGGAACGTATGTGTGCACTTCCTCTAAGCCCAAGAACTTCTGTGCTACAATATGGAAAAATAATCAAGATAAAGGTACTGTTCCAAAAGGGTTGGATGCACAACAGCTGATCACGTATTTCCACTTCCACATGAAGAATTTTGTTCTCACTCTGACTCCTACCCATGCTCTAGACACAGTCTCATTACCAGTTAGAGTGAGACATCCATTGTATTCCTCTAAAACAGCAAATGTTGGAACACATTCTTCTTAGTAAAATATCTCAAGAATTGGAGGGAAAAGTATCCAATGTACTCAACACTAATATGAATCCAATATATAAACACTTACACACTCATACAAATGATAAAACACAAATACAGTGTAACAAGAGGGAGGGTAGAGGAGAGAGGGGAGGGGAAGGGGGATGGCGATTGGTGGGAGGAGGGAGGACATTTGGTGGGATCTTGCCTAATGCGCACAATGCAAGGGTACACTTCAAAATAACTAAGAGTAAATTTTAAATGTCTTATTGCAAAAAAGTGAGGTTATGGCTATGTTAATCAGTTTGATTTAAGCATTCCACATTGTATATCAAATCATCACATTGTACCCCATAAAGATATACCCCATAAAGTTATGATTTTAATTAAAATTTAATTTTAATTAAATTAAAAATTAATTTAAAAAATACAAAATATAAAACACAAACTCCTGTACCTAAAAAACAGAAGATGCAGCAATGTAGTTGAACAGGGAGGATCCTAGAATTATGGGTGCTTCCAGAAGGCCAAAGCCACTTTTCTATCTCAGCTCAGATAGCAATAAGCAACATTTGAGATTTCCATGAGACCTTCAGAAATCATTTCCCTTTCCTCTTTACACTGCCTTATCTCTAGTCCCCTATCAGCCGAGATAACCCCAAATCAGAAAAGCCCAGCACAAGCGTGTTTACATTAACAGGCTGTAACAATTTTCCCTTCCTTCTTGTCATTTCCGAGTTTTCCTGGCTTTTTTCACTAAAATTGTTCCTTTCTTCATTCAGAAAATCTGTAAGTATTTTGAAATAACAGTCTCGACAAATCAACGCTTTAGTCCATCTATGTCACCTTCTAGCTCACATGTATGTTTAATTTTTATAAGGTGAACCAATAACATAAACTGAATTTTTTTTTTTTTTTTTTTGAGATAAGGTCTCTATCACTCAAACTAGAAAGCAGTGGCATTGTCATAGCTCACAGCAACCTCAATCTCCTAAGCTCAGGTCATCTTCTTTCCTCAGCCTCCCAAGTAGCTAGAACTACAGGCCTGTGCCCAGCTCATTTTTTTTTTTTTTTTTTTCTATTAGAGACCTGGTCTCACTCTTGCTTAGGCTGGTTTCAAATGCCTGAGCTCAAGAGATTCTCCCACCTTAGCCCCCTGAAGTGCTAGGATTACAGACGTGAGCCACTGAGACTGACCATATAGATTGAATTTTGTATTCTCTAAGTCATATTTGTGATATTAGTGTCCTTTACAAAATCTTACTTCTCATTTTCCCTCCCTTCATTTCCTTATATACTGAACACAACCACTAACAGACTATAAATGCCCTTCCCCTCTTTCTTTTTTTTTTTTTTTTTTTTTTTTTTATTGTTGGGGATTCATTGAGGGTACAATAAATCAGTTACACTGATTGCAATTGTTAGGTAAAGTCCCTCTTGCAATCATGTCTTGCCCCCATAAAGTGTGACACACACTAAGGCCCCACCCTCCTCCCTCCATCCCTCTTTCTGCTTCCCCCCCCCATAAACTTAATTGTCATTAATTGTCCTCATATCAAGATTGAGTACATAGGATTCATGCTTCTCCATTCTTGTGATGCTTTACTAAGAATAATGTCTTCCACTTCCATCCAGGTTAATACGAAGGATGTAAAGTCTCCATTTTTTTTAATAGCTGAATAGTATTCCATGGTATACATATACCACAGCTTGTTAATCCATTCCTGGGTTGGTGGGCATTTAGGCTGTTTCCACATTTTGGCAATGGTAAATTGAGCTGCCATAAACAGTCTAGTACAAGTGTCCTTATGATAAAAGGATTTTTTTCCTTCTGGGTAGATGCCCAGTAATGGGATTGCAGGATCGAATGGGAGGTCTAGGTTGAGTGCTTTGAGGTTTCTCCATACTTCCTTCCAGAAAGGTTGTACTAGTTTGCAGTCCCACCAGCAGTGTAAAAGTGTTCCCTTCTCTCCACATCCACGCCAGCATCTGCAGTTTTGAGATTTTGTGATGTGGGCCATTCTCACTGGGGTTAGATGATATCTGAGGGTTGTTTTGATTTGCATTTCTCTAATATATAGAGATGATGAACATTTTTTCATATGTTTGTTAGCCATTCGTCTGTCATCTTTAGAGAAAGTTCTATTCATGTCTCTTGCCCATTGATATAAGGGATTGTTGGCTTTTTTCATGTGGATTAATTTGAGTTCTCTATAGATCCTGGTTATCAAGCTTTTGTCTGATTGAAAATATGCAAATATCCTTTCCCATTGTGTAGGTTGTCTCTTTGCTTTGGTTATTGTGTCCTTAGCTGTACAGAAGCTTTTCAGTTTAATGAAGTCCCATTTGTTTATTTTTGATGTTGTTGCAATTGCCATGGCAGTCTTCTTCATGAAGTCTTCCCCCAGGCCAATATCTTCCAGTGTTTTTCCTATGCTTTCTTTGAGGATTTTTATTGTTTCATGCCTTAAATTTAAGTCCTTTATCCATCTTGAATCAATTTTTGTGAGTGGGGAAAGGTGTGGGTCCAGTTTCAGTCTTTTACATGTAGACATCCAGTTCTCCCAACACCATTTATTGAATAGGGAGTCTTTCCCCCAAGGTAAGTTCTTGTTTGGTTTATCAAAGATTAGGTGGTTGTAAGATGTTAGTTTCATTTCTTGGTGTTCAATTCGATTCCAAGTGTCTATGTCTCTGTTTTTGTGCCAGTACCATGCTGTCTTGAGCACTATGGCTTTGTAGTACAGACTAAAATCTGGTATGCTGACGCCCCCACCTTTATTTTTGTTACTAAGAACTGCCTTAGCTATACGGGGTTTTTTCCGGTTCCATACAAAACGCAGAATCATTTTTTCCAAATCTTGAAAGTACGATGTAGGTACTTTGATAGGAATGGCATTGAATAGGTAGATAGCTTTGGGAAGTATAGACATTTTAACAATGTTGATTCTTCCCATCCATGAGCATGGTATGTTCTTCCATTTGTTAATATCCTCTGCTATTTCCTTTCTGAGGATTTCATAGTTTTCTTTATAGAGGTCCTTCACCTCCTTCGTTAGATATATTCCTAGGTATTTCATTTTCTTTGAAACTATGGTGAAGGGAGTTGTGTCCTTAATTAGCTTCTCATCTTGACTGTTATTGGTGTATACAAAGGCTACTGACTTGTGGACATTGATTTTATATCCTGAAACATTACTGTATTTTTTGATGACTTCTAGGAGTCTTGTGGTTGAGTCTTTGGGGTTCTCTAAGTATAAGATCATGTCATCAGCAAAGAGGGAGAGTTTGACCTCCTCTGCTCCCATTTGGATTCCCTTTATTTCCTTGTCTTGCCTAATTGTATTGGCTAGAACTTCCAGCACTACGTTGAATAGTAAAGGTGACAGAGGACAACCTTGTCTGGTTCCAGTTCTAAGAGGAAAAGCTTTCAGTTTTACTCCATTCAGTAAAATATTGGCTGTGGGTTTGTCATAGATAGCTTCAATCAGTTTTAGAAATGTGCCACCTATGCCTATACTCTTCAGAGTTCTAATTAGAAAAGGATGCTGGATTTTATCAAATGCTTTTTCTGCATCTATTGAGAGGATCATGTGATCTTTATTTTTGCCTCTGTTAATATGGTGGATAACGTTTATAGACTTGCGTATGTTAAACCAGCCTTGCATCCCTGGGATGAAGCCTACTTGATCATGATGAATGACTTTTTTGATGATAAGCTGTAATCTATTGGCTAGGATTTTGTTGAGAATTTTTGCGTCTATGTTCATGAGTGAGATTGGTCTGAAATTCTCCTTTTTGTTTGGGTCTTTTCCTGGTTTGGGTATCAGGGTGATGTTTGCTTCATAGAATGTGTTGGGGAAGATTCCTTCTTCCTCAGTTTTTTGGAATAATTTCTGCAGTACAGGAATAAGCTCTTCCTTGAAGGTTTGATAGAATTCTGGAGTGAAGCCATCTGGACCAGGGCATTTTTTAGTTGGAAGCTTTTTTATTGTTTCTTTGATCTCAGTGCTTGAAATTGGTCTGTTCAGGAGGTCTATTTCTTCCTGGCTAAGTCTAGGGAGAGGGTGTGATTCCAAATATTGATCCATTTCCTTCACATTGTCAAATTTCTGGGCATAGAGTTTCTGGTAGTATTCAGAGATGATCTCTTGTATCTCTGTGGGATCAGTTGTTATTTCCCCTTTATCATTTCTGATTGAGGTTATTAGAGATTTTACTTTTCTATTTCTAGTTAGTCTGGCTAATGGTTTATCTATTTTATTTATTTTTTCAAAAAACCAACTCCTTGTTTCATTAATTTTCTGAATGATTCTTTTGTTTTCAATTTCATTGATCTCTGATTTGATTTTGGATATTTCTTTTCTTCTACTGAGTTTAGGCTTAGATTGTTCTTCTTTTTCCAATTCCATAAGATCTCTTGTGAGATTGTTGATGTGCTCTCTTTCTGTTTTTCGAATGTAGGCATCTAAAGCGATGAATTTTCCTCTCAAAACTGCTTTTGCAGTATCCCACAGGTTTTGGTAGCTTGTGTCTTCATTGTTGTTATGCTCAAGGAAGTTAATGATTTCCTGTTTTATTTCTTCCTTCACCCATCTGTTATTCAACAGAAGATTGTTTAATTTCCATGCCTTTGGGTGGGCTTGAGCATTTTTGTTAGAGTTGAGTTCCACCTTTAGTGCCTTATGGTCTGAAAAGATACAAGGTAAAATTTCAATTCTTCTGATTCTGTTGATATTTGTTTTGTGTCCCAGGATATGATCAATTTTGGAGAATGTTCCATGGGGTGATGAGAAGAATGTATATTCTTTATCTTTGGGGTGGAGTGTTCTATATGCATCTATCAAGCATAGTTGTTCTAGGGTCTCATTTAAATCTCTTACATCTTTGTTTAATTTCTGTTTAGAGGATCTGTCCAGCTCTGTAAGAGGTGTGTTAAAGTCCCCTGTTATGATGGTATTATCAGATATCATATTGCTCAGACTGAGTAAGGTCTGCTTCAGGAATCTGGGAGCATTTAAATTGGGTGCATAAATATTTAGAATTGAAATGTCTTCTTGTTGTAGTTTTCCCTTGACCAATATAAAGTGACCATCTTTGTCTTTTTTGACTTTAGTTGCTTTAAATCCACATGTATCTGAAAATAAGATTGCAACTCCTCTTTTCTTCTGAATTCCGTTTGCCTGAAAAATTGTCTTCCAACCCTTGACTCGGAGCTTTAATTTGTCTTTTGAGGCCAGGTGTGTTTCTTGCAGACAGCAAATGGATGGCTTGTGTTTTTTAATCCAGTCAGCCAATCTATGTCTCTTCAGTGGGGAATTCAAGCCATTAACATTTATTGAGATAATTGATAAGTGTGGTAGTATTCTATTTGTCTTATTTGGTGAGAGTCCATTGCTTAATTTTATCTTTTGCATCAGTGTGGAGGTTAGGTTTTGTCCTTTGATTTCTGAGTTCTTACTTTGCTGCTGATCCATTGTGGTGGTCAGTGTGCAGAACAGGTTGAAGTATTTCCTGTAGAGCTGGTCTTGTTGTGGCGAATTTCCTCAATGTTTGTATATCCGTAAATGATTTGATTTCTCCGTCAATTCTGAAGCTTAGCTTAGCAGGGTACAGAATTCTGGGCTGAAAATTGTTCTGTTTAAGTAGATTAAAGGTAGATGACCATTGTCTTCTTGCTTGGAAAGTTTCATTAGAGAAGTCTGCGGTAACTCTGATGGATTTGCCCCTGTAGGTCAACTGGCGCTTACTCCTGGCAGCTTGCAGAATCTTTTCTTTTGTCTTGACTTTGGACAGGTTCATCACAATGTGTCTTGGAGAAGCTCGGTTAGAGTTGAGGCGACCTGGGGTCCGATATCCCTCTGAAAGCAGTGTGTCAGACTCTTTGGTGATGTTTGGGAAATTTTCTTTTATAATATTCTCTAGTATGGCTTCCATTCCTCTGGGGCATTCTTCTTCCCCTTCTGGAATTCCTATAACTCGTATGTTGGAACGCTTCATAAAGTCCCATAATTCTGACAGTGAACGTTCTGCTTTCTCTCTCTTCTTTTCTGCCTCTTTTACTGTCTGAGTTATCTCAAGAACTTTGTCTTCTACCTCTGAAATTCTTTCTTCTGCATGGTCTAACCTGTTGCTGATACTTTCCATTGTATCTTTAAGTTCCCTAATTGACTGTTTCAGTTCCTTCAGGTCTGCTATATCCTTTTTATATTCTTCATATCGTTCATCTCTTATTTGATTCTGTTTTTGGATTTCCTTTTGGTTATTTTCCACTTTATTAGCAATTTCCTTCATTGTTTCCATCATTTCTTTCATTGTTTTCAACATGTGTATTCTAAATTCCCTTTCTGTCATTCCTAACATTTCTATACTGGTGGAATCATCTGCAGTAGCTACCTCATGGTCCCTTGGTGGGGTTGTTCTAGACTGGTTCTTCATGTTGCCTGGAGTTTTCTGCTGATTCTTCCTCATGAGTGATTTCTTTTATCTGTTTCCTTGCCCTAATTTTCCTTTCACTTCCTCTTGCTCTTTAAGTTCTTATGCCAGTGGACTAAGGGTTATAGGACCAGAAGGGTGAGAAGGTTGAAGAGCAAAAAAAGGGGATGAAAGAAAGGAGGACCGAGTGATAAGAAAAAAAGAAAGATAGAGAAAGGAGAGGGGGTGGGTATAAGGAATATTGACAAAAAGAAGAGAGGCACAGAAAGAGGGAGACAGGGCAATATAGGTGTACAGTAGGGTACTTTGACACAACCTTAAAAAACCCCACCTTCTGGGGGTGCCCAGTTGCGTGGTTCCCTTGAGGTCAGCAGCTCTTTGCTAACCTGATCAGACACAGTACCCCACCTCCACCAAGTAGAGAGGAAAGACAAAAATGCTATAAATCAAACCAAAAGAAGCAAACAGAAAACTTTACGGGGATAAAATTGGGTGAAAAACCAAATTATATCGGTAGAAACACTAGCAAAAATGAAGTTGAAGTTATTAAAAAAGGCAGCAATGGGAAATTATAATTAAACTAGGAAAATTGAGAAAGAAAAAGGGATCTGTGTGGAAAAGATTGAAATTAAAAAAACAAAAGAACATCAGCAACGTCAAAATAAACAAACAAAAAAAACAACCAAACCAAAAAAAAAAAAAAAAAGAAGAAAAAAATACACAACCAAAAACAAAGCAGTTTGTATATGTTATTGAATATTGTCTGGGCAACACGTGGTCTTCTGGGGTATGAGATGTTAGTCACAGTTCTGATACGACTGGAGGCTGCTGATTTCTCAAACCCCAGCAGGTAGACACCCTAAATCACTCTTCAGCCTACTTAAAAGGCACTTTGAACTTGTAAACTTGCTGAGCAGAAGCTTTCCCAGCTTTCTCGCTGGAATCGCTGCTGAAGTGGCTATGCACTTACTCAGTGTGCCAAAACCGATCTCACTCTGCCCCTGAGGGTTAGGGCTGCAAGGCGGCTCAGACCCCACCCTTAGGCTACTTGGTTGCTGGGTTACCAGCTCCCACCCGTTTCTAGCTCTGCGACCCTGAGGGCAGAGCTTGCCGGGGCAGATCACTGACAATGGATCCGTGTGACCCACCGCCAAACACTATCAGCTCCGTCTGGCTCAGCGGCTCAGACTGGGGCCCTAGACAACGGCCAAAGTTCTCCGCACTCACGCTCAGGCCTTCCCCAAGGCAGTTCAACTCAGTGCCAAGTCCAAGGACATCAAAACAGTTCACAGGTAAGGCCTTTCTGGTTTGCAGTCTCGCTGCTACTGAACTTACAGTTGTGGGCGGGTTTAGACGGATTGAACACACGCGACCACTTGCCGGCTTTCCACTGTTTTAGTCCTCCTCTTGGGGTCCAGAAGTCTCTCGCTGACTCCCTGTATTTTCATAGGAGTGATGATAGGCAGTTCCCACCAGCCAGAGATGCCTGGAGTCCTATCTCCCCAGACTCACGGTGCCCAGATGCAAGGAAGCTGTTACTCGGCTGCCATCTTGCTCCGCCTCCTCCCCCCTCTTTCTTTATACTCTTTTACTCATTTATTTACAAATATCTATATGCTCACACTCAATATAGTTTTTTTAAATCACCTTTTGTCCCACAAAAGTGGGATAATTTTATAAACATTTTTCTACATCTTAATTTTCTCACTGAATCGTGGAAACTTAGCTTGGTAGGTATAGCTTTAACTTATTTTTCCCATGGCTGCATAAAAATCTATGCATAGATAATAACGCAATATATTTATTTTCCTATTTATGAGCAATCTCTTGCTGATATATTCCTTCTGCAACACAATTCTACAAGAAGAGATTTTTTTTGAACATACCTAAGATATTAAACCTTCATTTCTATGTCACAAATTCACAGGAAGAGAATTTCTGGGCTGTATCTATTAATAGATATTACCAGATTACTTCCTCCAAAAAAGAATGTTATGATTCACATTTATGCCAAAAGTCTATGAGAATATTCTTTTGCACAAATTCTTAGATGCACTAGACGTTTTTACTAATCTAATACGTAAGAATTAGTTTTTCATAGCTAGCATTATATATTTTACAATGTTACATGTATACTTACACATTTATATTGTTCAGCTCACTTGGATTTCTTTCCTATGAATTGTGCATTTATAAATTTTACCTATTGATATAATTTTTTAAAATCATTTTTTTCTTATAAATTCATTTATAATATCTATAAGAAATATTAACATCTATTATCAGTAATGTTTCTTGCAAATATTCTTTCTCCATAACTCATTTTTGTTGTCAATATATAATTTGCCAAAGATTATTTGTGCAGTCAAAATGTTTTATCCTTCCTTTATAGCTCTTTTAGATTTCTTACCTTATTTAAATGAACCTCTTATAATTTTTCCCAAATTTTGATTTTTTTAATTATTTTATATATTACCCCATACAGACTATATTTTTTCCAGATCTAAGAAGTATTCATATTTTAATTGGATGAATGAATTTATGCCAATAATTTGTTACAATTGATAATCTGTACAATTTTGAGCTTTCAGTAAGGTGGAGCAAGATGACCAAATAGAAACTTCTAGCAATCATCTCTCCCCATGAACACCAAACTCACCAACCATCCAAGCAAGAACACACCTTCAGAAGAACTAAAAATCAGATGAGTGATCACAGTACCTGGTATTAACATTAAATCCAGGAAAGAGGCACAGAAGAAGGCAGAGGAGACAACCTTCCATTGTGTACAACCCCCCTCCTCTGTCTCCCACCAGTGCCGCACCAGCGCACCAAGTAGAGAGAAAATCTGTATGCTGGGGGAGAGAGAGTGAAGCCACTGTGGGACTTTCCATTGGAACTCAGGGCCACCCTGTCACAGAGAAACACAGCACAATGCAGAGTACTACTGGCACCCATTTAGAACAGCACAGCCAGAAGGAAATCTTTTAATCGGAAACCTGAATTCCATCTCTCCCCACCACCACCTGCCAAAAAGCAGCCCGGAACCTGGGGTAAATTCATAAGGCAGTCAGGCCAGAAAGCCTGCACCCTTAGGCATTTCCTGTGGCTGTGTTGACTCAGAGCTAGCAGACTTGGGGTGCACATGACCCAGTGAGACATCAGCAGCAGCCAAGCCAGCGCCTGTGTCACCTCTCCCCCAACTCCAGGCACTAAAGCTGAGGAAAAACTTTCTTTCGCTTGGGGAAAAAAAAGTGAAGAGTTCAGAGGTCTTTGTTTTGCAACTCAGGTACCAGCTCAGCCATAGTAAAATAAAGTACCAAGCAGACTCCTGAAGCTCCTGATTCCAAATCTTAGTTCCTGGATGGCATTTCCCAACCCACCCTAGGCCAGAAGGAAACACGTGGCCTTGAAGGGAAGGACCCAGTCCTGGAAAGATTCACCACCTAGTAACAAACAAGCTCTTGGGCTTAGAATAAACATAGAGTACCAAGGCTACAGTCACCCACAGGCTTTAGGTGAGACTGAGCTGCCGTCAGGTGTAAAATGGCACAGTCTCATGTGTGCTGGTCAGTCCTCCCCCAGCTCCAGCAGCCCAGCACAAAGAGTGAGGAAAAAGAGTAAGAGGCTTTGCTTAGTAATACAGAGAACTCTCCTATATCTTACCCAAGTCAACCAAGATGGTGCCACCAAGAGTCTGAGTCCTTGTCTTGTTCCAGTCGGGGAAAGCTTTTAGTTTTTCCCCATTCAGTATGACACTAGCTGTGGGTCTGTCATACAACTATGGCTTTTATCATGGTGAGGTAAGTTCCTTCTATACCCATTACTTGAGAGATTTGTCATGAAAGGATGTTGAATTTTATTGAATGATTTTTCAGCATCAATTAAAATGATCTTATGGTTTTTGTCTTTGGTTCTGTTGGTATGATGTATCACATGGATTGATTCTCATATGTTGAAACATTCTTGCATCCTGGGATGAATCTCATTTGGTCATAGTGAAAAATCTTTTCAATATGTTATTGAATTCTGTTTGATAAGATTTTGTTGAGAATTTTTACATCTCTTTTTGTCAAAGATATATGCATTTTCTTTATTTGTCATATCCTTGTCTGCTTTTGGTTTCAGGGTGATACAGGCCACTTAAAATGGGTTTCAGAGTATTTCCCTTCTCAATTTTTTGGAGAAGTTTATGAAAGACGGATATTAGCTCTTTGGATGTTTGGTAGACTTTAGCAGTAAAACCATAAGGTCCTGGGCTTTTCTTTGATGGGAGACTTTCTATTACTACTTCTATCTCATTACCCACTATTGGTTTATTGAAGTTTTGAATTTCCTCCTGGTTCAATCTTTGTAGGTTGTATGTGCCTAGGAATTTATCTGTTTATTCTAAGTTTTGCAATTTATTTCCATGTAGTTGCTCATAGTAGTCTGTAATGCTCCTTTGAATTCTAGCAGTATAAGTTGTCCCCTTTTCCAAGTCCAATTTTATTTCTTTGATCCTTCTCTTTTTTTTTTTTTTTTTGCTCACTATGGCTAACATTGTGTCCATTTTATCTATCTTGAAAAAAATCCAACTTTACATTTTGTTGATTTTTGTATTTTTTTGTTTCACTTTCATTTATTTCTCCTATCATCTTTATTATTTCTTTTTCTTCTACCAATTTTGGGTTTGATTTACATTTGCTTTTCTAGTTCTTGAGAGTCATTGTTAGGTTGTTTATTTAAAAAGTTTTCTATTTTTTTGAGATAGGCACTTATTGCTATAAACTTTTCCCTTATTACTGTTTTTGTTTTGTTTTGTTTTGTTTTTCTGTATCCTATGGGATTAGATATTTTGTGTTTTAAGTGTTTTTTTTTTAAGACAGTCTCAAGCTGCTGTCCTGGGTAGAGTGCCATGGTGTCATACCTCCCAGTAACCTCCAACTCAGGCTCAAGTGTTCCTCTTGCCTCAATTTTTCTATTTTTAGTACAGACAGGGTCTCACTTTTGCTCATGCTGAGCTCAAGCAATCCACCTGTAAATATCTACTACAATCCATACTGTAAATGTCTATTAATGCCATATGGTCTATCATGCAGGTTTCTTTGTTTATTTTTTTTCTACCCAATCTGTCCAACACTGAAAGCAGAGTGTTGAGGTCTCCAGTGACTATTGTATTGGCGTCTATCTCTCTTCTTAGGGCTGATAATATTTGCTTTATGTATCTGGATGCTCCACTGTTGGTGCATTTATATTTAGAATTATATTTAGAATTGTTATAGTCTCTTGTTGAGTTGATTGCTTTATCATTATATAATGCCATATTTTTCTCTTTTTACAGTTTTTTCCTTGAAATCTATTTTATCTGATAGAAGTACAGCTACTCCTATTCTTTTTTGGTTTTCATTTGCATAGAATATCTTTTTCTAATGCTTTATTTTCAGGCTACCTGTGTCATTATAGGTGAATGGATTTCTTGTAGGCAACACGTAGTTGGGTCTTTTTAAAAAATAATTTAACCACTCTATGTCTTCTGATTGGAAATCAAGATATCAGAGAATAGAGCTTAGGCTTGGTTGACATGCATCTACCTGTTTGCCTAGACAGTATTCTGGAATGAGGAGAGGAAGAGGCTGCAGTACCTAATGGTCAAGAGGGTGTAGAGATTGGCCACTCTAATGCCAATTGCCTTTACCTATTAAAATGAAGTGGTGCACGGGCGGCGCCTGTGGCTCAGTCGGTAAGGCGCCGGCCCCATATACCAAGGGTGGCGGGTTCAAACCCGGCCCCGGCCAAACTGCAACCAAAAATAGCCGGGCGTTGTGGCGGGTGCCTGTAGTCCCAGTTACTCAGGAGGCTGAGGCAAGAGAATCGCTTAAGCCCAGGAGTTGGAGGTTGCTGTGAGCTGTGTGATGCCATGGCACTCTACTGAGGGCCACAAAGTGAGACTCTGTCTCTACAAAAAAAAAAAAATAAAATGTTTAAAATAAATAAATAAAAAATTAAAAAAAAAAATGAAGTGGTGCAGGCAAAGAGCCGCACCCCCCCCCCACTCCATCCACAGTGCTCGAAATTTATTAGTGGCCATTCATTCTGAGAACATAGAATCTTTGTCTAGAAATTCCAGTTAGGAATGCATACTACATTGCATCATTACATGTCAAAAGTAATCAACATGTTACTAACATATCAAGAATAGCTGCTGACCCCTTTCTCTGAGCTGGGTTACACAAGATTCAATAAAAACTAACACACATTCGGATAAGGTTCTACCAATGCTGAGCCCCATGCAGAGGAGAATGGAGCTATTCTGAATGGAATGACCAAATCACCCTGTTGCCAAGCTCACATTTCCAGCTCCCAGGGAAAATTTTTTTTTGCTACGTCCAATAGTTCCCCCTGTGGCAGGAGACTTACTGTGCCAGGAGCCTTCCCCAGGATGGAGACCCATTTACTCTGCACCATATACTGAGGGGAAATTTGGAGGTAAATTTTATTTCCTAGATCACAAAAATTCCTGAGTGGGGGGGAGTGAAACAGTATAATTTATTGTCATTTTAATTAATGAAGTCAATACATTTCATTTTTTTATCTCCCTGCAGCTCCCCCACTCCATTACTTATTTAAAATTTTTCTATCTATCTTAACAAAAAATTGCTTTATCACCTAACAATAATTTGTGATTAAGCCTGAGGCACCTAACCTGACCTGGCACACAGAAAGCATTCTTCAAGAGATATTGTTGACTCATTTTCTAGAATCCTTTCAAGAATATCTTCTAGAGAATTAATAGTTTGAAGTTCGCTGTAAAGCTTACACTTTGTGAAACTGAGTTTTCTCTGGACTTGTGATCCAGGGTATGATTAATAATCAGGCTTTATTAGAAGCTTGCACCAAATCAGTCTATTCTATCTGAATGCAGGGATGATGAGGCATTTCATATCAATCCTCCCATGACATCATGTTAATACAAATCTGCCTGTATTCTTTCTTTAACTCAGGCCCTGGGTTGACATTCGCATAATTCACCTAGAAATTATAGAAAATAGCAGCAAGAAGAGGTTTTCACATGCTGGACAGCATTATTTAGTCTTTTTCTTTAAGGTCCTTTTTATTACTATTATTTCACTCTCTTTATTCTATTTACCACCCATTGTTTAAACAGTGAGGCATGTAAGGCTGCTACGAAGCACCCTTGCCCCCAAAAGACAAGACTTGTTTAAACTGTTGTCATTCCTTACACTAACCTCCAAGGCCAATTACTTAATGACTTTATGTTCTGGGGCACAATGGGAGAATCTGGGTAAGTGTCCTTCCAAGACAAACTAGATACATAGCTGGAGTTAGGACTCCTGCACTTCTGGCTCTCAGTTCATTCAACTAAAAAACTATGTATCACCCTGGCTTTAACTGCTACCAGGACAGTTAGAAAGGTAAAATGTCATTTTGCCATAATGGGCCTGTATTTAAACTATAACAAATAGGCATGCTTATCACATCTGAGTGACCCCTGTTAATGGGCTTTGGTCTTTCAATTTAGTTACACACTAAAGTTTATATCAGGAAAGAGTCCAGGGCACTGAATATGATGATAATAATTAGAGGCTTTTTCTCTGTATGCTTTCAAAATCAGCACTAATATGGAAAACTCACTTATTGCCATATGTGGAATAGAATAACCTGTATGTGGAATAGAATAATAGCATGGAGCCTGTCCCACTGGCATGTAAGCACCTTTGGCTATAGTCCCAACAAATCTTAGTGACTGTCCAAGGTCAAATTTTGTCAACGCTTTATGGAAACCATTCAGAGAAAACCCCAGGTGTGGCAAGAAATATGTTGATGATTCATTAGTTGGAATCCTCCCTCTGAGTTAATAATTAACCCCAGCATGCTATCTTGGCATTCTGGTGTTCTGAAGGCTCTGTAATTTGCATGACTTGAAAACTAGACATAGTCTAAACTATTGGTCAAAAAGGTGATCAATAGAAAACCATGAACCTGGTTGTAACTACAATTCAGAATTCATTTGCTACATAATTTCTGTCAAGTGCTTCACGATTTTCTGTAGAGGACTTTTTTCCACCTTAATTACTCCATAAAATTATAATTTCCTTGGAAAAATTAGTGTGGACATTATAAGTTACAAAGTAGCATCCTGACAGTGCTGTGGAAATAGTTTTCTCATACTGAAGAATTGCTCGTGTTTCCCTACAAAAAGAAAGCCACAGGTGAGTTGTTTGCAAAATAGGGCAATGAAGGGGTGGGGTGGAGGTGGGGAGGGAGGATGGGAAGGGTGGGTGGTTTGATAAAGGGAGGGTTAATAGTGGGACCACACCTATGGAGCATATTGCAAGGGTATAAGTCAAATTTATCAAGCATTGAACACAAATGTCTTAACACTGTGATTAAGTAAATGAGGTGAAAGCTATGTTAATTAGTAGGATATGAGCACTCTAATTTGTACAAATAATCAACACATTGAATCCCACAAAGGCATAAATGTATTCATGATCTATGTATATATGACTTAATAAATAAATATATATACATATATATATATATAGAGAGAGAGAGAGAGAGAGAGAGAAATGGGTCTCACAAATCCACCAGTCTCTGCAAAGCTACAGAGACTCCTTACTGGGCAAGTCACATTTCTGAGGAAATAGCAGCTGTAAATATGTATGCCTTTTATAGTAATAGTTTTAGTTTATATTTAATATATTGATGCTTAAGTTTCTTTTTTTCCTTTTTTTTTTTTTTTAAGCAAATTGTCACTCTATCACTCTGGGGTTGAGTGCCCTGGCATCATTATAGCTCACAGTAACCTCAAACTCTTGGGCTCAAGTGATCCTACTGTCGCAGCATCCCAAGTAGCTGGAACTGTGGGTGCATGGCTAATTTTTTTTCTAATTTTTTTAGTAAAGACAGGCTCCCACTCTTGCTCTAGCTAGTCTCGAACTCCTGAGCTCAAGCAAGCTGCCCGTCTTGGCCTCCCAGAGTGCTAGGATTACAGGGAGGAGCCAATGCACCCAGCAGATACTTAAGTTCTTAATACCTTCCTTTTAGTGAGCCATAAATTTTCAAGGTTTAGGGCACTGTTCTCAGGAGTCGGTCTGCACCAAGGTCTAAGGGGCATGTTAAGTAAGTATACCCCGGATTTCTTCCTGCTTCAGTGTCCAGATGATACATTCTACATGAATGTGTTCATGACAGTAAAATTTTCAAGCAACTGAAGAAAGTTGCTTTCAAAAAAGCTTTCTGAGGAAAAGTGACCATATGGACTGATCTGAAGGAAGGATAAAGGTGTGTAACTGATCCACACATATTGGCCCTATTAGGTAGTATCTTCTATGGGAGGCCACTGTGATCCGACAGAGCAGAGAAACTGATAAATGAAAAGATCATTTAAAAGCCAAAATGACATTTTAACAATGTTGATTCTTCCCAGCCATGAACATGGTATGTTCTTCTATTTGTTAATATCCTCTGCTATTTCTTTTCGTAGGGTTTTGTAATTTTCTTTATAGAGGTCCTTCATCACTTTTGTTAGGTAAATATTCCTAGGTATTTCATTTTCTTTGAAGCTTTGGTGAAGGGGGTTGTATCCTTAATTAGCCTCTCATCTTGGCTGTTATTGCCATATTACTGACTTGTGGATGTTAATTTTATATCCTGAGACATTACTGTATTTTTTTGATGACTTCCAGGAGTCTTGTGGTTGAGTCTTTGACATTCTCTAAGTATAAGATCATATCAGCAGCAAAGAGGGAGAGTTTGACCTCCTCTGCTCCCATTTGGATTCCCTTTATTTCCTTGTCTTATCTAATTGTATTGGCTAGAACTTCCAGCACTATGTTGAATAGAAGTGGCAATAGAGGACAACCTTGTCTGGTTCTAGTTCTAAGTGGAAAAGCTTTTAGTTTTACTCCATTCAATAAAATATTAGCTGCGGATTTGTCCTAGATAGCTTTGATCAGTTTAAGAAATGTGCCACCCATGCCTATACTCTTCAGTGTTCTAATTAGAAAAGGATGCTGGATTTTATCAAATGCTTTTTCTGCATCTATTGAGAGGATCATATGGTCTTTGTTTTTACCTCTGTTGATATGGTGAATAACGTTTATGGACTTGTGTATGTTAAACCAGTCTTGCATCCCTGGAATGAAACCTACACTATTATGATGTATAACTTTTTTGATGACAAAGCTGTAATCTATTGGCTAGGATTTTGTTGAGAATTTTTGTATCTATATTTATTACTGAAATTGGTCTGAAATTCTCCTTTTTAGTTGGGTCTTTTCCTGGTTTTGGTATCACGGTGATATTTGCTTCATAGGACGTGTTGGGGAAGATTCCTTCCTTGTCAATTATTTGGAATAATTTCTTCAGTACGGGAATAAGTTCTTCCTTGAAGGTTTGATAGAATTCTGGTATGAAGTCATCTGGACCAGGGCATTTTTTTTGTTGGAAGATTTTTTGTTTCTTTAATTTCAGTGCTTTAAATTGGTCTGTTAAAATGTCTATACTTCCCAAAGCAATCTACTGATTCAATGCCATCCCTATTAAAATGCCAGCATCATACTTTCAAGACTTGGAAAAAATAATTTTTCATTTTGTATGGAATGAGAAAAAAACCTGTATACCTAAGGCAGTTCTTAGTAATAAAAACAAAGCTAGAGGCATCAACGTACCAGACTTTAGGCTGTACTACAAGGCCACAGTGGTCAAGACAGCATGGTAAAAAAATAGAGATACAGACATTTGTAATCAAATAGAAAACCAGGAAATGAAACTAACATCTTACAGCTACCTAATCTTTGATAAACCAAAGAAGAACATACACTAGGGGAAAGAATCCCTATTCAGTAAATGGTGCTGGGAGAACTGGATATCCATATGTAAAAGACTGAAACTGGACCCATGCCTTTCTCCACTCACAAAAATTGATTCAAGATGGATAAAGGACTTAAATTTAAGGCATGAAATGATAAAAATCCTCAAAGAAAGCATAAGGGAAAAAACTGGTTGAAGATATCAGCCTGGGGAAAGAATTTATGAAGAAGACTTCTGTGGCAACAGCAACAACAAAAATAAACAAATGGGACTTAATTAGACTGAAAAACTTCTATACAGCTAAGGAAACAACAACCAAAGCTACTAGACAACCTACACAATAGAAAGGATATTTGGATGCTTTGGATCAGACAAAAGCTCCATAACCAAATCTACAAATTTGGCCTACATCTACAAATAACTCAAATTAATCAAAACGAAAAAAGCCAACAATCCCTTAGATCAATGGGCAAGAGAAATGAATAGAACCTTCCCTAAGAAGACAGACAAATGGCTAAGAAACATGAAAAAATTATCTTTGTCCCTAATTATTAGAGAAATGCACATTAAAACCACCCTGAGATATCATCTATCCCCAGTGAGAAAGGCCCATATCACAAAATCTCAAAAATGCAAATGCTGGTGTGGAGAGAAGGGAACACTTTTACACTGCTGGTGGGACTACAAACTAATATAACCTTTTTGGAAGGAAGTATGGAGAACCCTCAAAGAACTCAAACTAGACCTCCCATTTGATCCTGCAATCCCATTACTGGGCATTTACCCAAAAGAAAAAAAAAATCCTTTTACCATAAGGACACCTGCACAAGACTGTTTATTGCAGCTCAATTTACAATCGCCAAATTGTGGAAACAGCCCAAATGCCCACCAACCCAGGAATGGATTAACAAGATATGATATACATACATACATATATATACATATATACATATTATACATATATATATACATATATACATATTATACATATATATATATCATGGAATACTATTCAGCCATTAAAAAAGACAGAGACTTTACATCCTTTGTGTTAACCTGTATGGAAGTGGAACACATTATTCTTAGTAAAGTATCACTAGAATGGAGAAGCAAGAATCCTATGTATTAAATTTTGATATGAGGACAATTTATGACCTAGTACATGGTGTGGGGGGAGGGGAAAGCAGAGAGAGGGAAGGAGGAGGAGAGGTGGGAGAAGGAAAGAGCAGAGAGAGGGAAGGAGGGGTGGGGGGGTCTTGGTGTGGGACACACCTTTTGGGGGTAGGACACAATTATAAGAGGGACTTTACCTAACAAATGCAATCAATGTAACCTGGTTCTTTGTACCCTTAATGAGTCCCCAACAATAAAAAGTGAATAGTAAATAGATAAATAAATAGATAGATAAATAAAAGCCAAAATGGTAAATACATAAACATTCAAACTACTCTTAGAATCTCAGCCATTTTTTAAAAAATATATTAATTTTAGAGCTGGAAGGGGCCTTAGAAATTACTAATTCACACTTGAAGTTTAAGGTAGAAAAATAGGAGTTTTATGGGATTTCTCTTTCCTCAGAAATATTCCCTGGAAAATCATGAAGAGAAAATTGGGGGTTGCATATTACTGACAACTCTAAGCAAAATGAAAGAAATTGGCTCAGAGATCATAGCCAGACACATGGTAATCAGGCCCCTTTTGACTCTAATGCTCTCTTGGATTTTTCTATGCTGGTGCCCTTCCCCAGATTGTGCTTTCTAAAGATTTTACAACCTACCTCTCTTGAAATAATCCTTCTTCATCTCCCCTCTCCCTCAGTACTGAATAGTAGACTGGCTAATCTAATAGATTCTCTTTGAGAATGTTTTTCAATAGTTAATAATAACCTAGTATGTTATTTTCTTAATGTTAGTTTAACAATTGTTTTCTATGCTTAGACCCAATACTTTTTTAATTATTTAGAAAATTAAAATAAAGTCTACCTGACTCATATCTTTTTTCCACCAGACAAGAAAACATTTGAGCAGAGACCTATTATTCACATTTTTTAAAAATCTGGCTTGCTGGTTTTCTACCTTAACTAGTCTTTTTTGTTGTTGTTGTTATTTTCTAAGTAGCATTCACATTTTTCCAAATGATATACCATAGTACTCTCTTGCTTTTCTAATTATTTTAGGCTACCTGTAATTTTATTTTACTTCTTATTTACAAGGCTATTTCTTTGTGTTAACTGTCCACTTTTTCTTGATTTGATTTCCCAAGGGTTAATGTTTTTATTCCCTTCATCCCATACATCTCATACATCCCACACATTTTGGAACCTATTTTACTTTCAATTATCAGTTCTACCTTTTAAATTATTTTCTAACTTAATTTCTGCCTTTACCTTTATGAGTTCTGTTTTCTGTTTTCCCTGGACCTGATTTTTTAGAGATACATTTTACATTTTACTTTATTTGTGAATCCTTTTACTTCTTTGACTAACATGTTCATATATTTCCTCTTTTGAAAATAATAACAGCATCTGATGTTATTAATTTGTCTCTGAATCCAGCTTCATGTTGTATGTTTAGACATATGATTGACATACTGATCATTTGTCCCATACTATACTGTGTCCCCTTTTCTGATAGTGTACACATGCAGCCTCTAATGAGCAAGAACTTGTGACATCATTGGATTTGGATTGGACCAGACCAGTCCCAAGCGACTAAACAGAGATGGGCATCTGATTCAACTAAACCAACCAGATTTTTCTCTACTTGAAGGTTAGATTTGTAAAACAGTTTCTCCAATCAGTAGCTGCTGGACTCTAACTGGGATATAAGAAAAAGTCAGAATAGAAGAAGCTATGCTCAACCCATAATAAAATGGAATGAAAAAAAGGGCTACATATAAAGCTTGTGCATAAAAAAGGGGAAGAATGAAAAGACTCTTTAGAGTGAGACAGAAAGATTTTAATGATTTTTCTTTATTTTTCTAAGACTTTCTATTACTTCTGCAGTTTGACTTCTTAGAAGCAAGAGTTAGTTTGTTTTCTTGTACCAAAATGATTCCTATCATAGCAGTTATTTTATTTCATACTTATTTATTTGTTTTGAGACAGGATCTCTCTCTTGCCTGGGCCAAAGTGCAGCAGCATCATCATAGCTCCCTACAACCTCAGACTCCTGTGCTTGATTGATCCTTCTGCCTCAGCCTCTGGACTAGTTGAGACTATAGGCACACACCACCACACCTAGTTAATTTTTCTATTTTTGTAGAGACAGGGTCTCACTATCTGGTGGCTGAAAACAGTAAAGTTTACTCTCCTTTGTTTCTGGAGGTCAGAAATCCAAAATGAGTTTTGTGGGCTAAAATCAAGATGTTATCAGGTCTTTGATCCTTCTAGAGGCCTTGAAGGGAAATCTGCTTCTTGCCTTTTCTAGATTTTCGAGGCCACCTGTATTTCTTGGCGGTGACCCCTTCTTTGTCTTCAAAGCACATTGCCGAGCTCTTTTTCCATTATCTCATCTTCTCGCTTCTCTGACTTTTCTTCCTGTCTTATCGGGACCATTGTAATTACCCTTGGGCCATCTAGATAAACCATTTTAACTTAATTACATCTGCAAAGTCTCTTTTACCATTTAAGGTAACATATTCACAAGTTCTGAAATGACCAGATGAACATTTTTGAGTGCCTATTGTTCAGCCTACCATAGAACATTAGATTAGGGGCTTTTTACACCCGTGCCACTTCTATAACTGATAGATCTTAGTCACATAAATTCTCTGCACCTCAGTTTCCAAATCTGTAAAGTAAAGGGCTCAATACTGAATGACTTTAAAAAAAAAAATCCTTTTCTTTTTTTTTTCAATTGTTTATTTATTTATTTTTTTTTGTTGTTGCAGTTTGGCCAGGGCTGGGTTTGAACCCGCCACCCTTGGTACGTGGGATTGGTGCCCTACTCACTGAGCCACAGGCGCCACCCAAAAAACAATCCTTTTTTAGGCCAAAATTCTATCTTTCTAGGTTATGATGAATCACGCATAAAATAACACCGAATTGTCAGCATAATTTTGGAGGTGGTTATCTTTTCTGAAGAATATTTTACTAATTTTAAGTACTAGGTTTCTTAGTTTCATGCCAGCATTTAAATTTTCCCCTTTCATTTGACAAGAACAGCATTCTGCTTTGCACTGTATATAATGATTTTGTCCTTTCTTAATGACATTGTTCCTCCTTCTTATTTAACGCTTCCTTTTCTTTCTTATGCTTCTCCTTGTTCCGTCCCACTCATACTGCCCTACCTCCTAATTCTCTTGCTCAAAAATCACATTTAAAAAACTTGTGAGACTAACTAATATGCTGTGGCTTTTAAAGGAGCTTATTTTAAATAAACACTCCACTGTTTTTTCCATTCACTTTTCAAAAAATATAGAAGTGAGTTATGAGGCTTGTCATCAATTCTCTCTTCACCCTCTTCAATCTCACAGACTAATAAAGCTCTACTTAGTCAATACTTAAGCCTTTTAATAAAGTGCTATTTTAATAAAATAACCATGAGAAATGTTAGGATTTGCATCTGCAATTTTCCTTTCCTTAAAGTCATTGTTCATCTGAAATCAGCTGAGGTTCTTTGGTTTCTCAATCATACTGGAAATTGGACTGGAGAGGAATCCTTGGTCAAACATAAGAAAGGTGAGGGAAATACACTTGTTTATTAGATTAACCTTTGGAAAGCCAGTTAGTTAGGTAAGCACCCAGTGCCAGAAGGAACTGGCAATCTCAGATGTAACAGGGATGTCCACACTGATAGAACCCTCTGCGTAGGGCCTGGTGTTCAGGTGCTGGACAGAAGGTAGACGGTGACATCAGGCATGAGGTAGGCACTGTCCTTGTATTCATGCATGGTTGGAAGTGGAGAGCGGTGTCCTACTGAAGTGGTAGATAACAGGTCAGGTACAAGGTCACTATTGTTCCCTGCTGACCATTCCTAGTAGTAATCACACCTGTGTGGACAGGAAAGGCATCAAGGTCTAACTCTTGTTCTCACATTAACCTGATGAGACTATTAATGTACTTCTTGCTTTTCAGAATTGATTCAGGAAAAGAAGCAAGAGAAAAGCAAAGACTGACTTTCAGACCTAGCCTTCCTTTTCAGAAACTAATTTGGTCCTACCTTCTGAGACATTACTTTTAATTCCAAACCCTAAACATCACAGCATTTGGAGAAACCAAATACTTAAATGTATTGTCGGGGGTAGGAGGGGGGGCATGGTGGTTCAGGCCTCTAATCCTAGTGCTCAAGGAGGCCGAGATGGGTGAATTGCCTGAGAAGTTTGAGACCAGCCTGAACCGTGAGTGCCTGTAATCTCAGCTACTCAGGAGGTTGAGGCAGGAGGATCTCTTGAGACCAGGAGTATGAGGTTGCTGTGAGCTATGACACCTCAGCACTCTACCTAGAGTGACAAAGTGAGACCCTATCTCAAAAACAAAACAAACATAAAAAAGTTCCGGGGACGCTGTCTAGAGGCACTCAAAATGGTGCAGCAGTTGACATACCGTCGTAGGCTTTCCTACAATACAGCCTCTAACAAAACCAGGCTGTCCCGCACCCCTGGTAACAGAATTGTTTACCTTTATACCAAGAAGGTTGGGAAAGCACCAAAATCTGCATGTGGCGTGTGCCCAGGCAGACTTCGAGGGGTTCAGGCTGTGAGACCTAAATTCTTATGAGGTTGTCTAAAACAAAAAAACATGTCAGCAGGGCCTATGTTGGTTCCATGTGTGCTAAATGTGTTCATGACAGGATCAAGCGTGCTTTCCTTATTGAGGAGCAGAAAATTGTTGTGAAAGTGTTGAAAGCACAAGCATAGAGTTAGAAAGCTAAATAAGAGAATGAAGCTTTTTTTTTGAGTAATAAAAATTAAGACTGATTACTGTGTGGGTTTTTTTGTGTTGTAAATTGTTAGTATTCACGTTTGGTTTCTTTGTGGTATCTGGGGACCCAATGGTTTATAGTCCATTTTATTTTTTCTAAGGGAAACAATTGTAGGTTAATGATAGAGTATTTTGATAGCAACTCTAGCCAGTGTTGTGGAGCCTAAATCTCTTTGTAGGCTGAGACATGGGGTATTTGAACACTGGCCCTTTTACCTGAACCTCTCTTTCATACCACTTTGATCTTTATTGTAGGTCTCCTTTACATCATCAATTGTCATAGGACCGAAACCTGGCTCTTTAAGTTACTTGGATCCTTTTCTGTGCAATCTTTAAACTTTATTCTTTAGGTCACTTCAGTTTGAAAATGGTCTCTTGGAGAGCTCAGAATTCCTTATTTAGCAAATGATTAGCTACTATAAATATAAAAGCTTAGGTCAAGAGTAGTAAAATTCAAAGTCTGATTTACATTGGCTTTATAATCCAGGTCAGAACATTAAAATATTATATTTGGAGAATTATGTGATACCATTTTGACAACTCCTCCCCTCCCATCCCCCCTTTTTTACTTTTTTGAGTCAGTCTCTGTTGCCCAGGCTAAGTGCTGTGGCATCAGCCTGGCTCACAGCGACTCCTGGGTTCAAGGGATCCTTCTGGCTCATGCCTGTAATCCTGGCAGTCTGGGAGGCTGAGGCTGATGGATTGCTTGAACTCAGGGGTTGGTCCTAGTAAGAACAAGACACCTTGTTTCTATTAAAAACAGAATAACTATCCTGTAGCCCCAGCTACTAAGGGGGCTAAGGCAAGTGGTTCTCTTGAGCCCTGGAGTTTGAGTTTACTGTGAGTTATGATGAAAACTTCCTTTAGCCACGAAACTTGGAGGTGTACTTGACAGTATCTTGGCAATGACAAGTGACAACCTGATTTTCTCAAGACACTAAGCACATCTCCAGTCCTTCTAACAACTCTATGACACATTTTTTGCCATTTTGCAGATGGCATGTTCCGTGATTTTAAGTCTTAACAGGGCACCCAAGTAAATGGTTTAACAAAATGACAGCTGGGACCCCTTATTGTCATCATAATCTCAGGTAATGGAGATCCATTTGGTTTCCCCAAACATCTGCCAATCTGGAGGATTGTTGTACAATGATTAAATTGCAATATTGACAATTAAGGGATGTATAAATAGGAATATAGTTGAAAAGCCTTGGATTCTAAGGTAGATTAATAAAAAGTTCTCTAGAGATAATAGTAATTTAACCAACTTGAATAATCAAACTGTTTTATAGCCTTTATGAGTCTTGTAACTACTTAGTTGGCTAAACGAATTTAAGTAAGCTTTTTGTTATTTTAAAATTTCCACCCTGGGAAGAAAGTATTATTATTTGGGACTTGTGTATTAACATGGCAAACGAACCACAGATACCTAAGTAAAGGTACATCTCTACTTGTGATGACACTTCTTTACTACCCCAGAGAAACCCCATGCCACTTTCCCCTGGGGAGACGAAGTATTCTCAGTGCTCTTCACTTGCGAATGGAAGTACTGATGAAGGCCCCTGTTCACATGGTGTCATTTGTCACTAGGCAGGTAAACCATGATCTTTCAGATTAATGTCACATTTCTCCATGATTTAGGCTTAATACTGCAAGAAGGATTTTTGTGATCCTGTAGTGTTTGGTATAAGAATCTAAAAATTGGTACTTTTTAGTAACTTCCGATGGTAATGTGCCTTAAAATATAAATTCAGTTTTTTGTGTATTGCTCTGTGAACTAGTTTTTGAAGGGCTCAGGACATAGTTTTACAAAAATGGCTGTGGAGGAGGAAGCCTAACCTTTTCCCTCTACTCTCAGGTTAGGTAGAGCAATGTGATTGAACACAGGGGCTGCAAATGTTGGAACTATCAGGTTTTAGCAAAATATGAAATTAATTAACTTTGAGAAATTTGAGAAAGCTAAAGCATTGAAATGTATGTACTTTTTAAAGAATTCCTTGTATGTTAAATTTAAAATGTTTTAGAAAACTAATTTGTAGACAATTTGGAAAAATAGAATGAAGAAAAATGTTTAATTTCACTAAGATAATTTTTAATAGTTGGATATTTTTCCTCCCATTTGTTTTATAGGCATAAGATAGACATTTTAAGTCAAAATCAGGAGCATATTATATATGTAAATTTTTAACTCTTTCCTCATAACCACTGTGATTATGTTTCTTTTGAAAGATTATCTTAATAGCTGCATGTGCCATCAAATCCATGTGTCGTTTAAATATTCCTTTTGAACATTTGGGCTATTTCCAGTTTTTGTCTACTGGACAAACTCGTAAACATTTTTATATCTGTTGTTTCATTTATGTTGATTACTTTTTAAAATCCACAAGCTGGTATTAAAGTACAATATTTAGAAAACCGAAGAACATTGTTTAATGTGAATGTAGTGCCAACTCTATCTAAGTGACCAAAATGAATTCTGTAACTCTTTGGGGTTTTGATCTTGGAAAAAAAAAGCTTTGACTGAAAAAAAAAAAAAAAAGTCAGAGATTACATAAAAGACCTAAGTGACAATCTCATACAGGAAAGAGAATAGGCTTCTTTTAAGTGGATATTTTTAAAATTTCAACTTGTTGTGTTAGCCTCATTGCTAGTACATTCCCATCAATAAAAATTAATGCACTGTGTATTTCAAAATCAGCAAGAACCAAGATGAGCCAATTTCTTTCTTTCTTTTTTTGTAGAGACAGAGTCTCACTTTATGGCCCTCGGTAGAGTGCCGTGGCCTCACACAGCTGACAACAACCTCCAACTCCTGGGCTTAAGCGATTCTCTTGCCTCAGCCTCCCGAGTAGCTGGGACTACAGGCGCCCGCCACAACGCCCGGCTATTTTTTGGTTGCAGTTTTTGGCCGGGGCTGGGTTTGAACCCGCCACCCTCGGTATATGGGGCCGGTGCCTTACCGACTGAGCCACAGGCGCTGCCCAAGATGAGCCAATTTCTTTGGCTTTTTCCAGTATTTATTTTCTATACTTCCATTATCCTAACTCTGTATTTGGCCTGAAAATACTTTCCAATTAATCTAACATGATGCAGCTTATGATGTGGTTATAGACTCCTTGGGGAACAGAATTAAACCATCAAACCCATTTTCTAAGTCTAGAGTTAAAGGTTAGTGGATTTACTAAAATGCTAAACAAATCCAAAGCAACATCCCTCAGAGGGAGAGATGAGGAAAAACATCAAATGTTTGTCTTGCCAATTTTTTTTCTCTATTCTATATATGTTCTAAGTAATATCAAAAGAACTGCACAAAAACTATGGAGTCTAAAAATTAAATTTGTTACTACCTTCTACTGAGGATTTTCTAGCAAATTTAAGTTTTACCTTGTTTCTTGGAAGAAGTACTGTAATAGTCGGTCAGCAGCAAATGTTATATACATTGATCAGATGAACGAGCTAAGAATGCTAAAAAAACTGACATGCTCAGCTTCTCACAATAATAATAGAAAGGAGATTAATATTCATAACATAAGAGCCGGCTACATTACTCATTACCTGGACCATCCTCTCTGAGAATTAAAAATACAATATCTCTTCAGAAAAAGATAAGCCCAATTATAGATGATGTGGTCAATTACATTGCTTTTTAAAATACTTTCTTCCTTTCTACTTCCATAGGAGGTAAGGAAGACTTACTCTGTCTGGAGGCTTCAGGCTCGCCTATACAACTTGCTTTGACTGCTGGCAACAGATAAGACACCATCAGAAGCTTGAAATGTGTCTTCTTGTGTCCCTGCCGTTGCCATGAAAAAAGACCCCTATACATAACTATTTGCCCCAAGATAAAGACCGGGGCCAGACCTGTAGCTCAATGTGCTTCCACTCCACTGAGTCCAGCCAAGACTAGCCCACTCCTGCCAACCAACAGACCCACGAAGAATGAGCACTCATAGTTGAATGGCACTGAAATGACGCATTACACAGGTAATGACTCACCAGACACATGCTGCCTATGTGGTGTACAGCCTAGGGGCTAAGACGGCTGATTTCTGAGCTGCTTTCCTATTTTTTAGCTCCTGAGCCCTAATCCCCCAGGCTCCCAGCCATTTCTATAGTTTTGCAACTAAACTATGCTTAGTTGTCTTCCTACTGCCCCAGTAGTTACAACTGCAATTACTATAACCAGTGTCCCATCTTGCTTGGATTTTTCTGCTGAAATATTTCAGAAAATGCCAGCCCAGAATATACTACTTTGGACTTCAATCTGAGGGCACCTGGGAACAGGAAATGCAGGGAAGGGCTTTCTCTGAACTCCACTTGCCTGCCCAAAGACAGCCTTCATATAGAACGCTGCTGCCATGGCGGATCCCCTGTGTGGGATTCTCATCAACCAGGAAGGATGAAACTCACATCACAGGAGAGGAGACCAGCCATCAACACCATGCTCAGACTTTATCAGCTGTTCTCCTGAGGGCTTAGTCATCTTCCCCCCAAAATTGCTCACTGTCCCCCAAGTTGCCTACATCACTCCACCCTCTCTCCTATGTAGAGAGTATATAAGCTTCTGGATGTCACTAGGTTTTGAGGTATTTGCTTTTCCTTCATGTAATGTCCCTGTGTACGTAGTAAATCTGTATACCTTTTCTCTTGTGACTCTGCCTACTGTCAGTTTATTTTGCAGACTCAATTATCAAACTCTCAGAGGATAGAGGAAAAGTTTCCCCTCCCCTACACTTCTATTGCTCAGGGAAATCTGTGGAATCCCCAGAAATTTAAATGGGTTTAAGGTATTTACAGATTTGGTTTCTGTATATTTTTGCTCTTCTGCTACATTTGAAGAAAGACAGCACTGAGGTCACTATTTGTTCAGGGTGAGTTTTATCACTGTAACATTGGGGAAAGTAACTATTTTTAAAATGATAGAATCTGGGCTTGGTGCCTATAGCTCAGTGGCCAGGCACCAGTCACATACACTGGAGCTGGCAAGTTCAAATCCAGCCTAGGCCTGCCAAACAAAAATGACAACTACAACCAAAAAATAGCCAGGCATTGTGGTGGGTGCCTGTAGTCCCAGCTGCTTGAGGGGCTGAGGCAAGAGAATCACCTAAGCCCAAGAGTTGGAAGTTGCTGTGAGCTGTGATGCCATGGCACTCTACCCAGGGCGACAAAGTGAGACTCTGTCTCAAAAAAAAAAAAGAAAGAAATCCACTTATATCGATACATCCATATGCACACACTCGGATGTAAGTCAGACTTTCAAACTGCAGTGTTCTCAGCCTGGCACTATTGACATTTAGGCCCAAATTGTCCTTTTGTGGGGGCTTTCCATGCATTGTACGATGTTTAGCAGCGTCCTTGCCTTCTACTCAACAGATGCCAGTAGAACCACAGTTGTGATAACCCAAAAACATCTCTAGACATTTCCAAATGCCCCTAGGCAAAGTTAATCCAGATGAGCACCGAGTTAGAGAACACTGTATTTTAATTTGTCAACTAATGTAACAGTTCTATTTTTCCCTTTTTTCCTCCTGAATGATTTTGCTAATCTGCCCGATCTCAATGTTCTCTCTCTGCCATTAAGGGTAGTCATTCTTTTTTTTTTTTTTTTTTGGCCAGGGGTGGGTTTGAACTCGCCACCTCTGGCATATGGGACCGGCGCCCTACTCCTTGAGCCACAGGCGCTGCCCAAGGGTAGTCATTCTTTACACATGCCTCTCAAATTTTAGAGAAATGCTTCATTGCATTGCAATCTAGTTATAAAGCCAGGATAAATGTCAAAGCAATATTTATGAAGATAAACTGTTAAATGGGGGCTTATGGGATTGGTAAACATAACATCTGTTATGCTAACCTTTTGGTTCCCATATTGTATATTGAAAACAAAATAGTGAATTTTGTAACTCACTTGTACCCGCACATACCCTTATTATTACATAGATCTGGACATCATAATGGTGTTCATTAAAGAGTTATTCTATGGTGCCCCATGATCATACTAATGTACACAGCTATGATTTAATAAAAAAGTAAATAATAAAAAAAAGAATTATTCTACCAGTATCTCCTTGTTCTAATTGTATAGCATCAAAAGTAGGGAATTTCTCTACTGACTTGAAGAAGCTTTATACTCCAAAACAGCTACAACTAGTCTGATTCTTATTATTAGACAGTATAAGATTTCTTGCACACAAACGCTATAATCACATTTTGTTTTCAGCAAAGAACTGTCTGTTTTCTGAACGATACACTCTCAAGCATGCAATATTTCATTTAGATATTATGACGTTGCTGTTTTTCCTTGCCATGCGAGCCACAGTCAGGGCAAGTGTTAAGTCCACAGTTCGTGTCATGTGTTGCGATAAGGTTATCTCCTTTTCTAATGTTGGTTTTGAGGCAGCATGTCAATATTTTACACAAAGAATGGCATAGAAAATAGGGCAGTAACTAAAACAGTTCATAGTAGAAACAACTACACTGGCAGATGGTGAGGGCCCTTTCACTGACAATGTTCAGGCTTAGTCTATAAAGTCAAGTAAGTTTTCTTGGGATGGGCAGTTAGCTATTCTGATTTTCACATTTCCTCTAAGTCTAACATTCTGTTATTCTTATTTTTAAAACTCTGATCAATGAACTCTTGACCTATTTTTGGACAGTATGTGCTAGGAGAAGTAATGCCTAACATTTATCAAATACAGAGATTTCATTTTATCCTCCACAAACTCCTATAAAATGGATATCATCATCTCCATTTTGCAGATGGAGAAAATAAGGTTTATAAAGCTAATGTACTTCCTTCCAATTCAGTGTCAAAGCAGAGATTTAAGCTCAGGTTCAGTTGACTACAAAGTCACTATCCTGAAATAGCAGACTAGAGGTCAGAGCTCATAGTAATTTTTTTAGCCAAGTCAGAATATGCAAGCCACAGATTTTTGCCACACACAACAAACTCTTTCTTTGTGTCTCTTAAAATTCTATGCCTTTTATCACTTATATCGAAGTTCTATATGAAACAGAAACCTGCTTAGACAATGAAGAGAAACACACTAATAAGAGTCCTGCTACAACGTAAGCTCATTCTGTAGTTAAATAATTGCATTGATTCATAATATAATTAAATCTTCCATGCACACCAACAAATTGCATTAAGGGGAAAGAATAAAGCCATGTCACGTTAATTTTGATCTGCTTTAAAATGGTATATGCCCATTTACTAAAGTCTGTGTGTGTGTGTGTATGGTAAGAAGTAAGTTTTGAGTTCTTTCATGTTTGTGCCATTCTTTTCCACACCTTCAGAAATATTTGTCAAGAAACACGATTAAAAATAGATCAAGAATCTGGTTTATAATACAACTATTTCCTGACATAAGTCAGACAACTACAAAATAAGATGGTTCTTTGTACATATTATTTCAGAGCAAGATGAGGAAACACAATGTTAAAGGCATGTACCAGAAATGCTATTTCCGCATGAAAATAATGAAATGTCAGGATCCAGAGGAATCCCATAAGTCACTTTATTCGCTTCTGCTTTAATTTATTACATGAAATGCTTGTGCCCAGAGATCTGAGACCTTTTCTCCTATTAAATCTACAATCGACTAAATTGACACAGTTCCACTCTCTCACACAACAAAAGTCATCCTGTCTAAATTACATGATTTAGTTTTATCTATAGTTTGACCTTTCCTTAGCTTATATTTCTTATTCACATTTACAAGCTTTTGAAAGCTGACTTGACTTCCAAAGGCATTTTCCTAAGAAAAGCAAAATAATACCTTCAGAACACCTCATTATATTTGCATCCCATCATGTTCCAAAAGATATTTGAGAGGACTTACAAAATGATGTATAATCATATGACAGAATTTAAAGAGATAAAGTCAGAGACAAAATAATAATGAGAGAAAACTTTAAGATGTGATTTAGTTGGAAAGTAACATTGATGGACCACTTACTCAGTATTACTCATGATTATAAACAAAATAAGCAATTCCAGACAATCCTGCTCTACTGGTTTTACTCCCCAAGGCCATTTCTCTCTGCAACAGCCCACTCTAACTTATGTCCTGTAGAGTCTCTCTGGAAGAGCACCAGGTCAGTTGTGGCCTTAAAGTGATAATGGATACCATTTGTTGAATATCTCCTCTGTGCTACCCAAAACATCACTCATTAAATTTGATCGCATTCTAAGCTAAATTCAACTTGCAAATATTTTGTGCACTATTATTTTATTTTTTCTCACATAGGTATTTCTTGTGTACTATGTGCATATAAGCCCTTCAAAGATAAGAAAGAGATATTTTACTCTTTTATATTGCCCCAAATCCCAATCCCACCACCCCTACCCCTTAAGAACAAAAATATCACTTTATTACAAAAGCAGTCTTTGCTCATGTTTGTCATATGTATGTGGGCAGGTGTGTTGGTGTGTGTGCGTATCCTATTCTAAAACTGCTGATTAAGGACCCTCGATCCCAATACACATACAGGCAGTCCCTGGGTTACAAATGGATAGGTCTGTAACTTTGTTCTCAAGTTGAACTTACATGCAAGTTGGAACAGAGTATATACATTTACCTACTACCTGTAATAGCCTCCATTCGTAAGTGCAAGTTGTACGTTAAGTTGGATGTTTATAACTCAGGGAATGCCTGTAAAAACTTTGCAAGGAGAGGTGAAAGAGATTATTATGAGTTGAATAGTATCCCTCCTGAAATTCCCATGTTGAAGTTGTAACCTCTAGTACTTCAGACTTTATTTAGAGATATTTACAGAAGTAATTGAGTTGAAAATGAGGCTATTACCATAAATCCTAATCTAATACTACTAGTGTCCTTGTAGGAAGAGGAAATTAGGATGCAGGTGGGCACAGAGGGAAGACAGTGTGAAGACACAGGGCAAAGACGGACATCCCGGGCCAGGGAGAGAAGCCTGGAACAGATGTTTCCTGCCCAGCCTTTGGAAAGAACAAACCCTACTGACACCTTGTTCTTGACTTCTAGCTTCCAAAACTGTGAGAAAATTAAATTCTGTGGTTTAAGCCAGTCAGTTTGAAGGTGCTTTTGTCCAGCAGTCCTAGCATAGGGGGCATTTTGTATTTTTGTTTGTGTTTTTTAACTTGCGGTAGCTAGGTATTATTTAAGAGTATCTGAATCCATTGAAATAAGAATCATATACATTTTACTCTTTGTATTTATATGTACCAAACTATTAAGGCCATATATACAGTGGGGCCATATACGCAATAGTTAGTTCCTAGTCACTGATGGAAAGAAGGCAATTTTTCACCAGTGATTCTAAGAGAATAATATGTCTTAGTCCAGTATAAATGATAGAATTTATAGTACTGTCGTAGTCAACAACAACTTTATTGAGGTTGAGCTCTGTGACTGCTACTGTTACAAGCACTGCATCCATATTAAACCATTGCATCTCCACAGTTACACGAAGAAGGTGATGCTATCATTATCTCCATAGCTTGCTGCTTTGCACAGTACCTCTTCTTCAGGCCTTGACTCCTAACCACAGAAAGTTCTAGTGTTCCCTTATATATTTGCCTAAGGAACATTCATTTATTAACTAACCTTTGGTAGCTCCTTTTCTCAGAAGATTTTCATTCTGTCAATTTATTCTGCAAGATTCTGGATATTAATATTAAAAGTTCATGAAAGTTTTGCATATAAGGTAGCTCTCTGTCATCCTATAAATAACTTAGTTCAGAATCCTTGTTGATTATTCCTTAAAATTCTCATCCCAAGGCCCTCTCCCAGACCTAATGAATTAGTTTCTATGGGTAGAACACTGAAAACTGTATTTGTAATTAAAGTTCTTGAATACTTCCCCAACACATTCAAATTTGAGAACCATGGCCTATTTTGAAAATGTCAGCTGTATTTTGATAATTATTAGTTTAATTTTTTTCATTGATTAATGGAGACTTTGCCTACTAATCATAGGAGAAGAATCCTAAAAAAGGATAATCATGAAATTACTATACAATTTTTAAAAACAATGCAGCTTTAAAGTAGATTACATGCACAATGTTAGGAAAACAAGGAAAATAGCCATTAATACTCAACAAATGAGCCTGAAAATATCACTAGACCATCTGCTTTACATTAAATTTCCCATTAAGAAGGACAATGTTGGCATATGATTCCTGACCCTGTGGATTTCACCAATTATTTCATAATTCCGTGATCCAAGCTACAAACTCCAAAACATGTATTGACAATGAAATCTAATGGACTGAAAGAAAAAAAGAATTCATTATGAAAGATACATCATTCTCATTATTTCAGGAAATTTTCTATCAATTTGATTTCTTGAAAGTCAGTAGTTTTAGATTACAGAAAAGCCTAAATATTTTGAAGTTCCAGATTAGTAATAGGAAAAACTATTCACTGATCCTCAGTTTCTGATTTTCAAATCCTTTTGTAGTCTTTTTCCACATTAAATAGAACTGACATGTCTAACTAGCAGGTTATTACAAAGTGATAGAGTGGGACTTCTGAGGCTAGACCATAGACGATGTTGTGGTTTTTCTCCTGTTTTCTCCCCCACATTACTGACTTTGAAAGACTCTCACTGCCATGCTGGGCTCCCACTGCAGGAACACTTAAGCAGCCTGTAGAAAGCTCCATGTGGAGAAGAACCACCTTATGCCAACACCCAACTTTCTACCCCTGGGATTGAGTCTTCTCAGACAATCTTTCAAATGAATGCAGCCTCAGCTGCCATCTTGCTTGCAACCTCATGAGTTACCCTGAACCAGAACCATGCAGCTAAACCAATGCTGAATTCCTAACCCACAGAAACTATGTGATACAGCAAATGTTTGTTCACTTTGAATATTTTGTTATATAGCAATAGATATAAATTAATACAGATATAAATGCAATGATTGCAAGAATGCTTAGAAAATGCTAAACTAGCTCTTGACACAATTGACCTACATGTCCTCACTTAGCCCTCCAAACCCAGCTCCATTTTCACTTTCCCACCATTTTTTTTCAGATAGCTTTTTCTCAGTCCCCTCTTCTTTCTTCTTTCTTCTCCTATACAGTGTTTGGCCATTTCTCAGAGATCTACTTATCATCCTCTTTGGTTCATTCATCCCATATCAAATCATCCTCTCTAGGAAGATGGTTTTCAAACCTATTTCTCCAGCCCTAACTGTCTCTCTGAGGCTACAATATACAAATGGCACTTGAACATTTCCACTTAGATGGTCAGAGTCAACATATCCACAATTGGATTTGACTTCTAGTCTTTAAAATTGGTTGTCCTAGAAGAAGATATTTGCAGGTTATGTCTCCTACAAAGGTTAAATAACCAGAATCCACAGAGAATTCAAATGTATTAGCAAGAAAAAAATAAGTAATCCCATCTAAGGCTGGGCAAGGGACTTGAAGAGAAACTTCTCTGAAGAAGACAGGCGTGTGGCTTACAGACATATTAAAAAATGCTCATCATCCTTAATCATCAGAGAAATTCAAATCAAAACTACTTTGAGATATCATCTAATTCCAGTAAGATTAGCCCATATCACAAAATCCTAAAACCAGAGATGTTGGCATGGATATGGAGAACAGGGAACACTTCTACACTGCTGGTGGGAATGCAAACTAATACATTCCTTTTGGAAATATGTTTGGAGAACACTTAGAGATCTAAAAATAGACCTGCCATTCGATCCTACTATTCCTCTACTACGTATATATCCAGAAGACCAAAAATCACATCATAACAAAGATATTTGTACCAGAATGTTTATTGCAGCCCAATTCATAATTGCTAAGTCATGGAAGAAACCCAAGTGCCCATCGACCCACAAATGGATCAATAAATTGTGGTATATGTACACCATGGAATATTATGCAGCTTTAAAGAAAGATGGAGACTTTATCTCTTTTATGTTTACATGGATGGAGCTGGAACATAGTCTTCTTAGCAAAGTATCTCAAGAATGGAAGAAAAAGTATCCAGTGTACTCAGCCCAACTATGAAACTAATATATAGCTTTCATATGAAAGCTATAACCCAACTATAACCTAAGAATATGGAGAAAGGGGATAGGAAGGGGAGGGGAGGGGGAGCATGAATGGAGGGAGGGTAATTGGTGGGACCACACCTACGGTGCATCTTACAAGGGTACAAGTGAAACTTACTAAATGTAGAAAATAAATGTCTTCTACCAAGGGCCATAAAGTGAAACTCTGTCTCTACAAAAAAAAAAAAAAAAAAGAAATGTCTTAAGACAATAACTAAGAAAATGCCAGGAAGGCTATGTTAACCAGTGTGATGAAAATATGTCAACTTGTATATAAAACCAGTGTATGGTGCCCCATGATTGCATTAATGTACCAGCTATGATTTAATTTAAAAAAAAAGTATTCAAATTGTAACTGAGGTAGAATAGTCTTTGAGAGTCTATTCTCACTGTTCTCCAGAATTGCTGGCCTTCTGATAATAAAGCTTGTTGGACCTAAAAAAAAATAAATAAATTGGTTGTCCTGGTCTGACTTTAGATATATTAGTGAGACCATTCTTCTCCCTATCGATAAACCATCAAACCACAAATTCTCTAACTCTTCAGTCATTTTCTGACTTACATATTTTACTTTAAATTCTGTGAATTTATGCTGATGATATGTCTTTAAAATCCTGTTTCTTCTCATTCTTGTTACCTGATTCACAGCCACTTCCTTGCAAGGTGCTAATTACAATAACTTCATAGGGTGATAATTGCAGTAACCACGTATTTATTCCTCTTAGCTTAAAGCATCTGTTCACTTCAATCTGTCATGCACACAACTGTCAAATTCATCTTTCTAGAGACAATATCTATTCTTCTTTCACTCAGAAACTATCTATGGAAATTCCCTGTCTTTAATTTTACCTTCTTCAACTGAGCTGGAATTTTACTAACATCTTAACATGCCACATTTAGTACCACCTCCATACCCTTACCAGTTAGTTCCCCACTCATTAATGACCTTCGTCTCATACCTGTTCATAAAAATTAAATCCTTGTCATGTACAATCCAACTCAAGTCTCACATTTCTAATAAACTTTCTCTGTTCTCTCTGCTTCACAAATGGTGTCAGTATATGTATAAAAAAAGTTCAATGAATAGAAAGGCAATCTGGAATTAAGGTACTATCCATAAAATTTCTCTGAACTACTATTCTACTCACTACTTATTGCATTCATTAAGCAATAAGTAACATGTATCTTTTAATCAGTGAAGAAATAGCTCAACAGGAGTCAGCTGAAATAGAATGATATTTTTGTAAACCTCTAGAAATTACATAATTCCATCAGAAATTATGAATGAATGTTGGTGATTAATAAACCAGTTCTAACTAAGTGCCTAGATTTTAGCTCAGAGTAAATCTGTTGTAATTCAGAAGAAAAGTTAGCCTTGTCTACAGTTGTTTGATTTCCTTGCCATTGTTCTATATTGTTATAATACTTACATTCTACTTTTTACACAACATCTATTACAAAGAGTGAGCAATGCTGTCTTTCTCTTAAAACTAAAATTATTTTATATGTTCCTGAAATCTCTTAAATGCTAGACCTACAGGCCAAGCCCACCTAATGGTATTTCTCTAACAGCACCAACATAGCATACCTGCCAAAGCCAAAAGAACACCACATAAAGCCTTTTATGATTTATCTAACTCCAAAATACTGACAATAACATTATGGAACATTTTCATGTTAATGAGTCTCTTCTTTCTCCATAAATTGCTCTCCCCTGGAAGTCAGAAGCCAGGTTCAATGATTCATTCAGGAAATGTTTACTGAATATTAGTAAAATTTGAAGAAAGAGTTCATTTAAAAGGATCCATTTAAAATTTGAAGGAAGAATGTATGAAGCAGTCAGAGTTCTAAGTTGCAAGCAACAGAAACCAACCCTGTTCACATTAAGGAGAAAAGAAAAACAATGTATTGAAAAAACACTGAGACATGCAGAATCATCTAGAAGCCTAAAGAACCAGGCTTAGAAAAAAAAAGGGGGGGGCAGCTGAACTAAAACCTAAATAAAACTGGTTGGGGGAGAGCATTAATGTGCTATGTCTTTCCACTGGACACTGGAACTTCTACCACTGCCACCTTCAGCACTGGACTCTAGGGGCCACTTCTAATACTCTCCCAGTTACGTGGGAGACTAGATGGTGCTGCAGATTTATATTCTGTAGCAGGCATGTCTGATTTGGCTCACCCAGGTCATGGTTATGCACCTCAGACACAAGAGGCTGAGAAAACAGTGACAATTCTTTTGGGCTTCAATACAAGAGGCAAAAGCAATGAAACATGGGAATGAGATTCAGATACAAGGCAACAAAAATAACTTTTTAAAATTTTATATATCTATGACAATGTATTATGATCATTTTGCACTTTATTTATTTATTTATTTATTTATTTTTTGAGACAGAGTCTCACTATGTCACCCTCAATAGAGTGCTATGGCGTCACAGCTCACAGCAACCTTAAACTCTTGGGCTTAAGTGATTCTCTTGCCTCAGCCTCCCGAGTAGCCGGGACTACAGGTGCCCACTACAATGCCTGGCTACTTTTTTGTTGCAGTTGTCATTGTTGATTTTAGCTGGCCCAGGCTAGATTTGAACCCGCCAGCCTCAGTGTATGTGGCCAGTGCCCTACCCACTGACCTACGGGCACTGCCATTTTGCACCTTAGAAAGATTATTGTAACACCAATATTGAGAATAATTATAGAGACAAAATTGGAGTTTTAGTTTGAAGCAACATGGAAAACATTACGAAGCTAAGAGGATGCGAAGAAAACAATGGATTTAAAAGAAAATGAGGTGATAAAATTGACAGAATCTGGAGACTAACTGGACTGGATAAGTAAAGAAAGGTTGTCAAAAATTGTTCTTGGATTGCTGGGCTGGGGTTTCATGTGAATTAAAACAGAAAATTTAGCAAATTGACGGAAGGTAATGAATATCAATTAGGGTCATGTTGAGAATAAGGTGTTTGTGGTAGTTTAAATATGGCCATTTTTTTTTTTTTTAGTAAAACTAAAAAGAGTGGAATCTATTTTCCCCAATCCTCAATATTGTAGTAGCTCTTGTGATTTGCTTTAACCAATAGAACATGGTAGAAACAACATGAGACTGGCAAGTCTCAGCCACAAATGGTCTTGAAGTTTCCAGTTTCCACTCTTATTATCTTCAAACATTTTTGCCACCGTGTGAAGAAACCCATGCTGGCCTGGACAAGAGACCCAAATGGAGAAAAAAAGGCTCAGCCATTCTAGCCTTCTGAACTGAAGACCCCAAAATATGAATGAAGTCATTCAGAACTAGTCAACCACAGCCAACCCATTAACTAACTATAGCTCCCTGAGTGACCAGGACAGAAGAACCATTCAGCTGAGCCCCACCCAAATTGCAGATTCATGAACAAAGAAATAATTATCATTTTATGATACTACAGTTTAGGATTGCTTGTTATACAGTAATAGAGAGCTGATATATTGCTGACAGAATGTCCATTGGGAGTTGGATACGAGACTAGAGCAAATGAAGTATGGTCAATGTCATGGACTGCATGAGATCATCCAGCATGAAGTCATATTGTTTCAGTAATTGGCAAAGGTAATGATTTAAACTAACACTTAAGATATCAATAGAGAAAAAAAATGGTGAAAGAAACTATAAAGGAGCAGCCAATGATGATTCAAGCAAATCGAGTAAACGACTAGGAAATCATGGATGACCTTGGTGAAAACTACTTGTGTTTTTTGGAAGTTGGTATAAAAGTGAAATAATGTGGATTGCAATGGGTTTGAAAAGCAAAGAAAAAAATCAGTGGAGATATCTCTTTGAAAATATTTCTGTACAATTAAAAGCAAAAGGTAAGACAGAAGTCACAGGATTTTTGCCCCCAAAACATGAAAAAGATGTTTATACCGTGATATAAAACAAGAGAACGATTTAAGTTATTCAAAGATTTCAATGATGCTGCAATGTTCCTGACAAATAGTAGGAGCAAGGATTGGGCACAAGAGTAAAGGAAACAGCCTTTATCATGAAAAAGCTGTAGATCCGCTGATCTTTTAGGGCAAGTGTCAACAGCTTATGTGGTGGGGAGGGGCTGATACTGGAGGATAGGGAGGCATAAGTCCACAGTAAATTAATTGCCAGGAAAGGAAAGCAATTTCAGCCTGTGGTTTTCCATTTTCTCTATAAAGTTATAAATCATTCATCTTCAAAAAGTGGGGATATGTGAAAGGTTAACAGGCCTGAGGAGAGTAGCAAAGATTTGAAAAGGGAACAGTTTAAATATGGCTGCAAATTGTTTGTAGTTCTTAGCAAACAGACCTCTGGAGTCTGTTTTCCCAGCTCTTGAAATAGAATTTGTCTGACGACTTGCTTTAACCAATAGAATGTGACAGAAATAAATGCGCCTGGCAAGTCCAAGAACTCTGGGTTCATATTCTGCCTCTCCCATGTATTGGCTGTGTACCTGTGGAAAATTGTTCCCTCAGTTATGCAGCACCCATTTGTGGACTAACTGACTCTCATATGTGCCAGGCAGCATGTGGCATATTAACTCCTTAATGATGAAAGAATAAAAACAACAGTACATTCACCACTTCTAAGAAGTGTATGTTCCTTGGAAATTACTTACGCTGTGTTTTAAAGGCTGTGTCTGAAAATGTGTCTAAAAATTGTGGCAACTACACTGACAATACCTAACAGAGAATATAAGCTATGTGTGTGATACTATCCTCAGCCCCTAACTGTATTATCTCCCTCTACTCTCCCAACAGCAGTAAGGGGTTAAGATATTATTTTTACCATTTTATAGATAAGAAAACTGATACCAGGAGCTTAAAAACATTTTTTTATGTTTGAGTACTAATCCATGGTTTGTGTACATATAGTACATTTTCTTAGTCCACTCATACATTGGTGAGCGCTTAGGTTGATTCCCACATCTTTGCAATTGTGAATTGTGCTGCAATAAACATTTGAGTGCAAGTGTCTTTTTGTTAAAATGAATCCTTTTCCTTTGAGTAAACACCAAGAAGCAGGATTTGAGGGTAGAATGTAAATACATTTATTTCTATGGGTATCACCATATTGCTTTCTATAGAGGTTGTACAAATTCACATTCCCACCAACAGTGTGGAACTGTCCTTTCTCTCTGCATCCACACTAGCATCTATTGCTGTCTGATTTTTTTTAAATAATGGCCATGCTGACATATATATCATTGAGTCCTACTGAGCCATAAAAAGGAATGAAATAATATCTTTTGCAGCAACCTTGATGGAATTAGAGACCACCAGTAAAGTATCTCAGGAATGGAAAAGCAAACACCACATAAACTATACTCTCTTACAATTGGGAGTTAATCAATGGTCACACATAGGCGCAAAGAGATACAAAGGTCACTGGAAATTAAGAAGGTGGAAGGTGGGGAGGGAAGAGGGGCAAAACTTACCTAGTAGGTACAGCGAACACTATTAGGGTGATGGGCAAACTAAAAGCCCTAACTTAAGTATTACACAAGGCATCCATGTAACAAAAACATTTGTATCCACTTAATATTTTGCAATAAAAAGAGATGGAAAAAACTAACCCAAATCCACACATCTTGTGAATCCAAAAGGAGGATTTTAAATACAAGCAAAATGACTCCAAACTCTCTTTCTTCTACAGAGCCGCTCTATATAAACCAATCAATTCATGTTAGTGATTATTATTTTTCCTATAACTACTGCTTAGCTGAGACTGGACACCATTACTCTTTAGTAGTACCAATTCTCACTGGATGCATAACATTGGTTTCCTATCAGTATTCAGTGTAGGGAAGAGAAGACAGACATTTGGATTGACCACAGATTGAACTTTTCTTGGGCAGATATAGTAGATGGCTGTGGAAATTATATACTACTAAGAGACTATTAACACAAACATCATCTGTGGGACTTGATTATACACAGAAGGGAATTAAGCCATGAGAAAGGTGATAAATTGAGAAAAAATTAAGTAATAAAGAGAATTGAATCTCAGCTAGATATAAGAATACTTGCAGTTGGAGTATGAAAGTGAATGAACAGGAAAGACTTAGTGGCACAGGCAAGGATCGCGGTGGCTAATGTGCCTTCAAGTAGAACTTGCAGTCTCTGCACACAGTATCTGAGTAATAAAAATGTGGGTGTTAAAGAGTGCCACATGGAACCTTGGTAAGAAACCTCTTTGGTACCTGTACAAAGCCTAGTTCCGTCTGGGTAGGATTAAACATTTGTGTATGGCATAATGAGGGGATTCACCATTGCTTATGGAAAAACTTAGTATTTTCTTTTAGAACATAGTGACTTTAAGTCAGCATTTCTCTCTTCTGTTTTTAAAACTTATCCAAGAAGCAAAAAGCAACAAGGAGTATGAGGGGAAGGAAAATAGAAACCTCAAACTCTATTTTTAGTAATATTTTTAGTGAAGTTAGGAGACAGCTAAATCTCCAGACCCCATAGTAGACCACCAAAAGCATAGAGTTTGGGAGGAGCAGCAGATACGTAACACTGTGCTCCATAGTGGCAGATCTCAGGAAGAGACGGCATAGTAAACTTCTTGAAGTTAGAGAGAACACATAAGTTGCTAGACTGAAACCCTTTTCCATAATGAGAATAGGGGTAACCAAATAGAACTGCCTCAAGTTCCAAGGAGAAAAGAAGGTAGAATTAAATGGGGAATCGCACAGCCTAGCCATCTTTACAGGAACTGGTCCATTTCTTTAGCAGCAAAGGGGAGAAAAAACACCTTTCATTGTAAAAACATCCCCCTGACTGCCTGTCTCCACAAGCTGGTGAGAAATAAGAATTCACTAGACTTGATCACAAGAAATATTCAAGCTTCTCTGATATACAAGTTTGACTCACCCCTAACTTAAGCCTTCTACTGATACTAAGCTGAGGAAAACTTGTGTAAGTAATTTAAAAGGTACTAGTATGCTCTAAAAAAACAACCTACCAAAAAAATTAACTGAGAAATGAAAAAGAAAATAAATGGAAAATGAAAAACTACCAGAAAGAAGTTGTCCCCCCCCACAAAAATGACCAAATTAAGGGGGGGAGCCTCTATAAAAAAAAGCACGTACGAGGCTAACATGGAAATACTGTAACTTAGGAAAGAGATGCCAAGATAAGAGAAAGGGATGGAATAGGACATAATAGAAATTAGGAATAAAGGAAAAGAAAAATATATAATCACCACAGAAATAAACTGGGAAAGAGTCAAAGGGAAGCAACTACTACTTTATGATGGACCTAGAATAAAAACCTTGAAATTAAGCAAAATGAAACAGAAATGGTTAAGAAAATTTTCATGAAATAAAAGACTTTACAAATATTGGAAATCTACCATTTACCAAGGTAAGCTAATCCAGAATGGTCTATACTGGTCTAAACTTTATAAGAAAAGGAAATTCTGTGGGCATTGAAGAAAAAAGACCTTGGATTGGCCTCAGATTTTTCCATACCTTTCAACATCAGAACACACAGTGGAATATAAAATCTCAAAAAAAAAAAAATGTGATTTAAGCCTTTTATACACAAACTGCTTATCCGCTATAAAGACAAATGGCTTTATCTAAATAACTATAGAACTACGACTAAAATAAATATAGTAAAGAGAGTAGCAAACTCAAAACACTATAAGCTCTGACAAAGTATAAATCATTTAATAAAAAGGAGTTTAGAACAGTAGAAAGAAGAAGAGGTTAGAAATACAATAAGTATCTTAGTCTGGCTTTTGAGACGGCAGCACATGTGATAAAGGCTTTTGCGCAAGTACTTTATTTTAGGCAAGTGTGATCTAAAGCAGTTAGAAATCTAAAGAAGGAAAATAGAGGAGGGAGAGTCGTCACAAAAATGTATTATCAAATTAAGCATTGCTACCTGCCCCATTAATTGACCCAAAATTGTTCACCCTCTATATTTGGGGTGACATTTTACTTACATGCGACATTCCTTTTTTTACATCAGAACTATTTCTGGAATTTTGTTTTATTTCCATTGATCTGTCTTTCTCTCAGGTACCAGCACCACATTATTTCTATTACTGAAGGTTTAAAATGTGTTTGAATATGTGGAAGAGCCAGTTCTCCTCGTAAATTTTCTTTTTCAGATCTTTTTCTTGACTATCCCTGTATTTTATTTTTCATTTGAACTTTAGTATCAGCTTGTCCTAATCCAAAATAAAAACGCTGTTTCTATTTTTAAAGATCATGTTCAATATTTGTGATGCTGCTTTTTCCTATCCAAGAAATGATACACATTTCCATTTATTCATCTTCTTTAGTATTTTTTAGTAACATGTTAAAACGTTCTATATATAGATCTTACACATCTTGCACGCTTATTTCTAAGCATTTTATCTTTCTTGCTGAATTGTCGAATAAGGTTTTTCTTCTCTTTTATCATATATATGAAATTGATTTCTATAGATTGTATACTCAAACTTACTAAGTTTCTCTTATGCTGGTTGCTTTCTTTAAGTTTTAAGTTTTTGTCATGAAATCTATATCTTTATTGAATCTGAGTGTTGATAAATTTAATATGGTTTGAAGTCAAGAGCTACCACAATCCTTTGCATTTGATAAATGATGCTATTTGAGCCCCGATCTCATCTTCTATAAAAGCATTATTTCAACCTCATTTTGGCATCTGAAACAATGTAATGATTGCTTCTGATATGTTTGCTTTTCTTCAGTACTGAAAACATTATTTATCTATTAATTTTTATATTATTATCAAGTAATCAATGGGCAACTTTGGAGAATATTTACTATAATTTTGAATTTCATCAAAAGAGGAAATATGTTTTTTTAATTGTTAAAAAGTTTCAATTATTCTGTGATACTTCTCTCTTACCATGACCCATCCCACTGATTACCCATTTGGACTTCACACTATACCAAGACCTTCTTGAGCAGCATGACATCAGAAGTAGCTGATGAATATGGGAAAAAAGCCAGAAGGATCAATGACCAGGGGCAACGCAAACAGGTGAATTGATGCTAGCATTCATCTGTAAATCACACTAGTCAGAAAGCCAAGTGAATAGACAATAATTGGTCGGTGGGGGGGAAATATTGAACAGGGAATGAGAACAATCAATGGCAGAATGGCTAGATAGAAATATTATATATAACTCATGAAAGACCCAGCCCCAAACTGTCTAGCAAAAATAGAAGCTATCAGTAAATATGATAGGCTACCTGCAGCTATTGAAACAATAACTTTGTTCATTAGGTAGAAATATTGACAAATACTAAACAAAATGATTCTAAGTGAATAAATAATGTTATAATAACTACATATTCAATATCATTACTAATTAAAAATATACAATAAAGGTAAAACTATGGGAGACAGAAATAAAATCAGTTGTTGACCGTGGTTAGAGGGGAAAAGGGATGCGGAGAGGGAGCACAGAGAATATTACAAGTAGAGAAACTCCTCTGCATGCTACTTTCATGTGCCCTTTCACAATGGGATACTTTCTGGGAAATTCAGCATATCATCAGGCAGTGTCATCCTGGTGTGAACACATGAAAAAATACTCATCATCCTTTATCATCAGAGAAATGCAAATCAAAACCACTTTGAGATATCATCTAACTCCAGGAAGATTACCCACATCACAAAATCCCAAACTACAGATGTTGGCATGGATGTGGAGAGAAGGGAACGCTGCTACACTGCTGGTGGGAACTCAAGCTAACACGACCTTTTTGGAAAGAAGTTTGGAGAACACTCAAGGAACTAAAAATAGACCTACCATTGGATCCTGCAAATCCTGTACTAGGTATATACCCAGATGATCAAAAATTATTTTACAACAAAGACATTTGCACCAGAATGTTTATTGCACTCCAATTCATGACTGCCAAGACATGGAAACAGCCCAAGTGCCCATCGACCCATGAATGGATTAACAAATTGTGGTATATGTACATCATGGAATACTATGCATCTATAAAAAGATGGAGACTTCACATCTTTTACGTTTACCTGCATGGAACTGGAACATATTCTTCTTAGTAAAGTTATCTCAAGAATGGAAAAAAAGTATCCACTGGACTCAATACTACTATGAAATCATTATATAATCACCTACACACTAATATGAATGGAAAAACATAACTATAGTCTAGAAAGCGGAAGGGAAGAGGAGAGAGGGGGAGGAGAGGAGGCATATGGGAGGAAGAAGGATATTTGAAGGAACCTCACCTAATGTGCATGACACAATAGTACATTTCAAAACTATTAAGCAATGAGTATAATTGTGATGGATGTGTTACTTAGTTTAATGTAAGCATTTCACATTGTATATCAAAGCAGTACAATGAACCCCATTAATGCCTCAATGTACAGAGTTATGATTTAATAAAAAAAATTAAAAATAACAGAAGGAAGCTAGGAAGCACTACTAAAAAATCATAAATTTTTGAATTTTTATATTTTTTTCTTTATTAAATCATAGCTGTGTACATTGATATGATCATGGGGCATCATTCACTAGCTTCACAGACTGTTTACCAAGTTTCACATATACCCTTGTAAGATGCACTGCTGGTGTAATCCCACTTTTTCCCTTCCCTCTACCCACCTCCCCCCTCCCTCCCCTCCCTTTCCCCCTTCCCCCTATTCTTAGGTTGTAACTGGGTTATAGCTTTCATGTGAAAACCCTAAATTAGTCTCATAGTAGGGCTGAGTACATTGGGTACTTTCTCTTCCATTCTTGAGATACTTTACTAAGAAGAATATGTTCCAGCTCCATCCATGTAAACATGAAAGAGGTAAAGTCTCCATCTTTCTTTAAGGCTGCATAATATTCCATGGTGTACATATACCACGATTTATTAATCCATTTGTGGATCGATGGGCACCTGGGCTTCTTCCATGACTTAGCAATTATGAATTGGGCTGCAATAAACATTCTGGTACAAATATCTTTGTTATGACGTGATTTTTGGTCTTCTGGGTATATGCCCAGTAGAAGAATTACAGGATTGAATGGCAGATCTATTTTTAGATCTCTAAGTGTTCTCCATATCTCTTTCCAAAAGGAATGTATTAATTTGCATTCCCACCAGAAGTGCAAAAGTGTTCCCTTTTCTCCACATCCGCGCCAACATCTCTGGTCTTGGGATTTTGTGATATAGGCTAGTCTCACTGGAGTTAGATGGTATCTCAAAGTAGTTTTGATTTGCATTTCTCTGATGATTAAAGATGATGAGCATTTTTTCATATGTCTGAAGGCCGTGCGCCTGTCTTCTTCAGAGAAGTTTCTCTTCAAATCCCTTGCCCAGCCTCTGATGGGAATCTCTTGTTCTATTCTTGCTAATGTGTTTGAGTTCTCTGTGGATTCTTGTTATTAAACCTTTGTCGGAGACATAACCTGCAAATATCTTCTCCCATTCTGAGGGCAGTTTGCTTGCTTTACTTACTGTGTTCTTGGCTGTGCAGAAGCTTTTTAGTTTGATCAAGTCCCAGTAGTGTATTTTTGAAGCTGCTTCAATTGCCTGGGGGGTCCTCCTTATAAAATACTCGCCCGTCCCGAGTTCTTCAAGGGTTTTCCCCTTGAATTATTTTTATAGTTTCATGTCTTAAGTTTAAATCTTTGATCCAGTGAGAGCCTATCTTAGTGAATGGTGAAAGGTGTGGGTCCACTTTCAGTCTTTTACAGGTTGCCAGCCAGTTCACCCAGCACCATTTGTTAAATAGGGAATCTTTTCCCCACTGAATGTTTTTAATTGGCTTGTCAAAGATTAAATAACGGTAAAGTAGCTGGATTCATCTCTTGATTCTCTATTCTATTCCAGACATCTACCTCTCTGTTTTTGTGCCAATACCATGCTGTTTGATCACTATTGATTTGTAGTATAGTCTGAGGTCTGGTAGCATAATTCCTCCTGCTTTGTTTTTATTTCTGAGTAATGTCTTGGCTATTCAAGGTTTTTTCTGATTCCATATAAAACGAAGTATTGTTTTTTCAAGATTTTTAAAGTATGACAGTGGAGCTTTAATAGGGACTGCATTGAAATTATATATTGCTTTGGGTAGTATAGACATTTTAACTATGTTGATTCTTCCCAGCCATGAGCATGGTATGTTTTTCCATTTGTTAATATTTTCAGCTATTTCTTTTCTTAGAGTTTCATAGTTCTCTTTGTAGAGATTTTTCACGTCCTTTGTTAGATAAATTCCCAAATATTTCATCTTCTTTGGCACTACTGTGAATGGTATAGAGTCCTTAACTGTTTTTTTAACTTGACTATTGTTGGTATATATAAAGGCTACCGATTTATGAATGTTGATTTTGTAACCTGAGACACAGCTGTATTCCTTGATCACTTCTAAGAGTTTTGTAGTAGAGTCCCTAGTGTTTTCCAGATATACTATCATATCATCCATGAAGAGTAAAAGTTTGATCTCTTCTGACCCTATATGGATACCCTTGATCGCCTTTTCTTCCCTAATTGCAGTGGCTAAAACTTCCATTACAATGTTAAAAAGCAATGGAGACAATGGGCAGCCTTGTCTGGTTCCTGATCTGAGTGGAAATGATTCCAATTTAACTCCATTCAATATGATATTGGCTGTGGGTTTGCTGTAGATGGTCTCTATCAGTTTAAGAAATGTCCCTTCTATACCGATTTTCTTAAGTGTTCTGATCATGAAGGGATGCTGGATATTATCAAAAGCTTTTTCTGCATCAATTGAGAGAATCATATGGTCTTTGTTTTTTAATTTGTTTGTGTGCTGGATTACATTTATAGATTTACATATATTGAACCAGCCTTGAGATTCTGGGATAAAACCGACTTGGTCATGATGTATAATTTGTTTGATGTGTTGCTGGATTCTGTTTGTTAGGATCTTGTTGAATACTTTTGCATCTATATTCATTAGTGATATTGGTCTATAATTTTCTTTTCTTGTTGGGTCTTTCCCTGGTTTGGGGATCAGGGTGATCTTTGCTTCATAGAATGTGTTGGGTAGTCTTCCTTCTTTTTCTACCTTTTGGAACAGGTTAAGTAATATAGGTACTAATTCCTCTTTAAAGGTTTGGTAGAATTCAGACGTGAAACCATCTGGTCCTGGGCTTTTCTTTTTAGGGAGGTTTTGTATGGTTGATTCTATTTCCGAACTTGATATGGGCCTGTTCAACATTTCCACTTGATTCTGGCTAAGTCTTGGAAGGTGCGTGCTTCCAAGTATTGGTCAATTTCCTTCAGATTTTCATATTTCTGAGAATACAGTTTCTTGTAATATTCATTAAGGATTTTTGGATTTCTGAGGAGTCTGTTGTTATTTCGTCTTTGTTGTTTCTGATTGATGAGATTAGAGATTTTACTCTTTTTTTCCTGATTAGGTAGGCCAAAGGTTTATCTATTTTATTGACCTTTTCGAAAAACCAGCTTTTTGATTTATTGATCTGTTGTATTATTCTTTTGTTTTCAATTTCATTTAATTCTGCTCTAATTTTGGTTATTTCTTTTCTTCTACTGGGTTTGGGGTTGGAATGTTCTTCCTTTTCCAGTTGCTTGAGATGTCCCATTAAGTTGTTAACTTCCTCTCTTTCCGTTCTCTTGAAGAAGGCTTGCAGTGCTATAAATTTCCCTCTTAGAACTGTCTTTGCAGTCTCCCAGAGGTTCTGATACTTCGTGTCTTCATTGTTGTTTTGTTCCAAAAAATTGGTGATTTCTTTCTTAATCTCATCTCTGACCCAGCTATCATTCTGCATAAGGTTATTTAACTTCCATGTTTTTGTATGAGTATGCAGATTCCTGTTGTTACTCAGCTCAAGTTTTATTCCATGGTGGTCTGAGAAGATGCATGGAATAATTTCTATTCCTTTAAATTTACTGAGGTTAGACTTGTGACCTAAGATGTGATCCATTTTGGAGTAAGTTCCATGGGCTGATGAGAAGTATGTGTATTCAGTTTTGTTGGGATGAAATGTTCTGTAGATGTCTGCTAAATCCAAATGTTGGATGGTTAGATTTAAACCTAAGATTTCTTTGCTCAGCTTCTTGTTGGAGGATCGATCCAACACTGCCAAAGGAGTGTTGAAATCTCCGACGATTATGGAGCTGAAGGAAATCAAGTTGCTCATGTCTGTTAGAGTTTCTCTTATAAATTGAGGTGCATTCTGGTTGGGTGCATAGATATTAATAATTGAGATCTCATCATAGTGAATATTACCCTTAACAAATATGAAGTGACCGTTCTTGTCCTTCCTTACTTTTGTTGGTTTAAAGCCTATTGTATCTGCAAATAAAATTGCAGCACCTGCTTTTTTCTGATTACCATTTGCCTGAAATATGGACTACCATCCTTTCACCCTGAGTCTGTATTTGTCTTTTAGGTTAAGATGTGACTCTTGTATGCAACAGATATGTGGCCTGAGTTTTTGTATCCAGTCAGCTAACCCATGCCTCTTTAGAGGACAGTTTAAGCCGTTCACATTAATGGAGAATATTGATAAGTCTGGTGAAGTTTTGGGTATCGAATTTTTCAAAAGTCCAGTGGCCATTTTTAATCCTTTCGCCAGTGTGGAAATTGAAGTTTGATCTGAAGTTTCTGAGTGAGTTTACTTTTGTGGTATAGGATTGGGTTGGTCATTATGAAGGATAGGTCTGAGAATATCCTGAAGAGCTGGTTTGGTTATGGCAAATTTCTTCAACATATGAATGTCATTAAAGTATTTAATTTCTCCATCATAAATGAAACTCAGTTTAGCTGGATACAAGATCCGGGGTTGAAAGTTATTTTGCTTTAGGAGATTAAAAGTCGGTGACCACCGTCTTCTGTCTTGAAAAGTTTCAGCAGAGAGATCTGCAGTCATTCTAATATTCTTCCCTTTGAAGGTAATGGTTTTCTTTCTCCTGGCAGCTTTGAGGATTTTCTCCTTCATATTAACTTTAGTGAAGTTAATTATGATATGCCTTGGGGATGTCTTATTGGGGTTGAGTTGTGCTGGGGTTCTGAAGCTTTCCACTATCTGAATTTCAGAATCTCTGGGCATGTCTGGAAAATTCTCTTTCATAATTTCATGCAGAAGGGCCTCTGTGCCCAGCAAGGCCACTTCATCTGTTTCTGGAACTCCTATGATTCAGATATTCGCCTTCTTCGAATTATCCCAGAGCTCTCTGAGTGAGTGATCCATTTTTGCTCTCCGTTTCTCTTCCTCTTTGAGAGTTTGGGAGCGTTCAAAGGCTTTATCTTCGATGTCAGAAATCCTTTCTTCTACTTGCTCCATTCTGTTACTGAGGGATTCTACTGTATTTTTCATATCTTTGAGGGCTGCAAATTCTTGCTTCAGTGTGTCTAAGTTTTTGGTGGTTTTGTCTTTAAATTCGTTAAATTCTTGAGACAACTTTTGAATTGCTCCTTGAATTCCTTATTCTACTTTGTTAATCTTGTCTGCAATCCAAATTCTGAATTCGATTTCCGACATCTCAGCCAGTTGTTTATGAATGGGATCTTCAATTGCATCTGCCATATCTTTCCTTGGGGGGGTTGATCTATTCTGGTTATTCATGTTACCAGAGTTTTTCCGCTGATTCCGCCCCATGGTTGTTTTACTCCCTCTGATTTTTTCCCCTGGGGCTTTGTCGAGGGCCCGTACAGTGTTGTGGCCTGAGAAACTGGGGCCCTGTCTGGAGTGGTTGGGCTAAATGGTTCTGCCTTGTTTTCAGCTGGTTTCTGTTCCACCCTAGTGAAACAGATACTTTGGATTGAAGTCTCAGCTGTGGAGAAATATCAGCAATTAAGTCACCCCGCTTCCTACTGGCAAACAATTGGAAAAGAAAAATCAAACCTTCCTACCACTGTGCACCTAGGGCAACACCTGATTTGTCCTCAGGTGATTGGTTCAGTTCAAAAATGTCCAAATCAATTGTCTCAGTCTGCACCTGTCTCGGATGAGAGAGTTTAAGAGGTCTCTGGGAACTGGATCACAGGGGTCTGGTGACTACTCTGGTGTGGCTTGCTCCAGTGCTGCATGGAGTCAGGAGAAGTCACCCAGCCTATAAATCAGTCTGGGAAGGTTGCTGTCTCCTTCCCCACCTTGCACCACTTCACACCCAGTCACTGATAGCTCTGCAGTTGGCTGACCCAGTTGCATGTAGTGAATCGGTACTCCAGGAGTTTGTACCTGCCTGAATCACAAGGAAGTCTGCCAGGCCGCTGCGCTCTGCCTCTCTCCAGCAGGAGGAGGTGAGGCCTGACAACCTCGGGCGCTAGATGAAGGTTGAGGTATTTTCACTCAGGTCCAGTCTCACCCCTGATTAATGTTACTGAGAGAACAGAACAGAACAACTCTGTGTTTCCCCTGCAGAAGAGAAGCTGAATTGAGTTCCAAATGAGCTTGTCTTTGCTCTTGTATTGTCTATAGGCTGACGATCCCCTGAGGGCCAGGTGTGTCTTAGGTTTAGTAAAGCAGACCTCTGGGCCAGCCCGGCGCCCTGGGAGTTTCCCTGGTTTGCAAGTTTATGTTGCCTCAGGCAAACTCAGAGTCTCTGGTTGTCCAGGGAGACAGGGGGTGTGGCTTCAGAATATTCTGTAGTGAGCCGTATTGCTAGCAAAAGAGGGCTGCTGCCCCATGGCTCAGGCAACCGTTGCTCCGGTGCAGCTCCCCTCCAGCCAATCGTCCTCTCTCCACTCTGCACCCCAGAATCTGCACTGACAGGCTGCAGCCCAGCACTGTCTACACCCCTCGAGCAATCGCCCAAGAGTCTGGACCCCTGGGGGACAGGCCTCCAGACCTTGGAGCAAGAGCAGAGGGGAGGGCGGGGAGCGCTGGAAGCCTGGGGTTGTGGGCAGAGAACACACACAGCTTTACACAGTTTTATTCCTGGCCGTATTATCACCGAAAGACAGCTGTCGCACTGTGCCTCAGGAACTGCCACTCTGGTGCAGTCCCCTCTCCACCGACTGACTGGGACTGGCCTCCAGACCCAAGTGTGAGCGGAGGAGAGCACTGGGAGCTCAGAATTCCAGGTAGAGACCATATACAGTTTATACAGTTTTATGCCTGGCAGGAGGATGCCGTGGCACCCCAGTAGGGGAGGTAGGTCCAGTTTTTAGAGGGTCTCTCCTGTGGAGTGTAGTGGGAGGACCTTTGAACTCTTCCCAGTTGTTTGTGGGGCACTCTGAGCCGTTCTCATGGGGGAGGGGACTCCCTTCCACTTGGTGATGGATTTTGTACCTTTTGTTTGTATCCTTGTGGTCACAACTTGCCTCAGCGGGGTTGACGTGCGTTCTACAACCTTCTCTCTTAGTGCAGCTCAAATCCACCACGTTACTTGCTGAATTTTTGTCCTTTAACTCTCCTTCTGAACGGGAGCCTCTGTGGAAAGCTGGCTTCAGTCAGCCATCTTGTCTCCTCCCACCCTGAATTTATATTTAAATTTATATTTATAATTGCTTAAACTATTAAGCAATTATACTCATTGCTTAATAGTTTTGAAATGTATTATTGTGTCATGCACATTAGGTGAGGTTCCTTCAAATATCTATTATGAAGCCGATTGATGAACCACACAATGTATAGAATGAATTTAAAAAGAATTCTATAATTCTTTCAGAAATCTTTGAGCTAAATTAGATAATGTATAGAAAATAAGCAAAAAAATGAGTTAATTAACATATATACAAAAAACAATCACAAAAAACAATGTCCATGGTAAGTAAGAATAATTTTGAATCCTTCACTATCAATTGTGGTTAATATTATCTTTAGTTGTGTCTTGTTGGGATTTGTGCAAAATTTCACAAGAAGATAGGAGGATGATTAAACATTAAATTGAAATACTAAATCAAAGCATTAAAGCACTAAACATTTACATTACTTACTGAAAACAAAACAAAACAAAATCCTGATTTCTGTTTGTGTTCTTAAAGAATTCTTCACTATATAGAGGGAATCTTTCCATAATCTAGTGCAATGGTTTTAAATAGGCTGGCTTCCATAATACCTACTGGGTCAGATCTGCATTTATGGAAAGATTGACCATAAAGCAACAGCCACTCACAAAGTCAGCAGGTGAGCCTGCACCACCTGGAGAGATGGTAGGAGAGAGGACAACGGCTACAGGGAAGGGAAGAAGAGCGACCAAGGTCAGTGATCAGAGAACTCACTGGGTGTGGTGAGAAGGTTTTAGTAATTCAGAAACCAATGGAAGGAGGGAAGCATAACAAAGTACTAGGGTAGCCTAGGAGATGGGGTTGCTTTTAGGGTATAACCCATATCCTTTAGCCTTGCTTTGCATTAGTTGGGTCACACTAGGAGAGGTGCTTACCACAATTATTATAGAGAAATATCAGGAAGTGCCTTCTTCTTGCATAATGGTGCTCTCCTGTCTGGGGATATGAAGACGTATCTACACTTAGTTACAGATTTGACTTACAAGAGAGGTATTTTATTACAAATTAAATCATTCTGATTTCTAATTCTGGGAGTCTTGTGCATTGTTTGTTTCCTTTGGGAAACTATTTCACTTCCACCCCATTGGCTCCTTGTAACTAAAATCACAATATGACTATGATATTTCTCTCTTTAGCTAACCTTATGTGTGTATACCTCTATATATTCAAATTCATACATTTGCAATATTCCATGGAATAAAATAATTGAAAAATTCTCGTGTCCTGAGGTCTCTCTGATAGATTGACGTAGAGTGCATTAGTGGAATCATTGATGAGTGAGGATTAGAGATCATTCATAGCCACTATTGTCAGAAATATTTAGAAGAAAGAACCTTTGCAATAACCTTACAAATGGCATTTATAAAAAAAGAAGGGTGAGGAAATTGCCATTGCAAATGACTATTTAAAAAGAGAGGAGAGAAAAACGTGAAATATTTTCTAAAAATCATTAAGTGCAATTATGCTCTTAAAAAGTTATGTATGTGTGTTGAATGTTCTCTTAAGAACTCCTTATCTTCCATTCCTGCCGATTCCTGTGACTGATGATGTATAATCCACTGAAAAACAAACTGATGTTACTGTACATTGGGCTTGAAATACTCAATGCACCACGGTGTACATCCTTAAAGGTAAGCTCCCTTTCCATAGCAACCACTGTATATAGCTCCTCAAGCATCCTTGGACCTAACGGCATGTACACACTGACGCCCCCTGGGTCTTTGGTGCACCATGTAGAAGTTTTGTTGATTATATAAGCACAAGCCTGTGGGGTTCTTTTCCTTCATTTGAAAACTCAGTGACAATTTTGCTGCAAGAGGTGAGTGGCACTGCCTCTTGGGAAAGAACCAGTGGGGTTCCAATTATTTCAGAAGGTAAAGCAGGGGTGGTACCCTATAGGGACAAGGTCAACTAAACTGAAAGATTGAATAGGCTTTGACATTGGCTGTCAATAGGCTTTGACACAAGCTGTGCTAGAGAAGAGGTGGCAAGTGAAAAGAATGCGTGGGGTGGTGCAGTGAGGATGGCAGACATCTTTAGGTTTTCTTGTTTTTTATACAGTCTCACATTGTTGCCCCAGGCTACAGTGCCCTGGTGTCAGAGCTCACAGCAACCCCCAACTCCTGGGCTTAAATGATTTGATCCTCTTGCCTCAGCCTCCCCAATAGCTGTGACTACAACTGCCTACCATGTGCCCATCTAATTTTTCTATTTTTCATAGAGACAAGGTCTCCCTCTTGCTCAGGCTGTTCTCCACCTCCTTAGCTCAGGCAATCCACTCACCTCAGCCACCCAGTGTGCTAGGATGACAACCATGAGCTATTGTGCCCAGCCAAATTTTCTTTTTTTTTTTTAATTTTTTCTTTTCTTTAATTAAATCATACCTGTGTACATTAGTATGATCATGGAGCACCATACACTTGGTTCATAGATCGTTTGACACATTTTCATCACACTAGTTAACATAGCCTTCCTAGCATTTTCTTAGTTATTTTGCTAAGACCTTTACATTCCACATTTACTAGGATTCACATATACCCTTGTAAGATGCACCGCAGGTGTAATCCCATTAATCCCCCTCCCTTCACCTACCTCCCCCCTCCCTCCCCTCCCTTTCCCCCTTCTCCCTATTCTTAGGTTGTAACTGGGTTATATCTTTCACGTCAAGGTCCTACATTAGTTTCATAATAAGGGTGAGTACATTGGGTACTTTTTCTTCTTAGTAAATTGTCTCAAGAATGGAAGAAAAAGTACCCAAATTTTCATCTCACCTGAAGCCTGTCACTTTTTAATATTTATTTATTTATTTATTTATTTCTTGCAGTTTTTGGCCGGGGTGTGGTTTGTAGTCACCACCCCCATTATGTGGGGCAGACACCCTACTCCTTGAGCCAAAAAAGCCTCTCACTGCTTTAAAGAATCTATTCTTATGCCTCTCTAAGCTTAAAAATAGGACTCATATTTTTAAAACAACGATATTACTTAACGACCACAAATTTTAAATGAGAACTGTTCTTATGACTGTAAGTAATTATAAGGGTGACACAGTGTGCCAACCACTGTTCAAAGCACTTCAACCCATTTAATGCCCACAGCAATTTTATTAACACAATCTTCATTTCAGAGTGAAGGCAAAGGAGCCATTGCTTAAGTTCTTCTATTAAGATCTTCAAATGTCTACTCCCTTGTAAATGTTCTTAGTCTTGTTCATTCGGGTGCCTTGCATAGCCCAAGGAGATTGTAAACTTTTTGAAAGTAGAGACTTAATGTTCTTAGGAAAACGTGGTATAGAAAACTGGGCTCAGAGAAGAGATAAAATATGGAAAATGTGCTTATTATTATTAATGAATAGAATGATGCCTCACCTATCCAGGACTTGGGTATTTGGAAACCTCAAGTTTCTGGGACACAACTCACAGACACAATAAGCTGACAAAAAGTACCAAGAAAGTCTGAGCAACTCATGTCAATGTCATAGTACCCAAACGCTAATATTCATGGATGTTTCACATGTGGTGCCAAATCCAAATCCATTTCTGCTTACTGTGTGTGGAAATCTAACAAGTGTGAGTGCCTGGTTCCCTTGGTGGGTTGGAAGCAGCCAGTGAATCAGTAAAAGTAATGTCAAAGCCAGAGGGAAAATATGGGTATATACAGAGACCCAACATCTGAAGAAAGGACAGGAAAAAAAAGCATAAGAATATCAGAGTCAGACTTGAGGTCTGAAAAGGACAATTTTTGGTGCCTTAGTATAGGGACAAATAGTCACTTTTTGTTGATTCTGGGCTATAATATAATTCAGAAAATAATTATTTTCAGACTGAACATATTTCCAACAAAACTTGAAAGTAAATAAGTAGCTTTTAAAATAAAGCCAAAACATAGAATTTAGTTAGGAAAAAAATTCTATCCAAAAGTTATTTACCTAATTAAGTCTTTAAGTATTAGGGCTGAAAATGATGATGATCAGTCATCCAGAAATCAGCTCTCTCAGTTAATTTGTCCTCCAAGGATTCTAGATAGCTGAAATTCTACTGTTTAATTATTAACTTAGTGTGAGCTTGATAAATATTATTATTACCTAAATGACTAATGTAAAATAAACTCTCATTATATCCAGCTAGTAGAACAGTTGGGGAAGAATGTGATATGCAAACATTTTTATTTTTAATTGTGAAGGGTCATAGATGACAAAGATAAAGGGAAACCCAGTGACGTACTTCACCTAAATTTGTAAAACCTAAGAAGTTTTCCTTTTTATTTGTACGCTTTATGACAAGTTGGTGAATATGGTACCTCTGTAGGGTAATGGAGGAAACATGTTTTTGAATGTCTATACTGAATGACTGTGATGAATTTGCTGGTTTACTGAATAGCATCCATGCAGACCATGTAGTTGAGTGTTAAGCTGTTGAATGATAAAGCTCATGATCAATGATCATAGGCAGGATACCTAGCAGGGCATGTTTCTGGCAGCAAAGGAGCTCTTCAAGCTCAACCTGGCAGTTATTCTCCTTGCCAGAGCCAACACTCAGCATGACATTAGGGAACCAGGCTGAGACAGACACCAAGAAGAACTCAAACATGACATAAGACCCAGAGAAATCTTTCCCACCTAAGACATAGCTGGTGGACACCCAGTTTGTGGTACTTTCTTATGGTCACTCTAGCAAATGAACATACCTATTTTTTGCAGTTCCTTAGAAAGAATTAAAAACCATAGAACAGCACTGCATAGCATTTGTAAATATTGCATTTATATAATGGATGGATAAATAAAGAGGAATAAAATGAAATAGGTAGAAACATTGTAATTAATCCTAATTGCTTTATTTCTACGCATATCTATTTTTCCATTCATCTATTGACCTAATCTCCATCCATAATGAACTACATAGAAAACTGTCTGTCAATCTCATTCCTTGCAGTGGGATGACTCATTCTCAGCTGCTTCTGCTGTTGCTGTGGTATATTCTGAGCACTATTAGAGACACTGGCATTCAAGATTCTGTTGACAGGGAGTGCCAGACTAATTGGATTGTGCCTCTAATGGAGTGGCACTTTGGCCACACTCTTACTGGGGGTATCACAAGTCATGCAGGATATTAAGCAACAATTGTTTGAGCAACTACTACGTACACCGCTCCATGTGAGGCATTTTTTTTGGGGGGGCAATATATACTTTAATAATTAACTACTAATCTGGGCATTAACAGCAATACAGGTATTATTTTTTCAGCTTTTTATTACTAATACCTTGGACAGAAGGAAGATCCTGGACTATAAGGCCAAATTGCAAGACTCTTTTGAGTTCATGATAGGTGCTATGTCTCCAAGATCTGGCAAAACCTAACTAACTACAGCACTGTCCTCCTCATAAAGATGTTAATTTTCTATAAGTTCCTACTTCCTGGCAAGAGGGAAGCCCTTTCACGTAGAAACATAATAGTCAATAATGTCCAAGATAACTGATATGGCTATATGCGGGTTATTACGAAAGTTTCGAGATACACAAAAATCAAGGAACGTAAAACCCACGTGGACAGAAACAAATGAAATTTTCCCAGCAACACCAATAAGCCGAGAAAGTTGAAACTTGCGCTGGTGAATCAGAAAGGATGCTGTTGACAGTGTTTTTTGGAAGTGAAATAATGGACCATAATGCAGTGTCTCAAAACTTTTGGAGTGACCCATAATATAGTATATCACTTACATATACCTCTTTCATTTATAGGATTTTATTTTTTCATAATCTCTAAAAATGTATACTATTTACCTCTTTCATGTATATTATGGAAGAATATTTGTTATATGGACTTGGGAATACTTTGCTTTGAAATGGTTGATATATTTGTTTCCTGCATATTTGCCTATACTCCTTGCCTGTGACTTTCTGGAAAATGTTTTATGGTGTACTTTGTATACCATATACACTCTCTTGTGTTCAAGAAGTCCAACAGTAATGAAAAATTCCCACATGTGCTTCTTTGACCTTACTGGAAAAAGGCAGTCATCTTTTGTTCCAGGGTGGTCTTCTGAAGATTGGCTTTTTAAAACAGCATCACTTAACTACAATTAGAAGTGGCTTCCTGACTTATACACCAATTAAACTACTTTAGGAAATAATTTTCTTTATTCATGGGATGGGAAGAGCTGCCAAATAGCAATCATGAAGGCAGTGTACAAATACGATTAAGATTCTGATGGAAAGATTATTAAATTTGAGTCCTTTCATTAGAAGCTGGTGTTTTGTGATAAATGGGGTATATGGGAATGTTTTTAAACTATTCGTAGTCCCTTTAATTAAATATATCTGTAAACTGTTTTATGTAAACTCTGAATATATACATACTCTGTGGCACCTGTAAGTGGTGGTTCTGCTTTCCTTCACCAGGGTTAATATAATTTACCATATGTTTATAAACATATTTGAGATGGACATGGACATGGACATGGAGTGACTTGTATAAACACAGTGACTATTTCGGTCTTGGCAAAAGGTAAATAACTATTTGAAGACATTTTAAATCATGAAAATGAATGATGATATAATAACTAAGATTAAAAAAATTCACCCTAACCCACTCTTTTCCCCCAAGAGGTATATTATCTTTTCTTTTGAAAAGCCTTCACTTCAATCATTTATTCTAGTCTATAAAATGTCTTCATCTATTATAAAAACCTTTTTATTCATCTAATGTGAATCCCAAGTTAAAGAAATAAGGCAAGTGACACTAAGTATTGGGAGCCCATAGAGAAATGATGAGGACTAAGATTCTCTACAGCTGACTTTGCTCTAGGGACTTGTTACTGTTCACGAATTCTGGCCCAGATTTTAATGTCAAACATTTGCAAACACTTTGCAGGTTAAACAAAATACTTTTGTCAGATGAGTGTAGACTTCAGGTTGTGGTTTGTATCCTCAAATTAAGATTTGGCAATCATTCTGTATAATGTCAAAGGATTGTTCCTTGCCTTCAAGGAGATTATAGTCATTGAATTAAGTGTGGTAATTCTAGTAAACACGATTCCATAGAAAGAGAAAAAGGAATCTTTATCAGGAGTCAGGGCTTAGGCAGGGGCATGGGTAGAGGTAATTGCTAGAGGAATTCTTCTGAGGGATAATCCAGCCTTATCTTGATTGATAATTGGAATGGCCAGACATGGAAGGAGACGATACCCTAAGCAGATACAGAACAGAAGCCCAGGGCATGTAGGGCTACGAGCAAGGAACCAAGGACTATGGTTCTCCATGCCTGGGATCCAGGAGAGGAAGATGATAGCTGTGGCTGAGAAAAGCCAGAGTGTGAAGGACACTGGTAGAATAATTGCATGGAATTGGAGTTGAGATGAAAGATTTAAAATGCTGCCATTTTCCCCAGGAATGGATTAACAAACCATGGTATATGTATCCTATACCATAAAAAGATGGAGATGTTACCATCTTTAACTACATCTTAAATGCTAATACAAAACATACCATAAAATACTATTAATACAAAACATACAAAAAATACAATTAATCTTTTGTATTTATCTGGATGCAGTTGAAACACATTCTTCTTAGTAAAGTATCACAAGAATGGAAAAGCAAATATCCAATGCACTCAATACCAATATGAAGCCAATAGATGACCTAATACATACCCACAAAATAGAAAAACTCAATTCCACTCACACTGGGGGAAGGGGGAATGAGGGCGGTGAGAGAGGGGTAGAGGGGAGAGTATTGGTATGCTCCCACTTAATGGACACAGCTGAAGGGTATTGGCACACCTTTTGGGTGTAGGACACAACTATAAGAGGGACTTTACTAACATATGCAAACATTGAAAACTAGTTGTTTGTACCCTCACATTAACCTGAAATAAAATAAAATAAAATAAAAGTATTTTTAATGAAATTATTAAAATGTTGCCATTTTTAATTATGTATATTTCATTCAAGGTCAAAAGAATGAATCTCTTTGTGAAATTTCATGAACAAGTTGGTTGACATGTGTTTTCTAAAATGTGATATAAAAGACAAATTTTGATTTTTTTTATTATCACAATTGTGATGATCACTTTTTTTTTTTTTTTATTGTTGGGGATTCACTGAGGGTACAATAAGCCAGGTTACACTGATTGCAATTGTTAGGTAAAGTCCCTCTTGCAATCATGTCTTGCCCCCATAAAGTGGATGATCACTTTTTTTTTTTTAAAATCAGTTTGTAAATAGCATATAATGAGCTTCACTTTTGATTGACATTATAAACTTTATAATTTGATTGTAAAGTGAAACTGTCATCTCAATCAAAATAAAAAAACATTGAACTTCCCACAAAAGTATCTTCATGCCTCTTGGTGACCACTCTCTCCTTCTATTTCTTGGCAACTATTGATGTGCTTTCAGCTATTATAGATTAATATGTACAAAGAAAGTTATACCAATGGAATCATATAAGTACTATTTGTTATCTAACTTGCTTCTTTCAACTTGCATAATTATTTTGTGATTTATTCACGTTGCTGTGAGCATGAAATAGCTCCCTCAAATGTCCAATTGTTTCATAGCCTCACTGTTACTTGATAGGGTTAGTCTTTTTAAATTTTACCTGTACTGATGAATGGAGTGATGTGTAATTGTGGATTTATTTTGCATTTTACTAATAACTAATCATGTTGAACAGATTTCCCCATGCCTATCTACTAACTACATATCTGTTCAAGTCATTTATCAACCTTTAATTGAATTTTTGTCTCCATGTTGTGTTATATACTCTTATTAGAACTTGTCTGTCAGAGGTCTGTTTCACAAATATTTCTGCTGCTTTGTGCCCTGCCTCTTCATTTTTGAAATATCTTTTGAATAGCAAAATTTGTCAAACTGTAAGTCACTGAGATTTTCTCTTGTGTTTCATTCTAAAATGTTTATTGTTTTAGCTACAATATTCTTGTCTATATTTCACTTTGAATTAATTTTTGTATAAAGTGTGAGATAATGGATAAGAACTTTTATTCAGGTTGTTGATTTTTCTTTTTTTGTTTTGTATACTGGTATTCAATTGTTCCAATACTATTTGTTGAAAAGATTTTTCTCTCCAAATTGAATTGTATTGGTAACTTTGTAAAAAATTAATTGACTGTATATAAGTTGATATGTTTCTAAACTCTCCATTCTGTTCTAGTTTTCTATTTACCTATCTTTGTGCAAATGAGACACTATATTATTATTATAGCTTCATAACGAGCCGCAAGACCACATAATACAAGTTCTCCAAATTTGTCATTGTTTTCAATGTTGTTTTGGCTATTTGATACTCTTAGCACTTTACATAAAACTTAAGAAAAGCCTATTGAATTCTATTAAATAAAACTTGCTGGGATTTTGCTAAGATTGCATTAAATTTATAGGTTAATTTGAAAATTACTAAAACTTTAACTATTGATTGTCCTGATTCACGAACATGGTATACCTCTCCATTTGGTTAGTATTCTAATTTCTCTCAGAAATGCTTTGTCAGTTTTAGTATGGTCTTATACATCTTTGATCACTTATCCATGATACTTTATATTTTAAAAGTAATATATATTACTTTTAAAGTAATATATATTACAGCTATATTATAATAACATAGCTGTTTCTATATATAATATTTTATTAGATTACAACCCAGCCCACTCATTTATGTATTAGTTATGACTACCTTTCCACAATGGCAGACTTAAATAGTTGTAACAGAAATTGTATGGCTTGCAAAGCCTAAAATTTTTATTATCTAACCATGTACAGAAAATTTCGTTAAGCTCTGCTGAAAGGTTCAAAGTTATTTTGAAGTAATTTTAAAAGAATTATGTTTTATAATTTCTATATGTTTAACCTTCAGGGTTTTTCCTTCCCTCCTACACAAATAGGCTTCCATTTAGAATCAATTTTATTATCTGATTAACTTTAGTGTTTTTTGTAGTGCAGTCTACTAATGATGAAATCTCTTGATTTTATTTGTCTAAACATGTCTTTATTTCTACTCTATTTTTGTTTTTTTTTTTTTTTTTTTTTTTTTTTTGGCCGGGGGCTGGGTTTGAACCCGCCACCTCCGGCATATGGGACCGGCGCCCTACCCGCTGAGCCACAGGCACCGCCCTACTCTATTTTTGAAGAATATTTTTATTGAATATAGAATGGTAAGTTGGTATTTTTTTTTTTTTGGCACTCTAAGGAAACCATTGTGTTATAGCTTTTAATATTTATGGTGAGAATTCAATAGTAGTTTTCATAGATGTTCACATGAATATAATTTGTCCTGTTTCCTCCCTTGTTGGCTGATGTTAAGATTATCCATTTTTGTTCTGTTTTATTAATTTTTTGACAATGCTATGCATCAGTTTAGTTTTATTGTTTAATGTTCGCTGCATTTCTTGTACCTAAGAACTGAATGTTTTTCAATGCTTTTGGAAAACTCATGCCAATTTTCTCTTCGAATGTTTCAATTTCCCCATTTTCTTCTCTCTTTCTGACACTCTCTTAATATATATATCAGACTACTTGGAATTGTCCTACAAACCTCTGATGCTCTATTCTGCTTCAAAAAAATACATATTTTTTTTCTTCATGCTTTGGTTTGGATAATTTTTGTTGAGTTGGTTTACTAATTCACTAAGTCTGTCTTTTGTTTTATTGGTTTTTTGTCTGCCCAATGAGAAATTAAGCTAAGTTAGGATTGGCTTGCAGTTTTAGTTTTTTCAGTTCACCTCTAATTACATGTATCTTGAGGGTAGTTTGAGCCTTCTTCCTCAGTAGAATTTTGTAAATATTGGGGGGAAAAGGACATACCTCTGCTTTCTGTCTCACCTTTGTCATAACCACCACCCGGAAAGCTATGCAGAAAAATTCTCGTTAAAAGGAATTGTTGGATGGGAGGGTTACCTTTGAGTCTGAGCTCCCTCCAACTTCAAATTCAGCCTTCCAATCACTACATAACTATAGAACGTTTGGTTTTGTTTCTCCTTATTCTTCCTAAATTGTTAAGGACAGGCTTCTCTTTAGCCTACCCTTCCCTGTAGACTTGAGATTTCCCTCAGTGATGGAAGCAGGCACCAGTGTACATAACTATAGAAAGTTTGGTTTCGTTTCTCCTTACTCTTTCTAAATTGTTAAGGGCAGGCTTCCCTTTAGCTTACCCTTCCCTGTAGACTGAGATTTCCCTCAGTGATGGAAGCAGCCACCAGTCTGTGCTTGCTTAGGATTGGGTCTCCTCTTCCTGAAATTTAGTTCAGTCTCCTCTACATCTGGAACTCTTAAATAGTTCACAGATAGATTTTTAAAACAAGTTTATCTAGAATTTTATTATTGTTTGTATGTGTTGAAGTTAAAGAATAAATAGAGATGAATCTCTGAAACTATAAAGTCTTATTTGTTAAGAAAGCATTATAATTTGAGGCATACACACTGACTGGTGCTCTTCAGTATGTTGAAGAACAAAGAGTTGATTAAAAAGAGAAATGTTACCTATTGCTTTTTGAGAAAGTTGGATGACACGAGTAAGGTTTGTGGGAACTAGCACATTTTGATTGTGAAGTTGCAGCAATGGATGAAACTATTCTTAGAGTTGCAGGAAATGATATAACCCTGGCGTCAGGTTATAGCAGGCAGTTTTACCAGTCATGCTTGCAGAGAATGACATTCTTGGGGCAATGCTTGTGCAGTAAGGGCTTTTCCCCAGGCTTCTCAACTCTGTTTTAGTTGGATAAGACAAAAATAACCCAGTGGGTATAATAACCTTTCACAAATGGTGGAAATCATCTTTTTTCAAACTTGTATATCCTAACTGGAAAGGTAACCTATAAATTAAGGCTATTATTACAATCAATAAACTTGTAATACTTAAAATACTCAAAATGACAAAGTTTTAGGACTTTTCTACTTAAGATTTAAATAAGTAGTAGCATAGCATTTCCCCCAGGCAATAAGATAAGATAAATGACTTACTGACTTTGACACTATCCTGTTTGCCATTGGTTCTGTAATGCCAGAGTTAATTTTATAATTTTTACTTTGACACATCTAAGAAATGTGAGCTCAAATTAACATCCTTAGTATCACTTTAAATTTAGTGATAACTCAGATCGAGAAGAAAATAAAGGAAGACAGATTAAAAGAGGAGGTAAAACAAGGGCAATAAAGTTAGTTTGAATACAAAATGCTTTTAAATTTCTTCATTTTAGGACCATGACATTCAACTTAAATCATTGATACATTTCTTCAAATGAGGCAAATGGTCAGAAGCAATTATAATATAAAGATATAAGAATTTTGGCAGAAATTATGAAAGAAAATATGGCCAATTCTTTGTGAAAATGTAAACTACATGCTCTTTATTACAGCTAACAGATGGCCAGATCTTCCTGTTTCCTCATTTATCAAATACGCTTTCAGAGAAAAAAATAAAATCACAGCAAAACAACAAAGTATCCAAACTTGGCTTCCTGTTAATGCTCTATGGTATAGCAATAACACCTTTTTATTTCCTGTTTTTCTGATGTTTTGACATTTGGGGTCTCGCTAACCCTGAAGAGACTGCCCCCCGCCCCAGGGCAACTAATTCCTAGACAGAGCAAACTGCTTACTCCTGGGAGCATGTCTTCATATGCAAACCATCTAATCCAGAGCCTTCTCTTCAGGCTCTCACACTGGGGCCAATATTCCCCTGCCTGAATCACCATAGGGTACCAGTACCAGAAAACTCAGCGCTATTAGCCCTGATAGCTCACAGTTCACTGGAATTATTCAAACTAGCCAATTTTAAGCCTGCTCACTCTGTCTCCCTCATTCCTTCCCAGGGAAACCAGGAAAGAGACTCTGGCCCACATTCCTCAGCCCTTCCTCCCAGACTACTGCATGGTTTGGCATGACCACCTCTTTTGGGAACTGTGACTAACAAACTCTCTTTTTGGTGACAACCACCTCTGATCTATTGGCTTCACCATATCTGAATGGTAATAAAATATACATTTTTTAAAAGTGGTCTTTTTAAAAAAATCCTTTTCTCCTAGAGAGACATAAGAAAGCCTAGGGCAGAAGCAGAACCTGACCCGGCCCGCGGGTCAGTCAACAAGGATACCTGGAGGAGGGGGTGAGAATGAAAAAGGGGCAAGGGGTGCAAAGAATGGAGACAAGACAGGAGTCTGATCAAGTCTCATTTATTGCAAAGTTCTTCCAGGGTATATAATGGTAGGTGAAGGAGGAGGTTTACGTCAGCAGGTATCCAAGCAACCTGGCCTTGGTATAGATAAGTTCCTGGCCTTGGTGGAGATAAGTTCCAACGGCGAGCTTCAAAGTTTCGCTCACGTGATTTATGAGAAGAGGCCTGGCGTTAGCAGGGAAATAGAAACTTAGGCCTAGCATTTGCAGGGAAATAGAAACTTAAGTCTGTTAGTACTGGAAATAGCACTTAGCCTACAAAATAGATGCTGTGGTGTCAGCCTTCCACAGGTCCCCCTTTTTTATAATATTTTTAAATGTACATTTTACCTTTAAAGTTTTGCCAGCTCTCCACCGAGAGGGCAGGGTGACTGTGTCTGTCTTAGGTTGGGACCGCCTTACCATCTCAGCTGATCCTCCTTACCTGTCATGGGATACATGGTAGCTATCTGACCGGGCTCCTGTCTTAGGTTGGTAGGATAAGCAAAGTCTGAGATGAGGGTCCTCGTTACCCGTCCTTGACTAGCCAGTCCCCTAAGTAGTTATGGTTATGTGTTCATCTTCCATAGCAAGTCTGTGATAATGAACCTGGAGGGGCTGCATTTTAATAGCATCAATTTGTTGTTTCATAAAGGCCATGACTTTATTAAAAAGAAAAGGTCCTAGCGACAGTAATATTAGTAAGCCAAGGAGGGGCCCTAAAAATGGAAGGAGATAAGACAGAAAGCCATCTAGCCCGCTCCAAAATGGGTTGTCCATAATTTTTCTGATCAAGATTGCTGTAAAATAGGTATTATTATCTGTGCCAGTACATAGTTGAACCTGCTCATAACAGGTATTATGTACAGATGGATAGACTTCTATACAAGGGCATGGTCCAGGCTTGTTATTAAAGGTGGGGATAATTTTAGCCTTTTTGCTACAGACCCATGCCTGTGATCCATGAATATTTTGTCTCATTACTAAGTATGCTGTTTTATCACCACAATCTACATTTAGGAGAGGGGTTGTTTTACCATTCCAGGTGCCACCACGGCACTCACAAGGAGTACCAGTTAATTTTTGTAAGAGTGCCCGAGCCTCATGGGGATTACCGAAACCACCTTCATTTTTTCGTATCAGGAGAGAGATTCCCATCAGTAGCCATATCCAGGTGCTCATAGTTACCTGCAAAGAAAAGAAAAGAAAGCCTTCTCAGGGGGCCCCTGGATTTAGAGGTGATGATGTTATCTACTTGTTTGACCAATCGTTCAGGTAACCATCGTGCTGCTTCCATCTTCTGTGAATATATGCATACTGCACCTCTACCCCAAATTAAAACTGGATCGGGGCCGTGCCATTTATTATCTAATGGATCTTTCCATAGGGCAGTGGCAAAATCCCGTTTAGTATCTGGGTGCCAGAAGCGGTCTGCTGCAGACCGGCCATCTTGGTCTAGTGTGAAAAAATTTAAAATGAGTAATGAATGGGATAAGAGATTTCTTGGGGACCCCTTAACAGGGTACCATTCCCCCTTCTTTATTTTTTCTAAAGTGTTTTTAAGAGATAAGTGGGCACGTTCTACTATGCCTTGCCCCTGGGGGTTAAACGGTATACCAGTAATGTGTTTGATACCGAGGTGTTTACAGAAGGTGTTAAATGCATGTCCTGTGTATCCTGGACCATTATCAGTTTTAATTTGTTTAGGGGTTCCTAGTACAGCCATGGTGGCTAGTACATGGGCAATGACATGTTTGCCAGCCTCCCCTGACTGGCCAGTGGCATAAATAACCATAGATGCACTGAAGGTATCTATGGTTACATGAACATACTTGAGTTTTCCAAATTCAGGTAGATGAGTAACATCCATTTGCCAGATGGCATTGGGTATGAGACCTCGAGGATTTACTCCCAGATGGGGAGTAGGGAGTAGAATTACACAAGAAGGGCATTGCTTTACAATGTGGCGGGCTTGTTCCCGGGTAATTTGAAACATGAGTCTAAGGGTGTGAGCGTTTAGATGATGTAATTGGTGAGCAGCGGAGGCTAATGTGATCCGATCAGGCTCTGTGGTGTTTTGGGCAGTACAGACTAAGTGAGTGGCTTTGTCTGCTCTACGGTTACCATCAGTTAGGGGGCCAGGTAAATTGGAATGAGCCCTAAGGTGTCCAATGAAAAAGGGGAGGGTCCTTTGGTGTATAAGATTTTGGAGTTGCAAGAAAAAGGTAGCAGTTTCTGATACATGTTTGATTTGCGCTGCTGTCTCTAATAAGGGAAGTGAATGAGCTAGATAAGCACTATCAGTATAAATATTCAAAGCTCGATTGGGAAATGCGGAGAAAACTGAGATAACTGCTTGAAGTTCTACGATTTGTGCAGAATTTGATTTTACTTGAAATTGCACAATCTCTGTATTAAAGGTGTAAGCTGCATGACCAGAAGAGGAGCCATCTGTGAAAACTAATAAGGCATTGGGCAATGGGGAATTGGAGGTTCTTGTGGGAAATACAAAGTCATGTGTACTAATAAATTGTAATAATTTATTGGGTGGATAATGATTGTCAAGTTTACCTGAATAAGAAGCACAAGCAATAGGCCAATGTTCTGTAGTTTGAAATAACCAATTAATTTGTGCCTGAGAATAAGGCTGTATAATGATATCTGGTTCTTTACCAAAGTATTTTTTACTATTTTCCCTTCCCATAATGATGATATCCACGACAGCCTGATAATAGGGATAAATAATTTTCGTGGGAGAAGCAGGTAAGTGGATCCACATTATGGGGG